>NW_020664487.1:1230917-1361062 GCF_002925995.2 Terrapene triunguis
TTTTTTCTCTTACTTAATTGGCCTCTCAGAGTTGGTAAGACAACTCCCACCTGTTCATGCTCTCTGTATGTGTGTATATATATCTCCTCGATATGTTTCACTCAATATGCATCCGAAGAAGTGGGTTGTAGCCCACGAAAGCTTATGCTCTAATAAATTTGTTAGTCTCTAAGGTGCCACAAGTACTCCTGTTCTTTTTGCTCTGCTAGTGTAGTCACAGCTTTGTGCTGCCCCATCGATCTGGATTCCCTCACAGCAAACACATCTAACTTCTTCTGTGTGATTTAGGTTTATATTTCATAGACTTTAAGGCCACAAGGGACCATCATGATCATCTAGTCTGACGTCCTGCACATTGCAGGCCACAGAACCTTGCCCACCCCTCCTGTAATAGACCCCTACCCTCTGGCTGAGATACTGGAGTCCTCAAATCATGATTGAAAGACTTCAAGATACAGAGAATCCACCATTTACACTAGTTTAAACATGCAAGTGACCCATGCTCCAAAGGAAGGTGAAAACCCTTCAGAGTCTCTGCTCATCTGACCATGAAGAAAATTCCTTTCCAATCCCAAATATGACAATAAGTTAGATCCTGAACATGTGGGCAAGACCCCATATCTAAATTAACATATAATGCTATTTGTATTTCTCCTCTCGAGAATGAGACAATGGAAGGTTTGCCTATGTATGGATTTCAAGACAGGTCCCTATATATGGTCCACAAGCAACTCTGCCAATCTGACATCTGGGGTTATTTCCCGTTCAGATTTTTCTCATGGAAAAAAGAAATCCATTTTTTTTGAGCCAAATACAAACTTATTAACAGATAGCTCAGTAAAAACAAAACTGTGAATATCAAGATGCAATTATTTTAATAACTTAATTTTATTGGACCTGAACATGTATTGCTACTTTGATATGAGAGGCCTCAATCCATCAAAGCACTTAAACATGTACTTAACTTTAAGCACAAGTGGTCCTACTGACATCATCAGATTATTAATATCCCCAAATCAGCAAATTAATTAAGCACATGCCTAACTTTAAGCACACGAACAGCACTCTTGATCTCAATGGGACTGTTCATATGCTTAAAAGTTAGGCATGTGCTTAAGTTCCTTGCTGAATAGGGCCTGAGTGCTTATAGTTAAGTACATGTTTAAGTGCTTTGCTTGTTTGAAGCTAGAGGTAATTGGGCATGCCTTAATTAATTTTGTTTTATTCTTTTTAGGAATTCCAGTATTTGCATTTAGTTTATTACTGTATCATACTTTTGCTGTTGCTAAGTTTCTCCACACAGAACAAGTTTTATCTTCCTGCAATCAAAGACTGACAAGAATCCTGAAAAGAACAAAAAAAGCAAAACAAAAAATTATCTCCTTCAGAGTCATACCAAGCAAAGAGGAAATGTTTCTGTACTGTAAATTGGAATACAGCCCATAATTCTGAATGAGGCCATAAAAGCTCCTTTAAAGCACACCAGGGGCCTCAATGAAGATACCTCTAATGCAGGGGTCGGCAACCTTTCAGAAGTGGGGTGCCGAGTATTCATTTATTCACTCTAATTTAAGGTTTTGCGTGCCAGTAATACATTTTAACATTTTTTAGAAGGTCTCTTTCTATAAGTCTATAATATATAACTAAACTATTGTTGTATGTAAAGTAAATAAGGCTTTTAAAATGTTTAAGAAGCTTCATTTAAAATTAAATTAAAATGCAGAGCCCCCCCAGACCGGTGGCCAGGACCCGGGCAGTGTGAGTGCCACTGAAAATCAGCTCGCGTACCGCCTTCGGCACACGTGCCAGAGGTTGCCTACCTCTGCTCTAATGTTTCACTCTCTGATGTGTAAGGTTTTATTTTGTAACAGTTAAAGTCTTGATTTTATTTTCAGTTGTTAAAAAGGCTTACGCAATGGGTTTGAGTTAACAAGTAACATGTAGTTCACTTTTTTTGACTACACAAAATTTGCAGTCATAAAAATAAAGCAAATTTTTCAGTTATTTACACAGTGGTAACATTGGATTTGATCATTTTTACACATAGTGTTAAGTGTTCTGTGAATCTGGGTACACAGAGAAATATGGGATAAGAATATAGAACATTTTCTCAATAGAAACCTCTTGTCTTATTCTAACATACTAACTAATAGAATATACTGAATGGAAAGAAGCATTGCCCTTATTTGTCTGAAAAAACTGGGATAATTGATGGTAAGTACATGCTGCATAGATCAACTCCACGTGTTTTAAAACAGGTACAGAAATTCACATAATGGGACGTGATCAGAACTTATTCCTAATGCAAAACCGATAGAAGATGTTGGGGAAGGCTTTACTGCCTTTACATTACTGCAAACTCCTTTTCTCTGATCTTGACAAATGCAATTTTGCCCCACATAATATAGGCATTTAAAGTGTTTCTAATTTTTAGAAGGAAACCCTAGTGCTAAGACAAAAGGTCTAAAGAAGAAGAGCAGCTCACACTTAAGAGAAATACACAGCAGTCTTCTTTACTCCATAGTAATAACTACTTATATAGCAAAGAAACATGTAGTGGCTTTCTTTTGGGAGAAATGGATCCTTTTAACAACCAGAACCCTAATTTAGTCAGTGTTTTGGAGGTCATCTAGGCTTCCGGTAAGTTCCAGGTGAAAAGAGCAAGTGGAAGGCTGTTGGCATGCACTGGCACTTCTGATCATTGAAAATGGAATGGATATTGGAAAACAGTCAGAGTCACGACTCAAGAACCTAAATTTTCTGGAGGGCTTAAATCCCAGATGGGGGATAAAGGGAATATACAACAGCCACTATATTTTAAAACTAAATTAAATCTGGAAGCATTTTAATGCCAAAAAGTAGCAACCTTCCTTTTTGTTCTCTTCATCTTCTACCTTTTCTCCTTCCCACCCTTCTTCTCATTCAGCTGTCTTACCCTTAATCAAGAGATATGGCCCGTTCCACTTTTCTGATTACTCTGGACATTTCCCAGTTCCCACTGTTCATAACTTAGAAGGCTTGTTAGTTCGGGTGGTGTGGATTTTCTTCATCTTTCTCTTCTCCTGTGTTTTCTCCTTATTTCTCATCTTTCCACACACTCAGTTTCCCCTGCCCCATTGTTTCTCACTTCTTATCTTGCACCTTATTCTCTAGCATGCCTCTCCTTCTGCAAGTCACAATGAAGTACTATTTTGAATGGACGCAAGTAGACAAAGTGCCTCAATAAAAGATAAGCATTGTATCTGGACTGAATGGACCTAATTCTCCAGTTAAAACTGGTGTATAGTGCTCAATAAGTGTTTGCTGACTTTGTTGACACAAAGTGATGATTTAGTATAGTATTTTTGCAGGAAAGACAGGGGGCAGATGCAATGTTGATAAGTGCAACTTCTGGACAGTAGGAATGGTTTCTAGGCCATTCTACACTGCAATTAAATGCATCAGTGGAACATATGAAAGACATATGATTGTCCATGAGACCTATAAATTAAGATAAGGAAAAATATCTCCAATTAATCTCTCACAATATTTTGTTGATGAGTGTATGAGAATTTAGCACTTGTTCCAGATGCTCTAGGCCCTAGAGAACAGAGGCCTTCTATTTACCCAGAAAAACAAGTACAGCAGTGGCAGTGCAGTCTGATTCATACCATCCGGTCAACCTGCTTGGGTTTAGGGTGACCAGACAGCAAGTGTGAAAAATCAGGACGGGGGTGGGGGGATAATAGGCTTCTATATAAGAAAAAGCCTCAAATATCGGGGCTGTCCCTATAAAATCGGGACGTCTGGTCACCCTACTTGGGTTTGGCTTCAGACTTCACAGGTAATCTAGATGTGAAAGGCCCCTAAACTCAATAACCACCCCAAGAGCACTTCTGAATTATTCAACTAAGAAAATCTTAGATGATATAGCACATAGGAATTGCCATACTGGATCAGACCCAAAGTCCTCTACTCCAGTACCCTAACTTCAGCAAAGGCCAGTCCCAAGTACATCAGATGCAAAAATATCACAATAGGCTGATGTGGGACAATCTACTATCCACTTTAAGTCCCATATTCAACTGTAATACAGAGCAGATTAAATCCATAAGGTATGAGGTTTAAGATCCCTTTCAAATTTTTATTTTAAAACAACAACAACAACCCTGGATAGTACTGCTATCCATATAATGTCCAATCATTTTTAATGTCGGTAAGTTATCAGCTTCAACAACTTCCTGGAGCAATGTGCTCTGCAGTCTAATTACACATTGTGTGAAAAAGTATTTCATTTTATCATTTTTGAATTTGACACCTTTTAATTTCATTGAATGTCCCCTTGCTCATGCGTTCTGAGACTGGGAGAACAGAAACTGATCTACTTTCTCTAAACCATTCATTATTTTATACACTTGTATTTTGTCCCCTTTCATCGATAAACAACCCCAATCTTTTCAATTTCTCTTCACATGAGAGTTTTTCCAAGACTTAATTCATTCTCAGCATTCCATTCTGTACGCCATCTAATACTGAAATACCCTGTTTTGAGATGTGGTGAGCAGTATTGTGCACAGTATTCAAGATGAGGCTGTACCATTGATTTACATGAAGGCATAATACTCTCCAGATTATTACCCATCCCACTTCTTATGCATTGCAGCATCTTGTTTATGTTCTTGAACACAGCTGCACATTGAGCGCAGAACTTCATTGAGCTGTCTACAGTGGTGCCCAGGGTTAATTTTATGAGTTGGAACGGTTACTTTAGAACCACATAAAGCGTTGAGTAGTTGAAATTTTTCATTCCAACATTTATTAATTGACACTGAGGTTCATTTGCCACCATTATCAACCATTCACCTAAATTTGTCAGGTCTCTCTGAAGTTCATCTTAGTCCTCTATAGTCCTGGGTAACTCTGAAAATTTTGTTATCTCATGGCTCAGCCCCTTTCCAGATGATTAATAAATATATCGAACATGGGATTCAGTATGGAACCTTGAAGCACACCCTGCTATTAACCTTTAGCTATGATGAAAATTGACCATTTAATTCTTCTCCTTGCTCTCTTGTCTCCTACCCAGTTTTTTATCCATTTTTGCCACTCTACCCATTGCAATTTAGCTTTAGTAGCCTCTTGCGAGGACCTTTTCAAAGGCTTTTTGGAAGTGCAAATAAATTAGGTCCATTGATTCTCCTTTATCCACTACTTTATAGACAAGGTCAAAGAATTCTAAGATTAGCAAGATATGATTTTCCTTTGCAGTTTCCTTTGGTTACATTTTATATCATAATCTTCGAGGTATTTTGTTATTCTATTTTTAAGTATAGTTTGAACCAATTTCCCAGGTACAGATGCAAGGTTTACAGGTCTATAATTCCCCAGATTACCCCAAAACTATTTTTTAAATATAGGTACAACATTTGTGACCCTCCTATCCTCTGTAACAATGGCTGTTTTTAAATGAGAAACTGCATATTTTGTTAACCACTCAGCCACTTCATAGTTAAGTTCCTTTTGAACTCTTGAGTGTGCGCTATGTGAGTAACATATTGCTTTTTACATTGTCAGTTTGCTCCAGCACCTTTTCTTCAGACACCTCATGCTCTGATAGTGCCTCATCTTTATTACCAGTAAGGAGCCAGGTCTGGGGTAGGAATCTCCCCAACAACTTCTTTGATTTCTTTGCATCAGTCTTCACCATTTAGCTTCTCAGCAATGTCCTTATCTTCTTTAATTGCTCTCATTAATCCCTAATTCTTTCATAGGCTTCCCGCTTCTGATATACTCGAAGAATCGTGTTTGTTTTTACACCTTTAGCTATTTGCTCTTTCAGATCTATCTTGCCCCTTCTAATTTCCTTTTTATATACGACATGCTGCAATTTGTGATCCTGTTGACCAGCTTCGCTAGGGTTGGATTTCCAAATTTTTATATTTGCTGCAAAATAAACAGAATAACTCAATGTATTTGTCTCAGAATGTTACATACACCTCAATCAGTTTTCTCTTAATTTTGAAGTACATTCATGATTGTAAAACATACAGTGAGTTCTGACCTGAAACAATTGATTTCAAGTTTAGATATTTCAGAATTTTTGTTGTTTGTGGATTTTTGATTGATATGAGCTAAATTTGTGATTTTCTTAGATTTGCTTGTGTAATAAATACCATTAACTTTTCTTTCTTTCTACTCACAATACAAAAAGGGAATTTTGGAGAAATTCAAAGAATTTTATGAATTCAAAGAAATGTTCAAAGTTAATACATCTTATTAAAAACCAAAGATATCATGCTTATGTAACCAATGTAAGTTGGGTATACAAATCTATTCAGTTACAATACTACATTGTTTCTACTTCTCAGGAGTGTTTTTGATTTTAGTTTTATAATTTTTTCCTAAATATGTCAAATTCTATTCTACTCAGATTTGTTATTCTTTATTAGCTGTTGCTGACATGAGCTGTCTAGAACTGGATCAATGATATTTAAAATGAGTGGAGTCCTGTAGTTGAGTCCCACAGAAAACATATTCCATTCTGGCATCTAACTGACAGAACGTTTTACTTTTGGTGGACAAACTGAACATAAGGAAATGTAGTGATTACACATAGTTAGAAAGCAAAACCACATTGTATTCATCAACTTTTTATTTTAAATAATAATTTTCTCTGTATAAAGAACAGCATATTTTAGACTGTTCTTTTTATTTAATTGGGCATAAAAGCATAGCATAAATCCATGCATTCCTGTCCTCCCTGCCTCAGCTTTAAAGTCACAGTTCCCCAACCTGGTTTGGTGCTCTACTTCCTACTGCATAAGTCAAGAGACTTATCTGTATTTCTTCCTGTGACAGTTGTATGGACACCACTCAGGAGCACCGACTTGGCCTGCCAGGAACAGCACCCTCTATGGGTCAGCTGACTTAGAGCTGCCTTACGGTGTGCTAATGTAGCACAGGCTCATTGGTAAAGCAGCAGCAGAGATGATGGATTTATTTGGTTAAATCAACACAAAAGATGTAAAACCTCATATGGACTACAAAGGAAATAGAGTGCAGAGAAAATAGGCAGGGTAAATAAAAAGAGAAGGGAACATGAGGAGAAAGGAGGTCATTCTTCCTTTTTTCAGAAGAAGACAGTTTAACCTCCTTCCCTGTGTTCAACCTGTGGTTCAAATTAGCTCCTGAAAAGATAATTCCAACAGAAATTAATTGTACATAAGCTCCTGGGTGAAATCTTGGTCCCATTAACATCAACGGGAGTTTTGCTCTTGACTTGAGTGGAGTTAGAATTTCACTCATGTCACCTAGGACAGGACTATACGGTTGGTGCTTTTTATTGATTTGTCTGTGATTGAGCTGTAGCAATCAAACAGCTGCATTTTCTCTCACTTTTCTTTTAAATCATTCTCCACTACCCTGTATATTGCATCATGTATTACATGATTGGCCACTGTCAGAAAACAAGGTACTGGGCTAGATGGACCATTGGTCTGACCCAATATAGCCGTTCTTCTGTTCTAGAACATTTAACAGAGAGTTGTGAGATGTTGATTTGCTGATGTACTTCCCCCTACACCTCCACTCCACTCCTTAAATTACAAGTTGTTCAGGCTCTGTTCGGTAGTGTGCATTTTCCACTCATAAATGATGTATACAGATATGGAATGAATTAGACTCGCTGAGCCCCTATGATTGTCCTAGTCTAAAGAGTTACGTTGAAGCTGGTAGAGTTGGACTAGTCAGTGATTATTATTATTTATATTACAGTAGCATCTAGAAGCTGCAATGAGACTGTGGATCTCATTGTGCTACACACTATAGAAATACTTAGAGATATTTCCCTGAAAAGCTTCCAATAGAAATGAACAGAATAAAGAAAGAGCAGGAAGAGAACTGACTGGCTTAAAGTCACATAGCACCTCAGTGGCTCAGCCAGGAATACAACTCACGTTTCCCGAGTCCAAGTCTAGTGCCCTACCCACTAGCCCACACTGCCTCCTGTTTACAAGCCGATAAAGCATTGCTAGTGATCTGCACCCTGTGATGATTGCAATAAAAATGTCTGAAATTTGAGAATTTAAACCTCAAAACACTGACGTGACAAACAATCTTACATTTCTATCCCAGGCATAACTGAGCATGAAGCATTTTCTTTGGGGGTGGAGGATGGGCAATGAACTGGGTTTTCCTTTTTCACCATTATATACATTACAGCTGCCATCTTACAAAAACAAGAAAACCAAACACTTCCCTTAAGGAAGGAAAAGAATGTTGGCAGCCACTGAGCAAATGCCTGTCAAATGAGAAGGGAAGAGCGCAGCACAGATTGGTACTTGAAAAACCTCCCTAGACATATGTCTGCCACCTTGTGGCAAATAAGTGTAACAGTGTTTGTTTGTTTTAAATGCAGTTAGGCATTGTCAAGGCCAAGCATTGTGAAGTCTTAGTACCCAAGAATTAGGATACTCAGTAGCCTAGGAGGAAATGCCAGCTGCTCGAAAGATCAAAATTATTTTCACATTGCATTTTTCATTTTTGCATGTCCTCATGGTGAGTTATTCAAAACCTTAATAGTTTTATAATGACAACAAGTACAAAAGCAGGCACAAATAAACTTCAGTCAAGGTTTTTAAAAAGCACTTATCAGCCTGGCTCCCTCACTCCAAGAGCATGGTTTTCAGGCACAGCTCCATGGCCACAGAGGCAGCAGTCAGCCCTGAGCAGCAGCCATGCCTCCTCTTGGACACCTGCCCCTTCAAATTTCGCCCCCTCTCCATTTCTTAGTCCTCACCAATGATCCTCCGCCACCACCAACAGTTGCAGCAGTCCAGCCTGGAGTCAGAAGCAGGTCATCTTCTATTTAGACAGCCTTAAAAACAAACTTCTCCTATTTAAAAAGCACAGACCCCTCTGTGCAGGGCATTTCTCCACCCAGATCCACAGTAGGAGCAACAGGACTGGGGCTTTCTTCAGAAGGAAAAGCAAGCAAACGGTGGTTTACTTCAGCCGAACACAGCGTCATCTCCTAGATCTCTATAATATACTGCTTCTAGGTATGGAATAATTTTTTCCCCCTGCCCCTGTGACTAGGCAATGCTTCTTCTCTCATGACCCTCTTTCACTGCCTCCTTCTTATATTCCTGCTTTAATGAACCTCTAGTTAACCCTTTGTTAACATGTGACATGATGATCAGGCAAATGTATGATATGGGCACGTTAGCCAGAAATGCTGCAGACGTTGCTTGGGCTCTAATCGAATGTCCCAATGCTCTATCTGGTGGCTTCACACCATCCAGCTGGTAGCACAGGCAAATACAACCAGATATCCATGACAAAATCCTTTGCAGAATGCCCTTCATTCTGTCTGCAAAAGCAATGAACAATTGAGACAAAGACCTGAAAGGTTTACTCTGTTCCAGACAAAACGCTAAAGTGTGCAGTCTCTCCTCCCCCCTTATTGCCATGAGGCTCTGGGAAGAAGATTAGTAAGCAAATTGCTTGGTCGATATGAAAAGTGGAGACCACTTTAGTAAAAAAGCTTGGCTGGGAGGAAGGCAGACTTTATCTGCATTAAAAAATATATATATGTAGGATATGATACTAGCGCCCTCACTTCCCCCTTCCCCGCCATGCCTGATGTAATGACTACTGAAAATGCTACCTTCACTGAAGGATGCAACATAAAGCAGAGTATCAGAGGGGTAGCCGTGTTAGTCTGGATCTGTAAAAAGCAACAAAGAGTCCTGTGGCACCTTGAAGACTAACAGATGTATTGGAGCATAAGCTTTCATGGGTGAATACCCACTTCGTCAAACGCATGTAATGGAAATTTCCAGAGGCAGGTATAAATATTCAGGCAAGAATCAGTCTGGAGATAACAAGGTTAGTTCAATCAGGGAGGGTGAAGTCCTCTGCTAGCAGTTGAGGTGTGAACACCAAGGGAGGAGGATTAAACAAAGACTGTGAATGGCTAGCCAACTACAAAGCAGTTTCTCCTCTCTTGGTGTTCACACCTCAATTTCTAGAAGAGGGCCTCACCCTCCCTGATTGAACTAACCTCATTATCTCCAGACTGATTCTTGCCTGAATATTTATACCTGCCTCTGGAAATTTCCATTACATGCGTTTGACGAAGTGGGTATTCACCCATGAAAGCTTATGCTCCAATACATCTGTTAGTCTTCAAGGTGCAACATAAAGCAGGTCGCTAGAGGCTCGAAGCAGGGATGCATCAGCTTTGTTAATACTAGATTCAGGCTCCATGGTGGAATAGAGTTCTGTACATGTGGAAACAGTCTGTTCAAATCCTTTATAAATCTTACAGTCATTGGGCTGGGGGAAAAAGGAACAGTTATCCACAGGTGGGTGGGATGCTGATATAGCCGCGAGGTGTACCCTGATTGAGCTAACCACCAATCCCTGATGTTTCAGATACAAAAGGTAGCCCAGCATGCCCTGAATAAAAGCAAGGATAGGGGAGACCCCTTTCTGACTCAACTAGACAGAAACCTCTTTCTTTTAGCAAAGTAAGTTGTCCTGGCTGACAGTTTTCTAATATTCAGCAGTACCTCCTGCACCTTTCTAGAGCAAGACTCCCCCATTTAAGTTAACGATGAAGACTGTCAGGTGAAAGACCTAAAGATCGGGGTGGAGGAGACAGCCATGAGAGATTCTGAGAGATTAGGCCTGAGTGAAGCGGGAGTGACAGTGAGGGCTGACTGAGAGGTCCAAGAGCTGTAAAAACCAGAGTTGATGGGACCATGCTGGGGCGATCAGTATTAGACAAGCTTGGTCCTGCTTGACTTTGCACAGAACTTTGAGCAAAAGAGGGATGAAGGGAAACGCGTTCAGCAGACCCTCTGACCATGGCAGTGGAAAAGCTCCCATCCGTGAATCTGGGCTGTGTCCTGCTCTGGAGCAGAACTAGAGATATTTTGTGTTGTTGTTTGTTGCAAAAAAATCCACTTGGGGAGTCCCTCAGAGCTTGAAAATGGACCTTGCTGTATCTGGGTAAAGAGACTACTCTCGGTGATAGATGAACAACCTGCTCAGGCAAGCTGCCAGCATATTCTGAACCACTGGGATGTAGGCTGCTTTCAGAAATATAGAACTGTCGATGTAGAAGTCCCAGAGTAGTATTGCTTCCCGACAAATTAGTGAGGACCAGGATCTCCGCTACTTGTTTACATTAACCATGGTGGTAGTATTGTAGGGCAGCTCCAATATGCCCCTTCCCTTGACATGAGGAAGGAACACTATGCAAGCTAATTGGATAGCTTGCAAATCCTTGATGTTTATGTGTAGACTGAGATCTTGGGGATACCAGAGACCTTGCATCTGTGGGGGTCCCTGGTGAGTCCCCCCGCAACCCAGGTCCAAGGCATCTGTGACTAGGGTAAGAGATTGTTGAGTGCAATGAAAGGAGCTCCCTTGCAAACATTGGTCAGGTCTACCCACCAATCTAAGGAAGATAAGATGTGACTTGGTATGTGTACTAACATGTGTATGTGGTGATTTTTTTGGAGAATACATCACTGCCAACCAGCCTTGAAGGAGTCTGAGAAGCAGCTTGGTGTACTGGACCATGTGCCCCAGCAGCCTTAAACAGTTTCTCACTATGGTGAAAGGATAAATCTTTGAGTCCAGAATGAGGCTTTGCATTGTCTGAAACCTTGCCTTTGGTAGTATGGCCCTGGACATTGTCGAGTCCAGGACTACTCCAATGAATTCTGTTTTCTGTACTGGAGACAGGAATGACCAAGCACATCGAAGGTGGGTCAGATTATGTTTATGCTGGACACCACTTGTGACTTCGATCGACCTCTTATCAGCCAGTTGTCCAGGGAAGGGAATACATGGATTCCCTTCCCTGGACAACTGCTATCACTGCCATACACTTTGTAAAAGTGTACACATGGGGCAGCTGAAAGACCAAGGGAGAGCACTGTAAACTGATAATGGCGACTGCTGACAGTGAATCTCAGAAATTTTCTGTGGCTCTGATGAATTGCCACATGAAAGTAGGAGTCCTCTAAGTTGAAAGAGCATACCAGTCCCCCAGCTTCAGGGAAGGGATGATGGAAGCTACAGTAACCATCTGGAATTTCAATTTTTTCAGGAACTTGTTTAACTGCCTTAGATCTAAAATAGGCCTGAGACCTTCTTTTGCCTTTGGGATCAGGAAGTATCGGGAGTACATCCTTTTTTCCCTGAAAAAAGGAGGGACCTCCTGTATAACTCTCACAAGTAGGAGCGATTGTATTTCTTTCAGTAACACTGCCTCGTGAGAGGGGTCCCTCAAGAGGCATGGGGAAGAGTGATGGAAGCAGGGATTAGATATAAATTGGAGCTTCCACCATGCGTAGAACCCGCCAATCTGTTGTGATGTGGGCCCAAGCATGATGGAAGTGAGACAGGCAGTTTGCAAAAAACTGAAAAGAAAAAGATGGCACTCTTAGAACAGGTAAACTGCTCTCGACTTGCCCATCAAAATGAGCGCTTGGAAGATGATGACTGACATGATGAACTGGTGGCTGCTGAAGCAGAGGGCAGTGGTGAACATCTTTTGTAACCTCTGCTTCTTTTCCTTGGCAGGTCTTGTGCTCGAGGGGCAAACCCCTGAAAATGCTGGCACTCATGACAATGGAAGGTTCAGATTCTGAAGAAAGGGGAGCCGGGGAGATGATCTGTGGCTTTCTCCTAGACGGTATTACTTTAACTGGAACCATGATGGCCGAATCCGATGGAACTGCCCTGTGCAGAAGGGAAGGTGCTCACAGCCTGGGAGGCTGGTGATGGCATAGCAACATTCTCACAGCCTCAAATGCCTCAGGAGTAGATGGCACCATGAAGGCTCTCTGCGGTATGGTGTCTTGAGGGGATATCAACAAATGAGACCATCTCCCAAAGCACAACAGGCCTGTACTGGGCTCTGGTGTCAAATTAACTCCCCTGTTTAGGGATGTGGTCTGGGGAGTGTTTCCTCCTGGAACGCACTCCCGAGTCTTTAGATAAGCTTGACCTCTTCGCCTCTTTCGATGATCTCAGGACCTGGTCCAATTTCTGATACCTCTTCCTTGGTACTGACTCTGCCGATCTGAACCCCTGTACCGGTAGTGCTGAAGGTGTGCTACTAGTCGATGCCAAGGACCAAGGTAGAGGGCTCAGATGGAAGATGTAGTACTGATTCGAGAAGCAAATATTTTAGTCTGGCTGCCCTGTCTTTTTTAGAAGAGGGTGTAAAGCCCTTACAAATTGCACACTTGTCACTCACATGAGCCTCCCCCAACCAATTACGGCAGCTGGGGCAAGGGTCACTATTAGGCATTGCCTTACTACAAGAGTGGCAGAACTTGAAACCTGGAGAGCACGGCACATCTCCGGTACTGAGACCAGTACCCAGACTGGGTAACAGAACCACACAAAACAACATTTTCTTTGAAATTAATGACTAAATAACTAACTACTAAAGTACACTAACTATACAATGGGTACTATTTACATGATTTGCCTAAAGACTCACAGGAGCAAAGACAGGGAGCTACAACCACCATCATGGGCAATAGGATGGAACTGAGGAGGGGTCAGCGTGGCTTGGCCCTTTATGCCTGTGTGTGGTGTGTGAGGCAGCAGAGGGCGCTTATGCCACTCTGACAGTTACCGCTAAGGGAAAAACTATGCACTGGAGCGCACAAACACCTATAGTGGAATGGACATGTGCAACCACTTGAAGAAGAGCTTGGCCCTTCAGTGTGATCAAAATGCAGCTGGTCATCTCCTCGTTCTATCCATAGCTACTACACATGGCCTGTGTGACAACCTCTCTATGGGTTTTATGGGGAGCCAGGGTAGGGGTAGAAAAAGTTTCACCAGTTCCCCTTGCTGTTTTCCTATAGATTCCTTCCCACAATTCTCTACAAATTTGTGATCTGCTTTATTTTACCAATGGGCTAAGAAACAGTGGTGGAACATGCTAGGAATATTGTTCCAGTTTGGCCAATCTCATACAAATGCATTCTAAGAAAGGGATTTGCTATAGAAGTTACTGCAAATCTGATTTATGGAGAATGAAGCAATTACATTCCATTGTTACATTTTCAGATATGATAACTGCACTAGTGATTGTGAACTCTGGGTTTTTTTATGCACCCAAATAATTATATACGACTGGATATCTTTCAGAGTACTTTTCATTGCCTTTGGAGAGATGGACTTGAGTTCCAACATTCAGATTCTCAATTTAGCTGCATTCAATGTGAAAAACTGTGACAAATATACACATCCCGCATAGCCAATGATCTGTGAGGACTGGAAAATGTGTGCTTGTTGTTTAAACTGATGATATGTGCTCTGTACTCTTCTTTGTCGCAAAGGCTCAGGTTATCAGGGTGAATACTCAGAATAAGATTTATACTTCTGACACAGTGGTGTGACACTGGACCTTACATTATTTCATCTCAGCAACATAAGATTATCTTGGATAGCCTCTTTGCCTAATGTGCTTCACATTTAGAGTGATGCTGACTTAAAGGATTCTTGGGAGTTTCCAGTATTCCTTATCACCCTGACTTCACAGAGTGAAGGGCACTGAGTCTGCAAGCTTTTCCAAGACAGCCTCAGAGGGTTTGTTCAGCAGTTTGTGTCTCAGACAAACACCATCACGCAGCTCTAATCTGAACCTTGACCTCCTCCCAGTGTCCCAACACAGGTGTGACCTGCACTGGGTAAAACATTAACTTTGTTCTCCATGTTAACAAAGTGGAAGCTGCTTCAGTGCACCTGTTTGTTTGGAGTTACTGGCAACCACAAGGCTATCAGAGCCTAACTTTAAAAAAACAACCCCTGTGCTAAGGGGCAAATTCTAGACTGGTGTTGCAGTTCAGTGAAATAATAAATTGAGTCCAATTTTCTCATCTCAATTTAGTCTTTATGTTCAAGTACAGGCAGATGGAAGAGATATTACTTTGCACCTAATTACAAAGGCATGTGGTCCCCATTCTTGCCTGGCTTTCCAATTCAGATGAAGTTTCACCTTTTTTTCCCCCTCCAGGATAACAAACAGGAAGATAGTTAACACAGCTCGAAAGGAAATGCGGCTGCTCATTGGTATCTATGGAGGGACATGTCTCTTGTAATGCCTTTTGTAAAATGACAGAATGATGGAGTAATGAGAACATATATTACTGACAGGTGTAATTTCACCCCTGCTTGAAAGGCCATGACTTAAAAAGGAGATGAAAGACTCAAAGTGATGAATGGGGATGGAAAGAACCTGACAGGAATAACATTCCCTATCTCAAGGGAATTAAGTCATGTGGTCATGCGGTTTTCCATTTGGCTGAGTCGTAAAGATTTACAATGTGTTCTGAAGGGATTTGCTAGAAGTTTATTTGATGGCTGCTAGAACACGTCAGTGCACTTGTAAACAATATGAGAAGCATAGCTTCAGAGGGAAATATCAAGAAAATGGCTATAAACTACTTCTAGCAGTGGTTATTATTCAACAGCACTAATCTACCAGCTAGTTTACAAGAGGATGTCTCCCTCATCACGAATTATATTGGGTTAAGTCCTGTAAACTCCAATTTACTATATAAAACAGTGCATCTCTTCCCCCACCCCTTGTGTGTTTATATATTTTATATTTTGGTCATAAAATGTTTACATCTTTGGCTGAGACGATATATGGCTGAGATTACACACACACACACACACACACACACACACACACACACACACACAATGGCTGAAATAATGATCAAAGTATTAGAGATACATGGTCATACATAGGCACCCAAGTATTGGATTTTCAAAGGCACCTATGTTTAGGCACCTAAATTAAAATCCTCTGATTTTCAGAGGTGCTAACCTGCAACTCCCTCTGACCTTTCCACATTGAGGCAACATAAGAGCCAATTCCAAACCCAAATCTTTTTTTAGGTGTAGAATGGTTCAATTGGTGTGCAAAAGGAGTTTAACTTACACATCAAGGGCATGGATGGGAGGTTATCATGGCATGAAAATCAACCAAAGGAGAGTGTAAGACAGGCAGGTGGACATCATTTTACTCTCCTGTGAATTTTTTTCTTGCTATATACACTTCCACTCCCTGAATGTGTAGGTTACACTTTTCACATCACTAAAACATAAACTGACATAAAATACACTGTTTTCCCAACTATAAGAATTTACATCCAACATGTAACTTACACCAAGATCTGGACCACTGGAGAATGGTCTGGTTCTTGTGTTCAGTTACCATGGAAATAGACAATGACATTACTGTTTAGGACCCTGATTCAAAATCTTACATTTGTAATTACTCTAAAAATGCCCTTTAGTGTTTCTGATAATATTTACTTTCTTTAAACTGAGGCATCAATTGGATTTTTAATTCTGTAATACCTTTAATGAATCCATAACAGCCATTGGCTTGTTTCAAAAGTTTGAAAAACCAGGATAGAAGGCCACATACCTAAATATCACAGGCAAAAGCTCTTGCTTGGTTGAAAATATTGTGTTTCAAAGAAACTTCATGATTTACAACAGTTAAATGTTACCTGAGGCTTAATATAACACCAGTAGGTGGTCTTAACAAACCTTGTCAAAGAACATGACCTTAACTAATAAACAGACTTTTCTAAAATTAGAGCTACTAATTGTCTTGTACTCATGAATAAAAATAAATAGCAAAATATGTCCATAATTATAAATGGATGAAAAAATATTTTCTGTAAGTTTTGTTCTTTGACAGGAAATAGAAGCACACTCTTCAATCTATGCTGTTTGTATATGCATTAATTCAAGTATCTTCTGCTCAAACTTTTGAGTTATTAAAATACTTTCCTCCCCACTAAGGAGCACCTTCCTGCTCTTCTCCCATCACTCCCAAATGTTCTCATTTCTCACAGATCTTCATCTCATCTTCATCTTCAACTCTTCCTTGGTTGAGATAAGCCCCAGCCTAAACGCCTACCCTCTACTCTCACAGGGTCAGCTCCTGACAACCTTATTCTAATTCCCATGTTCTTTCTCCTGTCCCATACCAAAGAAGCCTGTCTCAATCCATGATCTGTATCTCCAATTCTCCATTGGCTCTTATTCTCCACTTCTCCTCACTCCTTCAGAGATCTTCCCTTTTTCCACATCTCCTAGCCTTGAATGCTCTGGGTGCTGACAGCAGGTTCCTCTTCTAGTTACTTTCAGTCTGCCCCTCACTTCCCCCTTCCTTTGATATCCTTTCTGTGTAATTTCTCTCCCCTATCCCTCCATATAACGGCCAATGAATACCTCTAGCTCCTCCTCATCCTTCCTCTTTAACTTCAATAGCGGATTCTGCTTTTCCTTATCTCAGTTCCCTTCCCTATTCCTGAATGACTTCAACTTCCATAGTAACAACCTAACCAGTCTCTGCTTCCTCCTTTGTTCTGCAGCAGCTTGTCCACCCATTCCCTTGCTCATACTTTCCTCCAGATCTTCATTATCTGTTCCTCTAGTCTTGGAATCTGAGTGCTCCCTCTCTGATCGCCACTTCATCTCCTTTAATAAATACTCACTCACTCACCCCTTTCATAACCTCAATTCCATTAACTTTTCTGTCTTCTCTGAAACTTTCAATGCCTTCCTCTTACCATTTTATCATTCCCTTCTCCCACGAATGGTCCATGGCAGTGTTGGATAAGTTTGCTCTACCCTCACATCTTCCTCTTCCACTTCTCTGCTGAGCACCATGGAGAAAGGTTTCCTCTATTAATTCTTGCTCTCTGCTTCACAGTGCTTGTTACCTTCTTGTTAAACATCTCCACTTCATACTTCTTGACTCCTTTGCCTTCAAATCCAGTTGCCTCCTGTTAGCTGTCCAACATTGCAAGCACCCCACTTCCAATTTCAAATTTATTTTGTTAGGAAATTCGGCAAACACATATTTCCAAATATGCCAAAGCCACATGCTTACTTTCTGTCTCCATAATGCAAAATGCACAAGTTTGTTTCTAACTATGTTTAGTGGAGCTTGCAATATCTTTGAACATTTAAAAATATGTTTAGGTTAACTATTCAGTGTCTTCGATTATCATTAATAGAGACAGATAAAGGATGTGCTTGATGCTACAAAAGCAGACAGATTTCTTCATTTAGTTTGCTTCATTTGTAGATCTTTTTGAAGCTAGAAGGAAATACCATGGACAAAAGTTTTATGCGTTATGCACATTTTTTACATCTGTCTCCTTCTGTCTTGACATCTGTCTCCCTACACACAGCAATAATGTCATTCCATAGTGGCAGAGGAATGTAGTATTTCCACTTGATAGCATATATTTGAATGCAGATTTTTATTCATAACTTCCGTTTTAGAGAAAATCATTTAAAAAAAGATTTTGCTATTTTTCTCTCACTCCATTGCTATTTTCTCCCCTTTAAGATTACAATAAATTCAGAGACAAGGTGGATGAGATAATCTCTTTTATTAGACCAACATTACCTCACCCACTTTGTCTCTTTAATATCTTGGGACCAACACAGCTACAACCCTGTAAGCAATAAATTCACAGATAGTCTTATTTTGGTGGCAGGCAAATATCAGGTCATGTAAACTCCTCGGGGTAGGGACTCTGCCATATTATGGGGTTTTTTTACAGTACATTGCACAATCTGTACTGGAGATTTGCAGTTTTACTATAATATAAATATTTAAAATAAATAATACAAAAGAATTGTTATTCAAAATACAATTTACCAGAACAGAAGCAGACCCCATGTTAATTTTTAAAATTCAAAACAGTAAAATATCTTGACAAGTTACTTTAAATATTTTTCTTTTTACCAAGTTACTACTTGAAAACAAAAAAATTTTCTTGTATATAATTAAGTAGTTATGTATTATCATCAATCACAGTTACAATCATTTCATGAGTGTAAGTCCTGTAAGTGCTTTGGTGTCGTGAAAAGTATAGATTTCCCCCAGAGAAGTAGTTAACCAAGATTTTAGGCTGGAGTGAATGAAACCTGCCTGCTGTTTAGTGAGCACTGCAGCTGAGGTGCAGTAACTATAATTTGATTGCACACACGTGCAATACAAGTGATATGTTTTATAACCTGTGTCACATTTGCGATGTCCACCCAGTAACCCAATATAACATTGTATAACTATATAAAGCTTAAGATTGGTTTATTTTATTGCAGGCCAATGAGTGAAAACGTATTTTAAAAATACCCATGATTGCAATGCCTTCCATGAGATAAATACTTTGTATTCTCCAGTATCATTTAAAGGGAAAGGTTTTTGTTTTCATAAATCATGATCCTACCTCGGGGAAGGAGGAGGTCAGCTCCTAAACGTTGCCTCCCTTCACAAGGGTTTCCAGTTTCACAATCACAATACAGGTTTATATTTTCCCTTTCTCGTCAAAGGTTGTGCATGTTCTTGGCCTTCACCCATGATGTTCTTACTGATCTTGAGTTGCCTCTGAGCAGCCCAGTTGACTACAGCTTTTTCACAGAAGGCGCCTAGGTACTCCTGCTGCTTCCCAGAAGCAGAGCTATTTGATCTGATGCTAATAAAGGAGTGCCAACTAGCTGTAAAATCCCACTCTTATCTCCTGAAAAGTATCTGCAAATTCCAGAGCTTTCAAAGACAACAGATTTCTTGCTATAAATGTTGCTCTCAACCACTTGGGAACTCTGTCAAGAGTTGAGTAAGGAATTGGCTAAAGGGGAAAATACAACAGGTCATGCTGAAAGGTGAACTATCAGGCTGGAGGGACTTTACGAGTGGAATTCCTCATGGACCAATCTTATTTAGCAGTTTCATTAATGATCTTAGCACAAAAAATGGGAGTATGCTAATAAAATTTGCAGATGACACAAAGTTGGGAGGTATTGCCAATATGGAGGAGGACTGGAATTTCATACAGGAAGATTTGGACAACGTTGAAAACTGGATAATAGAAATGGGATGAAATTTAATTGTGCAAAGTGTAAGGTCATTCACTTAGGGACTAACAACAAGATTTTTTGCCATAATCTGGGGATTTATCACTTGGAAGAGACAAAGGAGGAGAAAGACCTGGATGTATTGGTAAATCACAGGATGACTATGAGCCACCAATGTGATGAGGCTGTGAAAAAGGCTAATGCAATCCTAGGATACATCAGGAGAGGTATTTCTAATAGAGAGCGGCAAGTATTACTGCCATTGTACAAGGCACTGGTGAGACCTCATCTGCAATACTGTTCAATTCTGGTCTTAGGAAGGATGAATTCAAACTGGAACAAGTGCAGAGAAGGGCTGCTAAGATGATCAGAGGAAAGGAGAACCTTACAAGAGGAGACTTAAGGAGCTTGACTTGTTTAGCCTAAAAAAATGAAGGCTGTAGGGAGACATGATTTCTCTCTATAAATACATCAGAAGGATAAACACCAGGGAAGGAGAGGAGTTATTTAAGTCGAGGGCCAATGTTGGCACAAGAACAAATGGACAACAAATGGCCAAACTGGCCAACAATAAGTTTAGCTTGAAATTAGATGAAGATATCTAACCATCAGAGGAGTTAAGTTCTGGAACAGCCTTCCAAGGGGAGTAATGGGGTCAAAAAAGGACAGTTAGTTACTTACCTGTATCGTAACTGTTGTGCTTTGAGATGTGGCTTCAGATAGGTATTCCACTTAGTTGTGTATGTGCCAGGTGCACCAAAGCCGGAGCAATTTACCTAACAGTATCCATAGGGGTGGCGCTAGTGCCTTTGTCTCATAGCCACTCCCTGACTATATAAGAGTGGGGCCGCCTCAACCTCCTTTAGTTCCTCTGAACTGAACCTCAGGCTGAAGGCTCTGATGCAAAGGGGAGAGAGGATGGGTTGTGGAATATATGTCTGCATCCACATCTCGAAGAACAACAGTTACTACATAGGTAATTAATTGTCTTGTCTTCTTTGAGTGGTTGCAGACATCTAGTCCATTCAGGTGAGTCACAAGACATTCACCAAGGAGGCGGGGCTCAGAGTTTATTTAAACAGTAGCTGCAGAATTGCCTTCACAAAGTTTGCATCAGCCCTTGATGCTACCAATAAGGCTTTGTCACTGGTCCTCAATGTGGTCTTTCAGGGGGTCTCTACTGCCCCATGACTGGCTTTCTTTGGTTAGCCCCTGGTCAGGACAGTTCTTGGCCACTGGCCTCTAGTTAGGCCTACTGGTCCACCTCAGTCCCTTTGGGCTGTGTTTCTTGAGGCATCCTGGTGCAGGGGCTTTGCTCCTTCACTGTCCCAGGCCTTTCTGCCTCCCTTCCTTCTCTGAGCTCTCTCCTTTTATAGCAGGCCTTGTTTCCCCTATTGATTTCATCTGTGGGTGTCTCCATGACTGGCAGTGGTGGCAGCTGCTTGGGGGTGTGGTCAGGCTGCTTGCCAGTAGACAGGAGAGGTTACCCTCTCTGCTTCTGCTCAGTATGGGGTTTGTAGATTCCATTACAGGCTAGTAATTCACTGACTCATTTAGCAGATGTTTTAGCTACCAGGAAGACCATCTTCTGGGAGAGGAGAGCCAATGAGCACATTCCTATTGGCTTGAACAGTAGACCCATCAGTGCAGCCAGCACCATATTAAGGTCCCACAATGGCTCCATTTTTGTCACCAGTAGAATGAGATGGATAATGCCTTTCAGAAATCTCCCTACCATAGAATTTGAAAATTCCCCAGGGTGGAAAGCTGAAATCACAGCCAAATGAACTTTCAAGGAGCTAAGAGCCATGCCCGAAGATTTCAACTGCAACAAATAGTCTAAAATGTTCTGAATTCAGGCTGACATAGGATGAATTCTCTTTGAGGTCACCCAAATCCAAAACCACTTCAACAAATAGGTGGCCCTCAAAGATGATTTTCTACTACTAAGCAGAACTTCCTAACCACTTCCAAACACTGCATCTCCTCCTCATCTAGCCATGCAGCAAGGTGCAGACTATCCAGTGCCAGATGAACAACCTGGCTGTGATGTTGAATCAAAAAGCTGGGGAGAAGGAGAGAGTTGGGAGGTTGAACTGGTATTATACAAAGATCGGAGAACCAACATTGTCTTGGCCATGCTGGTGCAATCAGAATCAGCTTGGCATGGTCTAATTTGAGTTTGAGGATAACCTGAGGGATCAGAGGGCAGGGTGGTAGACGTACATCAGAGTCAGACCCCAATAAAGATTAAATGTGTTGGTGAGGGACCTCAGACTGAGCCTCGTTCAGAAACAGAACTGACATTTCCTTTTGTCCTTTGTCATGAATAAGTCGATGGAAGGTGTGAAGCTGGCAAACCACGTGCCAACTCTTGCCAAGGCACTGACAAATTCATTGCTGGAAACCACTTCATTTCACCTGTGTGTTAGTATGGATAAGATGGTGCTGAACTTATAACAATGTGTTTATATTTTACAAAATGCTTGTCAATTGCTGCATGCATTAATGTCACACATCTTTATCAGGTAATATTTAAGGTAATCTTTATAAGGTAATATTTAAGGCCACTGTGGGACATCACAATACAAAGACTTTGTTAATTGCCCTTTCACACCCATGAAGAGGCTATGTGCAAAAGAATTCACACCATCAGCTTGAATTCTGGAAGAAGGAAATAGAGATAGCTGACAAGAAATTTTTTCCTCTCTCTTTGCTTACTTCAAACCTTGTAATAACTCTCTCATTTCTTTTTCCTAGTTAATAAATCACTAGTTTATCACAGGATTGGCTACAAGCATTGTCTTTGGTGAGAGATCTAAGGTACAATTAACCTGGAGTAACTGACTGGTCTCTTGGGACTGGAAGCAACATGAATATTTTGTGATATTTGGTGTATATCAACCAACTATCACTAAGTCCAGCTTGCCTGGATGGCAAGATAGACTGGAGTGCCCAAGGGGACTGTCTGTGACTCCATGGTAAAACTGTTATAGTGCTTTAGGAATTCACATTTGCTACTGGGTTGTTGAAATCTAATTATAGAACACTACCAGTTTGGGGTCTCTGCCCTATTTCTTGACAGTCTGCCCTGAAGTAGGCACTCTCATTCGTGAGACACTCCAGATAACATGACAGAAGTGATGCCCCATTCTTGAAAAATAGCACACATCACTCTGTTCTTTAGCAACCACACAATGTTGTCCAAGAAGGTTGTGCTGAGGTGATCAGCCAGTTGATTTTGAGAGCCTGCTAAGTGAGGCATGATATTTTTTTTGATAAAGAAGTGCCAAAATTATATTGCTTTGTGAAAAAGTTGATTGGTATAGTACATCGTGATTATATTGTCCATGATTATGAGCACCTGGATGTGATCTTGAAAGTTCTGGCACATGCTATATATTGGCCGAATCTCCAGCCCATCGATATGATAGGATGCTTCCTGTTCTGACCACAATCCCTGAATTGTTAATGATCCCAGATGTGCTCCCCAGTCTTAGGAGGAGGCACTGGTGACCAACATTCTCTTAGGCATGGACAAAGGGAGCCCCGTGACACACATTGTCCTGAATTGTCCACCACTGCAGGGAGTTCAGTATTTCTGAAGTACTCAGACAAGAACATTTAATGAAAGGCCCTCAAATTATAGAGTCTAGCAGGACGCCAGTGAACTCAATTTTTTTGGGTAGGGTTCAATATTAATTTATCATCATTAAAGATCAGGTATAGCCGATCAAAAAGATCCATCACGACCTGGACATGACAGAACACTTGTTTCTTGGACTTGCCTCTTACTAGCCAGTCGTCCAAGTATGGGAAGACATGAATTCCATTCCTCCAGAGATGGGCAGCTGCAACCATCATACATTTTGTAAAGTCGTGAGGACAGACTATAGGGAAGAACCGTGTACTGGTAATGTTGACCGCTGACTAGGAAACTCAAGAACTTCCTATGGCCCAGGAAGATAGACACATGAAAATAAACATGCTGGAGACCAAGAACAGCACACTGGTCATTGTAATTCAGAGCGTGAAGAATAGTGGCCAGAGTAACCATGCAGAATCTTATATATTTGATGCATCTGTTGAGACTGCAGAGAACGAGAATAGGTCTCATTCCTTCCTTGGACGTGGGGATTTGGAAGTATTGGGAGTAGAATCCTTTTCTGGCTGGCTGATGAAGGACCTCTAATATATGGAGATATAGCTATCTCATAGAGCTGGAAGGGACCCTGAAAGGTCATCGAGTCCAGCCCCCTGCCTTCACTAGCAGGACCAAGTACTGATTTTGCCCCAGATCCCTAGGTGGCCCCCTCTAGGACTGAACTCACAACCCTGGGTTTAGCAGGCCAATGCTCAAACCACTGAGCTATCCTCTCCCCATTTTAAAATCAAACCATAGAATTGGAAGGGACCTCAGGAGGTCATCTAGTTTAACCCGCTGCTCAAAGCAGGACCAATCCCCAACTAAATCCCCAAATGGTCCCCTCAAGGCTTGAACTCACAACCCTGAGTTTAGCAGGCCACTGCTCAAACCACTGAGCTATCCCTCCCCTATGGCTCCCAGGGCGCACAGAGGCTGAACAAGCAGTGAGTTCTGAAAGGGGTCCCTGAAAAGGGATGGGGGTGGGGAGTTGGAGCAGGGGATGGGTAGATATTGTATGGCGTAACCCAATCCCACAGAGTTCCCCATCCACTTTTGCACAATTCAAGCTGTTTGCTATCATTTTTAAAGCTCTCTGTAAATCTGCCTCTCCCTGTCTCCCTCAGCTTGTCTCACAGTGTGTTACCCTCACCCTCTCTGCTCTGCCAGTGTTCCCAGTCCTGGCTGGGAACACTGGCTGTACTTTCTACAGTGAATCTACTTGACATGTATTATGTTAAAAAAGAAAGACAAAGTGAATACTGTTTTCCATTCCCCCTAGACTCTTTCTGTCAAATAACAGTAGTAATAACGGATCTGGTTATGCTTTTGAAGGCTATCGATTGAAAATGCTATGTGCAAAACATTTTTATTATTATAAATGCAATTTTTTTTTACAGAAAAAGTGGCAATAGAGTTAGTTGCCATGAACATTATACAGACAAATACTGGTGGCCAAATTCTTCTCCCTTATCTGCATGCAATCCCCATTGGATTTAATGGGAATTGTCCAGGTAACAGCGCAGAATTTGAACTTGAAAGTTTAAGGAGATAAATTGTTCTAGGAAAAGTTATATGGTTATCTGCAATACCTCACTGGCTCTTTTGTAAAGCAATATTAACGTGGAGGGTTAAGAATAACAATTACACAAGTTGCAAATAAAATCACAGAACACTCAGATAACATGAGAATCTTACAACCAAATGATTGTCACATACTTATGTTCTGTGAACAAATACAGAAAGCATGTGTGAAGAAAAGACTGATAAGTCAGTTCAACCAGGGAGTAAAGAGGAAACGCCCTTTAGATAAGTTTTTCCTTTAAATAACTCCTTTGTCTACAAGTACAGCTGCTCTTTTTAAACACACGGAAGAGAACCACCAAAATGCCACATTTATTTGACTATTCTATGTTTTTTTCTAATTTTGTGTGATTTGACTTCACTTGGACAAAAAGCCCTGATGGGGCTCACCTTTGCAAACAGAACTATTATTATATCTGTTATATAGCAAGCTGTACTGTATTTGTAAGTGACTGCGTATGGGATCTGTGGCCCAGATCCTGCAAACTCTTAACACAAGCTTAACTTTACTACTATGAGTAAGTCCTATTGAAAGCAATGGCTCCTTTGAAAGCAATGGCAAAACTCCCATGTAAATCCATGGAACTAGCTCATGGCAGAAAAGTGAAGTGCAAGCACAAGTGTTAGTGGAATCTGGGCCTAAGTCATGTTCTGATTTGTTTTAAGGTTCCAGCATTAGAAAAGTAGAAATTGATTTTGATTCCTCGTTCTAAAAACCAGACAAATCTACTCAGTACATAACATCAGTGGTGAGCTGGAGCCGGTTTGCACCGGTTCGCAAGAACCGGTTGCTAAATTTAGAAGCCGGTGTAGAACCGGTTCCTAAAGGGGTGGGCAAACTCCGGTCCGCGGGCCACATCCGGCCCGCGGGACCATCCTGTCTGGCCCGCCTGAGCTCCCAACTGGGGAGGCATCCCCCAGTCCCCCCCCCGCCCCCCCTCCCCGCCCCTCGCAGAGTCGCCGGAGCCCTGGGGAAGTGGCGGGGCTCCAGTGGCTATTTAAAGGACCGGGACTCCAGCTGCCTCTGCCGCCCCGGGGCTCCCCTGCTTCTACAGCCCCGGTCCTTTAAATAGCCGCCGGAGCCCTGGGAGCTTGTACTCACCGCGCGGTTCCCTATCGGGTCTTCGGCGGCACTTCAGCAGCAGGTCCTTCACTCGCTCCGGGTGAAGAACCTGCTGCCAAAATGCCACCAAAAACCCGGAGCGAGTGAAGACCCCCCCGCCGCCGAAGTGCCACCGAGGACCCGGTAGGGAACTGGTTCTTAGGATTTTGGGAGCTCATCACTGCATAACATTAACATTATTTTTTAATATATAGGGTACATTTGGTGAGGAACCACCAGAGAAAGAGAACGAATGATTTGTAGGATATTGGTGTCTTTCAATGGCAGTTGGGAATCGAACTCCATCAGGCCCAAAACATTTTCTGCCACTTACTGAAATGAACACTTATCTAGAGCACTGGTACAGACATTGTATATATGTCTCTGCCTTTAATGTAAGACTGAACTGAAACATTTTTCTTATATCCTGCTAAACTCTTTAGTTAAAAAAGGGGAAAAAATAAAGTGATTAACAAGAGATTCTAATGCCCTATTAATATCAAAACCAAACATTTACAAGGTGTTCTAGCTTTATGTTGTATCAGCATAAATTCCAGATAAAATAGAAGGTTTTTCTTGTATGATAACCTAAATTTCAGGGGTTATAATCTTTTTGTCATATTAAGCAAACTATTATGCATTGTCTTTGTCAACAGATAGGGTTAGTAATTTTCAATTATGTATATCACTGACCTGAACTGTTTTCTAGGTCTAATAGTTCATTTAGATTTAGTTGTATGCTGTGATGAAGTAGGAATTTTCTGTAATATTTTTATGAATCCCATGTGTGCCTCAGTTTCTCCTATATTTTGTATTGTTACCCAGTGTGGGGAGGGAAGGACTGTTTGCTCTCAGGGCAGGCTGAAAGACATAGATATGAATAATGCCTAGCTGCCCGAGCCAGAATGAGTCATTGAAAAGAACTGGCTGACCCCAACCCCATGACAATGGAGAATCTGAGAAGACAATGGCAAATCCAATCACCAGGAAATTGACACTTAGCAACCAATAACGCAGAGAGAGATAAAAAGAACAGGAGTACTTGTGGCACCTTAGAGACTAACAAATTTATTAGAGCATAAGCTTTCGTGGGCTACAACCCACTTCTTCGGATGCATATAGAGTGAAACATATATTGAGGAGATATATATATACACACACATACAGAGAGCATGAACAGGTGGGAGTTGTCTTACCAACTCTGAGAGGCCAATTAAGTAAGAGAAAAAAAACTTTTGAAGTGATAATCAAGATGGCTCAGTACAGACAGTTTGATAAGAAGCAAGTGTGAAAATACTTACAAGGGGAGATAGATTCAATGTTTGTAATGGCTCAGCCATTCCCAGTCTTTATTTAATCCTTTGTTGATTGTGTCTAGTTTGCATATCAATTCCAGCTCAGCAGTCTCTCCTTGGAGTCTGTTTTTGAAGTTTTTCTGTTTTAAGATAGCCACCCACAGGTCTGTCATAGAATGGCCAGACAGGTTAAAGTGTTCTCCCACTGGTTTTTGAGTATTATGATTCCTGATGTCA
The DNA here is from genome assembly GCF_002925995.2 of Terrapene triunguis. Taxonomy (NCBI): domain Eukaryota; kingdom Metazoa; phylum Chordata; order Testudines; family Emydidae; genus Terrapene; species Terrapene triunguis. The sequence continues at coordinate 1,258,693 of NW_020664487.1, forward strand.
GATTTGTGTCCATTAATTCTTTTGCGTAGAGACTGTCCGGTTTGGCCAATGTACAGGGCAGAGGGGCATTGCTGGCACATGATGGCATATATCACATTGGTAGATGTGCAGGTGAACGAGCCCCTGATGGTATGGCTGATGTGATTAGGCCCTATGATGATGTCACTTGAATAGATATGTGGACAGAGTTGGCATCGGGCTTTGTTACAAGGATAGGTTCCTGGGTCAGTGTTTTTGTTCAGTGATGTGTGGTTGCTGGTGAGTATTTGCTTTAGGTTGGGGGGTTGTCTGTAAGCGAGGACAGGTCTGTCTCCCAAGATCTGTGAGAGTAAAGGATCATCTTTCAGGATAGGTTGTAGATCTCTGATGATGCGCTGGAGAGGTTTTAGTTGGGGGCTGAAGGTGACAGCTAGTGGTGTTCTGTTATTTTCTTTGTTGGCCCTGTCTTGTAAGAGGTGACTTCTGGGTACTCGTCTGGCAGAGAGAGATGGATTTCTCTACCTCTCAGCAGGGAAGCTGAGCAATATCACCCAGCTCAAGAATAAAGGACTGGGGAAGTGTAAGGTGGGGCCATAAAAATTGGGTGCTGGAAAGACCTCAGAAGTGACCAAGGAGATTAGATTGTGAGAGAGAGACAGACTTTGAACAATGGGGTTCACTACAGCTTGGCTGGGCTCACCTCTGGGCTAACCAGAAGGGACTTAGACTATGCTTTAACTTTCATTTCCCTCTACTAACCTAAGGATTTCCTATGCTGGCTTCTAGCTGACTAATAAACCCAACTGTTTTGACAACACTGTATGAGTGTCACTGCAAAGACTTGGTGAGGTGCATTAATCCCTGAAGACTATTCAAGTCTCTACCAGTCTCTCAGATGGACCTGCTGAGCAAACCTCACTGTGTGCAGTGGGAGTATTGAAGCCACAGAGGTTCCGTCACGGAGGCGGTGAGGCTGCTTGGCTTACCCTGCAGGAAGAGTGATGTGCCTTGGGGTCTGGCACACTGAAGGGGTTCCTCCTACAGACTGTTCCAAAGCTGGGGGGTGTAGCACTGATCCTGTGGGTCTGTGACATATGCTTCCCATGCAAGGACTTTTATTTAGTATTTTACAATAAAAAAAATCATGAAGAAAGCATAGGCTATATTCACTTATCATGTGATGGTTTATATTAGCAGCACATAGGCCTTGTCTACACCACGCAGCTTTTAGCGACAAGGCTGTGTCAACACAGCCTTGTCGCTAAAAGTCAGTATGTGTAAACGCTCTTTTTTGGTACTTTGTCGGCACTTTTGCTGACAAAATACTTCCAGCCCCATGAGCGGCGTTAGCTTTGTCAGCAGGAGCCGCGTTCACACTGCCACTTGTGTCAGCAAAACTTTTGTCTTTCCCGGGGGGGGGGGGGGGGGGAGGGGGGCTTTTTTAAGTACCTATGAAAGACAAAAGTTTTGTCGACAACTTCGCAGTGTAGACAAGCCCATAGGTGCTTTTTTTTTAATCTAGTGACAGTGTGATGACTTGATTCAAAATAGTTCACTGTCAAGTGTTTCCAGCTGTAAATATTCAATCACAATGGATCAATTTGCCGATAAGTAATTGCTACACTCTTAATTAGTTCTAAAAACGTATGAGGGTATGCAAAGTACGGCTATAAATTTGTACAAATTAACAGACTGGGTGGCCAAAAACATTACTCAGATTTTAAAAGTAAAAAATTAATAACGCTGAAATGATTATTTATAAAAAGACATCAACATTATTTGTTTCACCTCACTTCTCACTCCTACTATTATATTATTATTAATTATTATTATTATTATGGTAATGTTTTGAACATCCTTTCTTAGAGCTGGTTTTCACAAGAGTGTCACTTATCAAACCATTAGTTAATTTCAGCAAATGAAAAGTTCTGTTAACAGAATAGCTGTTTATTTAATTCATTTCCATTAAAAGCTTTCACACATCAACTCTTTCTGCCTTTCCCCATTGCTTGCTTTGTAGGTAATCATTTATAATGTGAAAGTCATTGTGTTTGGTAACATTAGGCAGCCAGATGGCTGGTTTTTGTTCCCTATGTTTATGGATCTGAAGAAAGAAATATCAGTGTTGTACAGGATCAAGACCCAAGTCTACTAATGAATATACATGAGCACCATTGCTTCTGAAAGGTCTATGTCCAAAAAAAGGCCATCTTTTAAAAGTGCAAATGTTGCCTTTGTTTTATTAGTACCAACTTGTTTCTTTTTACTTACCCAGTGAAGAAAACAATTGCTGATTAGAATCTGAACTTGAATCATCCAGATTATTTGTTTTCTTCTATTAATATATTTAAAAAAGGTAGAAAATACCCCTGCCTTTGAAGAGTATTTAAATACAAGAAGTGAAAGCTTCTTAAAAATGCCCAGAAAGTATTTCAGAAAATATTTTTTCCAATTAAATTATTATTTATGTATTATTTGCTGAGTGCTGACAAAGTGCTCAAGGCCAGGTTTACAAAGATATTTAGATGCCTAAAGATGCATTAGGTCCCTAATGGGTTTTAGAAAAGTACCTCTGTGAGCTAGGTGCCTAACTCCAAATTGACTTTCAACCCTACTTAGGTGCTTTTGTAAATTCCACTAGGCACCTATCTGCATCTTTAGGCACCTAAATATCTTTGTAAACCCTGGCCCTGAGCACTTTGTCAGCCCTCAGCAAATCATAAATCTGACCATAAATAATAAATTTGAAAATCTGTCCCTCAGTGTTTAACACAGAATGAAATAGACAAAGAGCTGAATTCTTCTTCCAATTACTTGATGTATTTCCAGAGTAACTCAATTTACAGTAGTGGTTGTTATTCTGGATTTACACTGGCATAACAGGGAGCAGGATTGGGCCCAAGATCCTTACCCATCTTAAATTGTCCTTTCCCATTTCCATGCCCATCATGAGGAACCAGACTAGGGTGGCATAGAGCTGGCTATTTTGTTTCTACACTAGACAACCTGTTTCTGTGTTGAGTTTCCCTCACCCCAAAAGCCGCCGTGAAATTCTGGCAGGTATTTCTCAGCTTACAAGCATATTAGTGTACATATGGGGTAAAATTCTGGCGCCACTGAAGTCAATGGCAAAACTCCCACTGACATGAATGGGCCAGGATTTCACCCGTACTTGAGAGCAGAAGCAGCTGGTGAGCTGCCAGCCAGTAAGGAATTTAGCATCCTACAGTGTAGTGTCATGAGTCCAAATAAAAATAATACAGAAAAAAGAGGTATATCATTAAAACACCTTGCCAGCTTTATAAATTGTATTAAAAAGATTCACAACTGATCTTTCCTTATTTTTAACTTGATATGCTTATGTGATACTAAACTAACAGATACAAAGGAAAACAACATCCTTTTGCCTAGATGCGATGGGTCTACAAAGTATGCGATGCAAAATGCACTACGCTCACTTTAAAAGTATGACAGACTTGCAGCTCTCAAAGAAATCTGCCTTGCAAGATACAAAAAATTCCATTGGACCAGTGTGGAGCTGCCATCTTGGAATTCCTCCTTTTGAGAACAAGATTCAGTTAGCTGGTTCTAAAGGTTTGTTTTCTGTTACATAAGGACTTGCCCCCAAGTGGATCATTCTCATAGAAATCTTTCCCCCATATTCTTTAAATATGCCCCTATGGTTCAACCCAGAATTTACCACATACTCTTGAATCACCAAAATGCTGCTTGAACTTTCAGAGCGATTCAATACACTTTAGGGAGTACAAATTGGGAACGACCTAGAGTACTGGCCAATTGGAAGAGAGTACTACCAGCAGCATCCACTGGAAAGGTTCTATCTCTCAACTGCTGCTGCTTTCCCCAGTAACGGGAAGAAGTCCTCTTGGCTACCCTGTCTGTCAAAGGACCAGCATCAGAAGTGGAGAGTAGATAGTCCCCTGACACAAACCAGCAATGGACATGTCAGATGGACTTCCTGATCAATTCTACAGACTATCTTGCACAAGAAGAAGTGGTCAGTCAGCCTGGATGCCCCCTAAAGACTGATCTTTGTATGTATAATGGGTGTGCGGACGATTTAGCAGTGGGAAGTGGAGGTGAATCTTCTCAGGACCTCAGAAAAATTATTTTTGGCATTCAGGGAATGAGTAAATATTCAAGTTGGTTCTAGTTCTTACTGAGCTTGAGCTAGTTCCACAGTGTCATGGGATATACACATCCCATCCCCCTTTCGGGGAGGGGTAGGGTTGTGATAACCGCCGCCGTCACAGTCTCCCTGACAGACCTTAGGCCAAAAGTGGTGCAGTCCAGAGGCTGGAGATGGTATAGCGGCCCTTTGGGTCAGGACAGCTCAGCCTAGCGGCCAGAGTCAAGTGTAGCGGCCCTCGTGTTCAGGGCAGCGCAGCCTAGTGGCACGAGTCAATATAACCACCCTCAGGAGCAGGGCAATATGGCCTAATGGCCACAGTCCATATAAGAGCCCTCTGGTGCGGGGTAGTGCAGCCTGATGGCTAGAGTCAATATCGCGGCCACTATGTGCGGGGCGGTGAGGCCCAAGGGCCAGTGTCAATATAACAGCCTTTGGGTACAGGGCAGTGCAACCCAATGTCCAGAGTCAATATCACAGCCCCTAGGCGTGGGGCAGTGTGACCCAATGACCAGTACCTGGGGAGGAGGAAGGGGCCGCCACTAGGGGGACAGAAGCCCGAGTAGGGAGGCCCGGGCCCACCCAACTCCACCAGGCCTCAACCCAGGGCCCTGACAGTGACGGAGTGGTACACCACTGGGTCAGTGGGGACTCCCACCGAAACACGCTGGGTGGGAGATGCCACTCGCACACCCTCCCTGGGTCAATTCCTACTGCACTTCCAGACGCTGTAGTCCATTGAGCATTGGGGTTTCCGGGCTCCTCAACATGGGTGATTCCATGCGGGCTTTGTCGGCCGCAGCCCTCCAGTCCGGCTCTCAGGGTCTCCAGTTTCCACAGGCAAAGGCTGTGATGGCTCTTCAGCTGGAGCCTCTGCCTAAGGTCCTTCCCCTCCGGCGGTCAGCCTAGAATGAGCTGGGCTGCTCCCTTTTGTAATGAGGCAATAGTTGGAGCATGCCCAACAGGCTCTGAGGGGCGGGACTTCTGCCACCCAAAATGTGGGCTTAACTCTCTCTTGTCCAGTGAGGGGTGTACACACCCCGTCACACACAGTTAATGCTGTGCACTATCTGTGGGTCACTTTTCTTCCTTGTCATATCCACAGAATGATTAATATGGAATTCTTCCATTACTCCCCCTGTCAACACCATCATGACATTCCATAATGGAGCACTGAGGGTGTTCTTAAAGCTTCTCTATTCTTAAGACCCTTTGCTATTGTAATCATGCTTTGCACCATGGAGGACTCTGGCTGGGACCCTGATCAGAACTTGCCAATTCCCCTTCTTAATCATCTGAAAAGGTACTTTTAATGTTGTGAGACACTCCTTCAAGACTGAGAATAAAACCAAGTTCTCACATTAGGCAGGACAGCCCACTAGTACTTCCAGCCACACTGAATTTCCCATATAAATATCTGAATGTTATAAGGTAAACATTTTCTTGCTGCCAAATTCAGGCTCACTGCTGCATAGCCAAGATTTTCTCCCTTATCTTACTGAGTTTGCTTTTCAAGACACAAGGTGAGAAGAATGTGATTGTGTTTACGTCAAATACTTTTATCAGCAAGTTACATTTTTGGCTCCCTTCACATTATTTAAAAACTAAAGTGAAAACTAAATATTTTTAATCATTTACGATACAAATGATTCAAGTGCAGTTATGTACGCTTCCTGTTGATCAGGATCAGTTTTCTTAAGCAACACAAATCCCTATAATTTTTAAAAAATTGAGAGATTATAGACATTCTAAACAAATGAAAAGGCTGGATTTGATTTTTGTTTTCTTTGTTATAATCCCCAATTTTCATTTTTTTCTTGGGAGATGAGATTTTAAGGCTCTACAAAGTGTTAACCATTCCAGGAGTTTTTGTCCTTTTGAGAATATTAGTTCTTCAAAAGCCGATGAGTCTGAGTGGAATTTTCTCACTTCATGTGCTAGCCATGAAATACGTCCCAATGTTATTTTACAAATCAATATACATTTTTTGAATCTGTAGTCACATCTCTGGTATTATCTGTTGAAAATAAGGTATTTGTAAACTAATCTCTTTGGGCTCTATTCAGCGGAAGTCTTATATGGACCTCCGACATACATGTGGAACCATTTCCTGCCAGCTATTCAGTTGCCTTCATAGGGACCAAATAACTCTCAGTGAAGCCAATAAAAACATTCACATGGACTTCCACAGAAGTTGAATTCAGCTTGTAGAAGTTGAATTCAGCTCGCAGATAACTACAATGATTATTAATAATAATAGTTGTAAAATACCCATTTCTGATTCAATTAGTACATGAATCTAGCCCATGCAAAGATATTCAGAATGATTCAGCTAATGGATCAAATTCAGACCAACAGTTTTGCAGATATTGCCCCTGCTTTCACCAGCTCTGAACTGTGAACAATAAATTTAAAAAAAAATGTATGGATAACATTCTGTAATGTATCTGTCATGTCAGCTAAGTACTGGTCTAGTGATCCAATTTGTCAGTTATTCAAAATTCACTCAGCCAGGCTGTTTTTGGTTCAAGGCCTCTATTTTTGATCTTGTATGAAAAAAGAATGAGTGAGGAAAAGAGAAACAATGCTCAGAGATTTCTTTCATTTTGAAATATTGATCCAGTTAAAGAAAGTGTACGTTTCGCAAATTTCTTATGATTTTTTTCATAGCAAGCTCATAGCAATTGACAAATATGGACCATTTTTTAAAAATATGAAATAGTTACCGAAAGCTGCAATATAGAAATATAATGTAATTATAGTCCTGTCTTGTCATGTCAATAGCAGTTTTAAAATATTAAATATTATTTGTAAAGTAGATTATATAAAAATACTAAAATAATTTTAGAGAATAATATAAGAGCAGCTTTAATACATTGTTTATTGTTTTTAAACAGCATTTCTTTCTTGCATCATTATCTTATTTTTATAGTTGCTAACAATAAGGGGAAGATATTAGAAACAAGAGCACAACATGAATAAACAGCTACTTCCCCAATAGGGTCAGTATGGGTCGGTGGATTCATGGATTCTCTGGCCATATTCCCTGTCCCACTCTCTACCTCCAACCATGCTCTAATGAACTGTGCCAACATGGATGATGACTTTGTAGTGCATGGGGATTGCTGAATCTCCCTGCACAGACATCTAGAGAGGTGCTGTAGAACTACAGTGGTTTTTGCGTTATTATGGGCCTTCTATTACTTGAGGGTCCACCAGGAGATAGAGTTTGCTAAGAATTCCACACAAGGCCACAAACAGTATCTAGATATCATGTGTCTTTACATTTGATTACACCTACTGCCAATTATGTGCCAAGACAGAATGTATGAACAGTAAAGAAAAAAGAACTCATGGTTTCCGAAGAGAGCTTACATAAAAAAAAGTTAGGATTTAAACTAAGGAAGGAACTTCTGACAAGGACTATGCATCTACACCCTAAAAGGCCTGCCTCATGAAGTAACTTGATTTGTTTTTTCTTTAAATGTGAAGAAAATCAGGATTGTGGATCCTTGTACTGCAAGAAGACACAGATTTCATCTATTTCCAGGAAAAAATTGGTTATTAACTTCTCTGTAACTGTTGTGCAACACATCTTGAAGAACATGTCCATTCCACTTCAGCTATGTGTGGCCCAACGTGCCAAAACCAGAGATGTTTTCCTCAGAGTGGTAGCCATCAGGGTGGTGCATACTGAGGAGATGGTCCAAGTAAAAAGCTAGCACCCTCCTGAGTTCCAAAGTATGCAATGGTTCTTTATCCTTATGAGAATGAGGAGTTGGAAAAAAGTTGGTAAGTAGAAAGCTTGAGGTGAAAATCTGAAAATACTTTAGTCAGGAATTTAGGTTGGGGACATAAAGAGACTATCTTTTAAAAAAAACTGTATACAGAAGTTCAGCCACCAATGCTTGCAACTTTGCTATCCTCCTGGCTGAAGTAATAGCTACTAAGAACGCTACATTCATGAAGAAGTGTAATAAGGAACTGTTCACACCAAATTTAAATCCCTGTGATGGGAGGAAATAGCCTGTCCAAACCCTTCAAAAATTGCACTATCATAGGGTTAGAAAAGGTGGCTTGCCCCTCTACAGGAAGATAGAAAGCTAAGATAGCCACCAAGAGAGCTCTCAGTGAACTGATAGAGAGCCCTTTTCCTTTCAGGTAAAGCAAAGAATCCAGGATAACTGAAGGGAAGACTGTAAAGAAGAAATACCTTTCTGTTCAGACCCCAGAGAGAAATGCTTCTATTATCTCTGGTGGACAATTTTCTGCTATTGAGGAGGATGTTCTGAACTTCTAAAGAATATTCAGCCTTCTGAGGTTTTAACCACTGAGCATCCACACTATTAGGTTCAGAATGGATGGCTGGGATACAACATCGGACGATGGTTCTAAGAGATTAAGTTGGATTCTTGAGGTAGGGTTATGTGATCCCAAATCGAGAGATTCAGGAGGTCCAAGAACCAGTGTTGACAGGGATAGACTGGTGCTATTAGAATCACAAGAGCATGATCCTTCCTGAGTTTGTGACACTTTCAGAATTAGAGGGATAGGAGAGTAGATACGCAGTAGCTTTCTCTCCCACAACAGCAGGAAAATATCTGTCAAAGAATCCAGGCTGTGCCTGGCCCTTAAACAAAACAGATGGCATTTCCTTTCAGCTGAGTAGCAAAGAGATCTCTGTCTAGTACTCCCCAAGTCTGAAAGATGAATTTTACTTCACCTGGTTTGAGATATCATTTGTAATCCCTGATGAATGATCTACTGAAATGATCCACCAGGCAGTTCTGAATTGCTGGAAAGTGTGAAGCTTTGAGTATGATTGCATTTTCGATGTAAAAATCCCATAGATTTATAGCTTCCTGGAAGGAGGCAATTTGACCTGGTTCCTTCCCTCCACCCACCTGTTCAAGCAGAACATAGCAACTGTATTGTCCTTGAGCAGTTGGAAAGCCCAACATGCCAGGTGAATTGCTCACAGCTCCTGAACATTTATGTGGAGACAGAGATCTTGGTCTGACCACAGTCCTTGAGCCTGGCAATCCCCTAGGTGAGCCCCCAACAGAGATAAAACATCCGTGACCAGAGTCATCAAGGGCAGAGATGGGGAGAAGGGAACCTCCTTGCACATTTTCACAGGATCCATCCACCAATCTAGAGAGCACACTTTCTAGCACACGAGTCAGCATGTCCAGCAGATTGAGTGTAAACAGACTTCATCCACCTCTGCATTCTCCTGAGGTGAAGTCTGTCATGCTGAAATATGTACATACAAGCTGCTATGTGTCCCAGAAATCTGAGAAAATTCCCTGCCTTTGTGCAAGAATGGGCTTTGAAGTCTGAGCAGAGATCCAAAATTGCCTGGAATCTGGCTTCAGGTGAGAATGCCCTCACCAGAGTTCAGAACTGCTCCTATAAACACTATTCTCTGCACTGGGACAAAAACTGACTTGTCCGTGTTGATTAACAGGCCCAGAGAACAAAAGAGGGACTTGATCTTGCATACTTGCATATCTGCTTTTCTGAGATAAGCTGCTACCACCACCATGCACTTTGTGAAGACTTGCAGGGCTGAACCAAGACTAAAGGGCAGGACAGCAAACTGATAACGAACATTGCCCACAACAAATCTTAGAAACTTTCTGTGGCTCTGGTGGATGGGCACATGTAAGTAGGCATACTAAGTCAAGGGCAGCGTACCAGTCTTCAGGATCCAGAGAAGGGATAATGGAGGCTATGGTAACCATGTGAAATGTCATCTTCTTTATGTACCTATTTAGATTTTGCCGGTCCAAAATAGGTCTGAGACCCCCCTTTGGATTTTGGAAAGAGAAATTTGCTGCAGGGAAAGGCTCCAGTAGTGGGGAGATACCACAGCCTTCCCCTGATGCCTCCCCGCAGCCAGAGCCTCTCTTTGCTGCTGGAGGCTTTTTCCTGTGGTGCAGAAATAGCAGTGTAGAGATGGGAGGCATGGCTTGGGCATGCAGAGAGCCCTGTAGGGGATCTATTCTAAGTTTCTGCCTCTCTGTCTACACAGATATTTATACCTGTGCTAGTGGAGCATGCAGTATATGTACTCTACACCCCCCCCACCCCCCTGTAAGTGTAGTCATAGCCTGTGATTGATCAGGGTGTCTTGGGGGGTAAAAAGGATGCCTCTGGACTACTAGAGGATGCAATTGCTTCCTTTTGGGGTCTGGGGTATAAACACCCATGATCCAAGGGCTGCCCTAGAGTCTTTCAGGGTATGCAGAGCTTCATCTATTTTCCCTAAAACAAATTAAGACCCTCATACTGAAGATCTTCTATTGTCTCCAGAAGAAAACCTGATGACTATAGCCCAGGGAATTGGAGCACAGCGACTGCAAATGCCATCACCGTAGCTACAGAATTGGCCCTATCTAGGGCTGCTTGAAGGGAGGTCCTGGCAACCAGTCTACCTTCAGGAACCACGGCTTGGAATTCCTGCCTAGCATCCTCTGGTAATTTGTCAGACGATTTTGACATATTATCCCGGATGGATTCCTGGCCGAGAGAACCTATTTGTTCATGATCCTGAACCGTAATCCAGATGTTCTCTTGGCTGCAGAGAAGCTGGTGTCTCCCATAAGACCCTTGTAGGCTCTGAGATGGCTTCATTAATAGGTAAAGCCACTCTACTAGGCTCTGGGTCTGCACGATTTTTGCTAATTCTCCTGTACAATTTGTATACCAAGAGAGCTAGCCAGTATGTCAAGAGAGCTAGCCAATTGTATGTCTTATAATCATCCTGGACAGGTAATGATGCCTCTAACACTGTCACTCATCACTCATCTGTCATGTCAACACTAACACTCATCTGGAGCGGAGGATGACTTATTCAGGAAAGGCTTAATAGGAACATCCTGAACTGAAGGATGCTGTCAGGCTGAGCCAGCCAGGCCAGGTTCCAGCTGAGAGGACTCAGAAACCTGAGAAGCCTCCGCTGAGATTAGTAGTGGGACCAGCATTCAAAATCAGACATTGCCTCTGAGGTGACGTAGATAAACAAAAAAATTGAAATAAATGTGAGGTGGGAGGCATACCCCATGGATTCCAGTGGGGCCACTGATAAGGCAAAAGGGCCCCAATTAAAAAAGTGTCCCATGGCTCCCTGTCTCAAGACTGACTTCCATGGGAGTGTCAGTGCTGAGCTCTCAATCTTCCACAGGCAGGTGGAGAAAAGTGGGGCCGTCTGTGATAAGATTGGGATACCTCTGATTCCACCTCTCACTCTGAAGAATTGGAATATTCAGACGGCCATAGTGGTGCGGTATCATGCAGCGCAGGTGCCTGGGATCTATGAACAGATGTGTTAGGTACTGGGCAGAGCATCCATAGCTTACCCCAAGAAGGTACCAGACAGCTAGGCCATGATTGCTCACCATCAGTACTGAGGTCTGCTGCACGGAAGCCGAGAGGAATACCCCCACTGATGCAAATGGTACCAGAGTTTGCGAAGTAGTTAGCACCGATAATTCTATGTTCTGAACAACTGGAGACTCCGGTATTGAGAGGCAAAGCAAGTCTCCAGCTGCTGCTTATGCCTCTGGCATTGTCGGTATTGAGAGGCCCATACGTTCAGACGTCTGCTGCATAGACAAATAGAAGGTGCAGTCAACTGAGTCAGTCTCAACAGCACCGGAGTCTGTTCCAGAGTCAGTGACTCTATCTGATGGGTCAAGGGAGCATGCAGTACCAGTGAGTGCTTGTGCTCTACCTCCAGTATCTGCATTCCTGCTTGAGGATCTTGCCAGAGACCTCAATCTTCTAGAAGGGGAAAACCTTCTAGTTTTAGAGACATGCACGTCATTTGACTTCTTCAGCCTTGTGTATGGTACCAGGGAAGAGGAATGGCCCTTCCCTTCTGAAAATCTCCTACTGGGAAAAACTGCAATGTGCAGAGGAGTGCTCCTAGACAGCGTGGAGCACCTCTGAGTACATACAGAGCAGCGCAGTTCCGAGGAACGACTTAAGGCAGCTGAATAAATAAATAGAATAGAATAAATAGAATAGAATAAAGGCGTACCACTGACTATAAACAACTATTACAAGTTTTAATAAAAAGAAAAGATTATACAGACAATATTGACATTCCAACTACCGACCATGGGTGGTGAGATGGAGCAGAGGGAGGGCCACCCCTTTATTCCATCGTCTAGCAGCGTAAGTGCATGGAGGGCGTATGCGCAGCCCCGATAGATGTAGCTATGGGAGAAACATCTCTGACTTGGGTGACCGGTGCGTGCACACACACCTGAAGTAAATGGACATGTGCAATCACTTGAAGAATAGAAAGTTTTACCTTTTATAATGTACTTCTTCTAGTGAAATGGAATTTGATATGTATTTTATATTTCAAGCACAGAAGTGACTTGTTTGAAATTAAGTTATGATTACTTGCATGACTCATACAATTTCCATAGGGATTTATTAATTGGACAAACGTGGGTTCAATTAAAAGGGAAATAAACATTTGCACAATACCCTCTTTTTCTTGAGAAGAGAGCACTTTATAGATGTTGGAAAATAGTAAAGGGGGAAAAGATCATGTCAGCACAATATTGTTGGTCATATACAACGCAATCTTATGTTTCACAGAGTTTTCAACACAGGAAATGGGTATATTAGAAACTGCCTGATTCACAGGTTTTTCTGAGTCAGCTACAGTGGTTTCTTTGAATGGTTCTGAAGGAACAAGCTGTAACCAGTGCTTTTATACCAGCTTCAATAATACACATTTCAAAGCCAAAACAGCCCTGTCATGTAACTGTTTACACAGTCAACATTCAGTGGGAAAATTAGCATCAACAAGTTCTACTCTACCAAGCCCGAATCACACCTGATATCTTAATTACAGTTCTGAGGATTGTGAGGACAGAAAGGACAGATTTTATTTTTGATTTTCTAATCAGTAAAACTGGGGGAATCTGTAGCTTACTACTGTTTTCATGAAAACTAAAAAGACTCCATCTACCCACTCAGAACATCAAAGTTTACTGATGTTCAGATTGGTTGGCCTAAAGTCCGCAAGGTCACCTATTATAGTAGGAAATTGTTCAAATACAACTATATTCCATTACCACATCTATCCAGGTACTTATCTAGCCAGGTGCCTCCTCACTGTAATATCAGTGAAAGATAAGATAAGTCAATTTACACAGTATCCCAAGATATGTACAGTAATTATGTGGCTTATTTTGACACATAAAAATAGGTCTGTGGGTATTACACAATTTTTATAGGCTTTCTAATACAACAGATGACGTGTGTTTTGAACAGTTTATCACCCTGACTCAACAAAAAATATGTTATGCATACCAGCATGTGGGTGAGGTCTAGGTACAGAAAATATACAGCTCTGTGAAGAAATGAAGAACTTTCTGCCTTCAGAATGAGTTTGAGCATATAACTGAATGCTGGAATTTAAGTGAATTCTTATTCATGAAAGTAAGAGACACTTTAGCTGCACATTCAAAACAGGGACGAATTGCCACCTAGCACCCACTCCATCATTCTTTGAATCCACTTTCTACTGGTCACTTCTTACTTTTCCTTCTAATCTTTTCTGGATCTCATTTTTGAATAGGGTTGGTAATTGAGGGAATGCATACAACACCTTTGTCATGACCACCTCATTTTTGTAAACACCATTCTCATAGATCAATTTGATATACAGATAACCTGTGCAAGCTAAAATTCACAGGGAGAAAGATACAGTTTGAGATTAACCTACTATAGTGCAGAGAGTTTTTGCAGTCACAGTCCAGGGCTGTTGTGGCAGTAAACACATTTTCTTTCCCGCTACTACTGAAAGAGCTTGTTTAATCTGCACTTGCTCCCCTCAGAAAAAGAAACTGATACTTTACTTTATGAAGCTTTTTTTGTTATTCTTTGCACATTTGATAACTCGGATAGGGATGAAGTTTGCCACTGCAGTAGGGTAGGTCCACACCTGGGGCAGAATAATGGGATGGGTTTGGGCAGATACAGTTCTGGAAATAGCAGGGAAGCTTCAGTCAAGAAAATGCAAGTTAGAGCCTTTCCCTACAAGGATTACCTAAATCAAGAATTGAAGCGCTGGGTCCACTATTGCTTGAGTTTGACAATACCGCCCCACAATGATACAGAGTGCTGTGGACATCTGGGCCATGCTCTAGACCATGACAACCTCAATTATAGCCCTTTTCTAATGTTATTCTTGTGGGGAAAGTATTGAGGCTACCATGACAGGACAGCTTTGATATGGAGATTATCAGGACAAATCTGATATTGTTCAGAGCCTTCACATTTCCTTGGCTCCTTTCAGTTTGACGTTTGGCTCAGGTATGGTACAACACATGGATTAATCTCTGTAAAATGGAAGGTTTCAGGCAAGAATAAAACAGCAGTAATCAGTAGGAATTTTCAGCAGTAGCAAAGGGTTGATAGCATTAATCAAAGCAAAAGAAACCATAACTAAAAGATTCTGCAAGCTGGTGTTCACTTAGCACCTAGCTATGGGATCCGCCCTTCCCACAGGCATTTTCCCACTTTTGCTTTCCACCAGCCCTTCTCAAAGCCCTGCCACTGAGGAAGTGACAGTAAAGCTAGAATTAACCTTTGTGTACTGAGAGACAGGTAAAGGAGCCTGCACCATATCACAGTTTCTTTGGTAGGGAATCTCCTTCTAGCAATGTAGAATGGTTACATGGCCATTCTGATATGTTTAAGTATGTCACAACGCTTTAACACCACTGACCATCACTTGCAGACCCCAGATGGAATGAGAGGTATTAGTCTTGAGTAGTTCTGCTCTCTTCTGCCTGCTTGGTTGCAAAGGGTGCTTTGGGGCAATTACTCACTGGCTCAGAGAGATATGAAAGTTTCCACTTCGTCACCTCCTGGTCAAAATGCATGAGGCCACTAAGGACTTGTGTGAAGTGACCTGGGCTTCGTGACACTCAGCTGTGTGTTTCATTATCATCAGAGCCAAGTCATGCAGTGACTGCGCTCCCCCAGTGCTTAGCTGGAGCTGGAGCAATTCCCATGGCCTGGACAGCCCCTGCATGAGGAAGAGAAGTGGACCTTAGACATATAGCATATGCTGAGAAGATGAGGCAGGGAACTCATTTATGTACGTTTCTCATCCACTGAGCAGCTCCAGAAATCCTGGCACGTAACTGATATTGGGGAGAAGTTTTAGCCTTGCATAATAGGCAGTCATTTCTCTGGATACGTTGGTGTGCTCAGCAGCCAGCTTACTTGGCCTTACAGACCCAGTATAACCCAAAAGACCACGTATAATGTCAGCTGTATAGAGCCCTATTAATAATACCGGTGGAATGTGTAAGATCAATAGTTACATAGCTTCATTAGGGGCTAATCAAGAATTTGATAGAAAAAAATGATCATGTCTTCTGTGTCCATTTATGACCGCAGCCAACAAGTTTATGTTCTATACCAACGTTTCTGAGGTATGCTTAAACAAAAGTGTATTAAGAAAACATTCTGGATCTGATTTAAACCAACAAAATTCAGGCGATACAGCGTTAAGGCTGAAACAGCATATTTAATTTACTCTGTTATATGTAGTTACACACTGGATAGCTTGAATAGTATTCACAGTTCCAGCGACTCTCTATATATAACCAGAGGCCATTTTAGAGATCCACCAATCATATCATTGCAGGGGGTATCTGAAACTGAGACCAGATGTCTCCATTTTGGTGGGACACTTTTTTTAGGGGCTGGATCACATTCTAGCTAACGTATTTAAGCATATCATCTCATCCAGAGCGGTAATACCAGGGGAGTGCTTAAGGCTTATCTCATATTGCTGTGATGCTCTTGCTCTTCTCTCCATTTCATTGTTCTGTGTGTAGTGTATATGATAAACTGTCTACAGAGCAGATGAGCAGAGAATGAAACCAAGTCAGCACAGAGGAGGCAGGATGGGTCCTGCAATACTGGAAAGAACCTTTAGTGTTGTTATCACAAGGAGTGGGCAAATCCAGGGCTTGAAAAATCTACTTAAAATTTAAGGCTACTCACCAAGCCAAAACACACCAGTTCCCTGAACTACACCTCCTCCTGTCTAGTCTCCTGATGGTTGAGTTCCACCTTCTGCTTGGGCCAAGAGACCCCAGTCTCCCTCTGGCTCTTGAATTAATGCTATGCTCCACCCAACACTAAATCAATCAATGCTCTGCCCCAATGAATGAATACCAGGAACCCTCTCACATTAAACCAATTGATACTGTTGCCCCCTACACAGACTACAAAGAGTCCTCTTCTGTAGCAGGAGCCCTCTTGCGACTCCCTTTGCCCTCAAAAGTCTGGCTAGGGTAGTAGGGGGATAAAGTTTCCCTCCTCCTAGACTAGAGCCTAGGCCTCCCAAAAAACGAGGAATAAGGAGTCCACAGACAGTCTGAGGATCAGTTGTGGTGGATCCCATGTCTCCCACCCTAACAGAGGACTCTTGTATTAGGGAGAGGGAGCCTCCCCACTGCGACCAGCCTCCCAAGCAGAGAGCAATGTCCAGGGAGAAGGCTCCTGCCACCCCAGCAGAAGATTATGTGGGAGGGAGGCAAGCAATCTTTCCACCCCCACCTTGACAAAATCCTCTGCTTGGCTAGGGCAACTGGGGTCCCCACAGTAACCACTATTCCAAGGGGTGGGAGTGGCAGCTTCTCACATCAATGGTCAGCCCTTCCCTCATCAGCTGTCTCATATGGGGCAATTACCAGATCCCATCTTTTTCCTAACATGAGCAGCCATCCTTCATCCTACCCATAATTAACAGTGCTGGAGTTGTCTTTCTGCAGACTTAGGCTATGTTTTCACTGAAAAAAAAAAAAAGGGGTGTATATGGTACAACCCTATAACTCCCACTTGGGGTTCACTACAATTAGCCACCTCATGGTAAAACTAGAGCTAGGTATTTCTAGTTAGCTAACTCAGTGTAAACACACGCATCTTTTTGCAGTGAAGACTTGGCTTTAGGAAGAATCAGTAAATCACTCACATTCAGGTCATGTCTGGAAGGTTTTCTTCACAATCATAATTGCTCAAATTTGTTTTCTTTAGATGAAAGTTTAGATTCCATAGAAGGCAATGGCATGTTCCCAGGAAAGCTTCCTATTCGCTCTGGGGAAATGGACTTTCCAAACTCTCGGCAAACTGGTTTGGATCAAACATAAGGGAAGTTCAACTTTTGATCCCATCTCAAAATGAACTAAAGAAAACCTTCCTGCAGGTTTGGAAACATTTTGGTAATGTTTTGCAGCTCAGTGAAGAATTGTGCACCCCTGCACTAATTGTTTTAATAGAAACATAAGGCCAGATACTTCTGCCAGTGAAAACTGGCATTGCGTTGTAGACATCAGTGCAACAGACTTCCATGGAGCTATGCCCATTCACCCACAGTAATGGCAAATAGTAATTGCCAGACTGGTTCAAATCATTTGTTTATTAAGTGAAACAGCCAATACCAAAAACTTCAGAGAAAGACAAAAAAAAAATCTCCATAATTTATCGAGTCAATTATTCAGTGCTATACACATGGGAAAATTATTCCCTGATCATCCTCACATGAGTCAGCTTACACACTTAAGCTTCAACACTATTAGCAAGTATAATTACAATGTTATGTTCAGTCAGGAATTTATTCAGTCCTTTTCAAACCCACTTATGGTTTAAGTCTATACCCTTCTGTGGTAATTAATTCTCAAGAGCTGTCTATATTTATTTCCAGCTTTAAATTTACTAGGCTTGTCATTAATTTTGTCTAGTGACCCTCTTCCTTGTATTACAGGTTAGATTTTGAACAAAGACTTTCACATGAGCTTGTAAAACTCCCGCTTTATTACTGTTTTTATAAAAAGAAGATTCCAAGATGGGCACTTATCCTGTAACTTCTGAAGCACATTTTTAAGGTAGCTGTTTCTTTCAGTGGACAAAAAGATATTGGGGCCACTGGTCTGCTGGATGATCTCAGGCAAGTCATGCCACTCTGTGCCTCAGTTTCCCCATCTGTAAAATGGGGATGATGATATTGACCTCCTTTGTAAAGAACTTTGATGAAAAGAGCACTACAGATGAAAAGAGGTAGGAACTATTATTAACTACTGAATTCCTTTTATAATATTCAATGCCGCAAATAAATCTCTTAATTCTTTTCTTTTTCACACTAAATCAACCTATTTTTTCCAATCTTTCATCATATGTAAATTGAGCCACACAGCTAACCATTTTTGTTGCCTTTTTCTGGACCTTTTCTGCTAGGAAATCCTTAAATACCACAAGAAACACTTTTCCCATGGTACTTCTCAACCAGCTGAAACCACAAGGTGTTTGAAGCCTCAGGAGAAAGCTTGCTCACATAGGTTTTAGAACCACATTTTCAGCAACATTTCCTCTGCAAATTCTAGTGGCTAATTAGCTAGCCATAAAAAAGCAGATATGGATCCCAGAACTGCATAGGAGAAAAATATAGATACGCTTTTACTTTAATTATGAGAGGTGGAGGGGAAAAAAGAATATACTGTATATATTTACCATTTGTCTGATCAGCTTCAAAAGCAACCAGAGTCAGGGAAGAAGATCAAAATCACTGCAACCTCTCATAAAGCCAATGTTATTTTTGCAGAATTGTTTTAACACAAGGAGAGGGAATCTAGTGTCACTGTGAGCACAGAATCAAATAACTCTCAATGTCCCACATAGGAGGGATGAAAAAGCATAATTTCAGTCCATATGCAGCAGCAAAACCAGTGTCGTCTTTATTGTCTCATCAGTCCAGTTGTGCCACGAAGAGTTAAGTGATGTGAACTCATTACAAGCAGATCTTACTCTCCTATATAACAAAGCTAGCAAACATGAATCAAGCCAAGTATGAAGGATCTTCTTCTCCTCAACTATATTCACATAGAATAGTATGTATCAGTATTCTGGTCTAACGGATATTGCTACATGATGACTATTGATAACTCATTACTTTGCAGTACTAACTCTGAAAACAGGCCTACACAAATTGTGAGAAAAACTGATAGTGTGACAAATCCAGTCCTGCTGTTACTCAATTTGGTCCAATTTGCTGTAGCACAGTGGATCCCAAACTTTATTTGTTTACACACTGTCTTCTTAAAAAAATGTTGTGAGGTAAACGCTCATATACCATAGTCTGAGGATCCTTGCTTTGGTGAAAATCTCCAACGGCCTGTAAACTGCACTAAGACCCACAAGGTTTAGAGAATCTAGACAAGTTTCCAAATTTGGGGGAGAGGGGTGTCTCTCCTGTTACCAAAACTTTGTCAATTCCTACTTACCTCTCTGCTGAACAATATTTTATTAGTGCATTTGTTTGCATTTTTATAGATAAGGCTAGAGAGAGTGGATGAAAATAAAAAGAGGAGATTAAAGGAAATATATAGGTATCTTCTCTAACTTTTGTTTTCTCTTTGACAAAGGGAAAGAGATGGGAATGAGGGCCAGCAAAAAAATATAGGGCTAGAATAGAATTTAGAGACAGAAAATTCCTATTCAATTTTCCAATCTGTCATCTGACATTACAGGATTGTTCCCCTGACAGTATTCCAGAGTGCTCTATCTCATCTAAGTCTAGTGAAAAGTCTTGCTCAGTTTCGTTCCATTATTTCTAATCATTCCTCCCGGAAACATTCTAATCAAGTCTTACATGCCTCTTTAGCTCAACCATTAATCTCAGATGTGTAATTTTATCAAGAGTTTTTGGAAAATCAAAATATATTATCATTTCTCTGATCTGCGAAGGCAATCGAATTGTCAAAGAATTCCAATGGGTAAGTTAAGCATGACCTAAATTAAGCCCCAGTTCTGCAAACTTGTGCATTTTACATGAGTCAATGAGACTATTTATTTATTTTGATTTAAAAATATAAAAAGATGCCTATCCAAGGCTCTAGGCATCTTAACATCATTAATAATACAATAAAATCCCAGCAGTATTAGAGAAATAATTTCACGGGAACTCAGCCAGCCAGCCACCTACAAAAACTCCTTTCTACTTCTTCAGTGTTATGGGAAGCATACCCTCAGCCTTCTCCAAAATTCCTATCAAACAGATGTCTTTTGCAGCACGCCTGGAAGGTCACCAAATTCAATTTTTCTGGCCCAAAGGGGGAGTCATATTCCAGAGTCCTGGAGCCCCTACAGAAAATGCCCTGCCAGTCACCTTCTCTCTTTTATGAGCGAGACCCGGTTTGGGCACTTCCTCGGACTACAACTGTGGCAGTACGGCCCGGGTTGAGAGGCAATCCTTCAGGTACGCTGGTCCCATGTCATATAGGGCTTTATAGGTCATAACCACCACTAAATTCTCTTGGAGGCCAGTGGGCAGTAGATTCCACAGCATTGGTGTAATGTCATCATAGAGCGATGCCCCGCTCAATAAGGGAGCCACAGCATTCACATGTGTGTAATGTTATGTGTGTGCTTAAGCAGCCACAAGATTGGTGCCTAAATCCTTAACAAATATCCAAAATCAAAATGTACTTCTCTTCTCCTATTACATCCTTTTGTATGGTTTCCAAGATTCGCTCCACCAATACCGTTAAATGTACCTGTCTGTAGATTCCTGGTTTGTCTTTTCATGCATTTTGTCAAAAACAGTATCATTTGTCACTTTCCAGTCCTCAGGGAACCTCTCCCAAATAGAACTTTTAAAATGCATTACTCGAGGGAAAAAATAGTTTTGCTATAAATTACACTAATAGATGTTTTAATGGAAAATGCAATATGTGCTACAAGGTAAAGATGGTAGCTTTAAATGTAATTTTTCAAACTATTTATTATTATAGGATCTCAAATGTACTCACAGCCATTTTCCCACTGCGGTTGGCTTCCTCCCTTTCTGCCAATGCCTTCAGAAAATTATCCTTCAGTTCTTTTCCTGCACTTGATAATGTTCTAGAAAAACAAGAGAATGTGTATTAATTATTATTATTACAGTAGTAATCAGTGGTCAGAACCCCATTCTGCTTGGTGCTGTCCAGATATATATTAAAGTAGCAGTCCTGTTGTATTAATATTTATGGAATAAATGGACCCAGAGAGTCAAAGGTGTTTACATGACCCTGTCGTTGTATAACACTAAACCACCAAATAGGGTTCAGGTTTTTGAATACAGAGACCTCAGCCTGCTTAGTCCCATGGCAAAAACACCATTAAAATATTTTAAAACTTTTCTTAATGGTACAGAAAAGAAGGGAAAACAGTTAAAGTATCCAAAACATAAAGTATTAAGTAAGGCTTTCATTTTAACAATATCCCTTATTCCCTTTTGCTTTAGCTGCAAGGAGTTTTTATAAGAAAAAAGACAACAGACAGTGCCCCAAAGAGCTTATTTTTTTGATTAAACCATTCTGAGCACCTTACATTCCTTACACAATAATTGTACATGTCATACCAATTTAACAAATAATAATTTTTCATTAGCCAAGATATGCTGCGTAGAAAACCTTGATTTATGATGCTTTCATTTGTGTGATTCCTAGTACATCAGGATTAATGAAAACAAATATGTTACACCTAGGCAAGGTGTGGCTAATGCCATACTTACATAAGCATATCAACTTTTGTTAGCCCGTAGGTGTAAATTTACTCTACACTTGACCTTTCAGTCAGCAACCTATCACACAGGGTACTGATCTGGTGCTCACCGAAGTCACTGGAAAGGCATTGGATTAGGATTATAGGGCACAGAAAGATGTTATTTTATAAAGTGAAGGGAAGAACACCATTAGCACATTTTATTCAGGTTCTTGATACTTCTGCTGGTTTTTCTACTTCTGTGCTATCAGGAGCAGAAGCAGCTGGACATATGAACTTGGTTGACCATAATCATGCATTATGCCCATTCTGAATCTTGAAACGCTAACAGGAACAATGTCTCTTTTTGCTCCATAAAAAAATGAAAGAAATGGTGCAGAAACGCTACTAAATCCTAAAAATTACTTATTGGCCTTTTGAGTCTTGAAGAGGTACCCCAGAAATTAGACAATAATTAGGAACGAGAGCCTGACACCAGATAAATAGAAATCCACACTGAACCTTTGACAAAACCTTCAACAAACAATTGCTGTTTTTAAACAGGTTATACAAATTTTATGGGCCTGATCCAAAACCCCATGAAATCAATGGGATTTCTTCTACTGATTTACATTTGCTTTGGATGAGGCCTTATAGGAGAGAAGAACATGTCTGAATCATAACAGACTCTTAGGTCCATGCTCCCACACCCAACTAATGTAGGAACTAAAGAGATTTGTTCCCCTTTTCAACATTAAAACCTGTGATTGCTCATTGGCGTCTTCTCTGATAGGGTTGCCAAAGGTCAAACAGTGCCCCCTAGTTCAGTGTAAGTCTGTAAACAAGACAATATTATAACTTTCTCCCACTGAAAATACTATCAATATGAATGTTTTAATAAAAGCAACTATATTTCTCCGTCTCAAGTAGGTAGTGTACCATGTCTGGAAGGACCTCATGTGTCAACTGCCTATTCCACAATGTTTCAAATAGAACAGTGTAATGAAAACTCCAGGAGGAAAAATAAATGGGGCATCGAAACATCCTTGTCCTGTCTAGTTATTATTTCTAGCTTTCCAGACACTTCTATAGAATCCACGAGAAAAGCGAAGCTATCAACAGTGGATCAACGTTTTAGATTTCAAATCATTTGAACCACTTTTCCAACAATTAAACCTTCAAAGCTTTTTATAACTATGTCTAAGTATGATGCTATCTCTACACCAGAACACATTAGCATATAGCAAGCCATATCTATGTCTGAAATCAAATAGCAGGAAAACAGGCAGATTAAAAGGACAAATTATCATGATCCCTCTATACCCAACTCATGGAACATTTAAAAAAGGAGGCAGAATACCAAGGTACCTCCAAAATGCACACATCCCCACTATCTTCCCACCATTATGAACATAAATCCAATAGACAGTTATTACATCACCCTTTTAAACACCCAGAATCATTAATATAATTATCTCAAACAGGCCCAACCTCTGATGTGGTCAAATAGCAATTTCACATACATTTTCTAGGACTGCCCATAATTTCAAATATGTGGGTCACAATTTGGTGAAAACCTAGCCTATTCTATTTGGAGAAACATATTCCCATCTACACAATTGAAAAAAAAAGAAGAAGACATTTATTCAGAATTTTAACAAGATCAGCAAACACCACCATACTATTATAGAATCAGAAAAATGTAGGGCTGGAAGAGACCTCAAGAGATCACCTAGTTCGTCCCCCTATGCTGAAGCAGGACCAAGTATACATAGACCATCCTTGAGAGATGTTTGTCTATCCTGTTTATAAAAACCTCTAATGATGGAGATTCCACAAACTCCCTTGGCAACCTATACGAGTACCTTATTGTTAGAAAACTTTCCATAATATTTAAGCTAAATCTTCTTTGCTGCAGATTAAGCCCATTACTTCTTGTCCTACCCTCAGTGAACATAGAGAACAATTGATCACTGTTCTCTTTATGATAGTCCTTAACATATTTGAAGACTTATCAGGTCCCCATCACCTCAGTCTTCTCTTCTCAAGATTAAATATATTCAGTTTTTTTTTAATCTTTCCTTACGGGTCAGATTTCTAAACCTTTTTTCGTTTTTGTTGCTCGCCTCTGGACTATGTCCAATTTGTCTATATCTTAAAAATATGGCATCAGGAACTGGACACAATACTCCAGCTGAGGCCTCACCAGTGCCAAGTAGAGTGGAATATATATCTCTCATGTCTTATGTATGACACTCCTGTTAATACACCCCAGAATGACATTAGCCTTTTTTTTTTTTGCAACTGCACTATATTGTTGGCTCATATTTGTGATCCGCTATAACCCCCAGATCCTTTTCAGCAGTACTACCACCTAGCCTATTATTCCCCCATTGCATTTGATGTTTCTTTCCTAAGTGTCGTACTTTGCACTTGTCTTTATTGAATTTCATCCTGTTGATTTCAGACCAATTCTTCAATTTCTCAAGGTAATTTTGAATTCTAATCCTGTCCTCCAAAGTGCTGGCAATCCCTCCCAGCTAGTTGTCAACCACAAATTTTATAAACACCCTCTTCACTCCATTATCCAAGTCATTAATGAAAATATTGAATAGTACCAGACCCAGGACCGACCCCTGAGGGTCCCCACTAGGTATGTCCTCCCGGTTTAATAGCAAATAATTGATAACTACTCTTTGAGAATGGTTTTTCAACCAGTTGTGCAGGCACCATATAGTAATTTCATCTAGATCACATTTCCCTAGTTTGCTTATGAGAATGTCATGTTGGACTGTGTCAAAAGCCTTACTAAAAATAAAAAGTCTACAGCTTTGCCCCTATCTACTACAGAAACCCTGTCAAAGGAGGAAATTAGGTTTGCTTGGCAAGATTTGTTCCTGACAAATCCATGTTGGCTATTACTTATCACTGTTATACTCTAGGTGCTTACAAATTGATTGTTTAATAATACATTCCAATATCTTTCCAGGTATCAAAGTGAGGCTGACTGGTCTATAATTTCCCAGGTCTTTGTTCCCTCTTTTAAAGACAGATACTATGTTTGCCCTTCTCCAGTTCTCTGGGACCTCATCTATCCTCCATGAGTTCTCAAAGAAAATTGCTCATGTTCCAAGCTTAGCTAATTCCTTATGTACCCTACGGTGAATTTTGTCAGGCCCTGCTGACTTGAAAACATCTAACTTGTCTGAACATTCTTTAACTTGTTCTTTCTTTATTCTGGTTTGTGTTCCTTCCTGCTTGTTGTTGATATTAATTGTGTAAGGCATCTGGGCACAATTAATTTTTTTTAGTGAAAACTGAAGCAAGATAGGCATTAAACACCTCAGCCTTCTTGGTGTTGTCCATTATTAGCTCTCATTCCCTGCTAACTAGTGGACCTACACTTTTCTTCCCCTTCCTCTTAATGCATCTTCTTATTGCTTTTTATGTCCCTAGCTAGGTATAACTCATTGTATTCCTTAGCCTTTCTGATTTTGTCCCTACATGCTTGTGCTATTCTTTTGTATTCATCCTTAGCAATTTATCCATGTTCCCACTTTTTGTAGGATACCTTCTTGATTTGCAAGTAATTAAAGAGTTCCTAATGTAGCCATGCTGGCCTCTTACTATTACTAGACTATTATTATTCTTACTGTCTTGTCTTCGCATCAGGATAGTTTGCTGTAGTGCCTTTAATATTGTCTCTTTGAGAAACTGCCAGCTGTCCTGAACTCCTTTTTCCATTAGGATTTTCTTCCCGTGGGACCTTAGTCATGAGTTCTAGGAGTCTGTTAAAATCAACTGTCCTTATACTGGCACTCTCACTCCTTCCTTTTCTGAGAACCAGGAAGACTAAAATTTCATGATAATTTTCACGCAAGTTGCCTTCCACCTTCAGAGCCACAACCAATTCCTCCCTATTAGTCAGAATCAAGTCTAAAATGTCTGCTCTCTTGGTTACTTCCTCCACCTTCTGAAACAAGTTGTTGTTCCCAACACATTTGAAGAACTTATTGGACATTTTGTGTTTTGCCGTATGACTTTTCCAACAGATATCAGGGTAGTAAGCCTCTCATTACTACCAGGTCTTGTGTTTTGGATATTTCTGTTATTTCTCTAGAAATGGCTCAAGCATCACCTTCTCCTGCTTTGGTGGTCTACAGTAGACGCCCACCCTTTCCCTCCCACATTTATCTTTACCCAGAGACTAAGACCCACAAGAAATAAAATCAACAATTACAACGTGGGCAAACAAAACACGAGAAATGTAACCCAAGACCCCTTTGAGGAGTGCTTGATAATAGCTAATTAATTCCAGTAACACAAGAGAAAAGGTAAACAATGACTTTAAACTGAAAATTACACTGCTCCTATATCTATGAATGTGCCAAACACTTACTCATTTGGAGCCAAATCTGTAAAGGCCACTTACATGCTTAGCCAATCAAATATCCCAATGAACTTTGGGAAAGTCAGATTTGGGTATCCATATACCTATTGGCAAATAAGGGAAACAAGTAGAATCTATTTGACTGTGTGTATATAACAATTCTGCACGAAATATCCATGTCTTTGTCGCACTGTCAGCTGAGTGCTGATATGATACTGAAATGTTTGCCACGTCTTTTACTGACACTGAAGCATGGTTAACTTACTAGTATGAATCTTACAGAATGCATTATTTGTATAAAGTCTGATTTTGTTACTGCTATTGATACAAATTGCAGCTTAACCTTGTGCTTAGGACTGCAATGGTTCTCACTGCAGGCAGAAAGTACACTGTTTCTAGAATTCTACATTTGCTTTTGGACTGAGCTCCAGGCAACAGAAACAATATGTTACTGCTAAATAGAGCCCTGGTCTTGCAGTGTACAAGGCCTGTGCTGGATCCAACAGACATCAGCATCCACGAGGAACAGAGCAGCCCATACTAATCTGCACCTTTAATAAGACAGAAGCAGCTTCCAGACACTGAGCAGCAAAGTTTTAGCAGGACTGCTACTAGGAAATCTGGTAGGAAAAGGCTGTACTGAGGGAATTTGCCACCTTAAAATGTTTATTGCAAGGGAGTGTCATTGTCAGTCGATATCCATCTGGACTATCAAGGCCACTGTGTCATAACATGAGCAATAAAAGTTGTAGTTATGTAAGTGTAAAGTTACAATAAGTTACTAAGGCTCAGGCTCGGTGTTCATGCCAAGAAGAGGAGAGATTCACTCTCAGAAGAGGGTCCTTGGGCAGACTAGCATACCCATAGTGACTAGAACCCATCCGACTGCAAAGCCTACTTCAAATCAATGGATACATTTTAAAAAATAAATTAATAATCTGTGTCACTTTACCTGAATAACAATCGATGCAAAAACTGTAAAATAAGTATTCAAGGACCTATGAGGATATAGAAATACTGCACCAAATTCCTGCATGTCATCTTATGTAGAACACTGTTGACCCAAGTACCTCTACTCATTTACTTGGTTTGAGCTAAACAAAATAAGTCACATAGATCAAATTAAGGGTGCCCAAGCAGGGGTTTGCACTGATTTAATTAAATTGGATTAGAAATTAGGTTACGTTAAAATGGTGCAATTTTCTCATGTAGATAAGGCCTTGCATGCATTATGAGTATTTTGCACACTCTTTAGAGTCATTTGATATTAGCCACTGCTAAAGACAGGAGTAGGTAGTTTTTTTCCCCCTGGCATAGCAACTTTTACATTCTTAGAGTTGTGTTACTATCATTTCAGAGACAAGATCAAGCACATTCCACTCTGAAAAAGCTCCCTCGCACACAAACAGGCTGAAGATTTGGGGTGTGACTAGCTTGGAATTCATCAAGGCTACAAAAATGTTTGTGCCGTCTTCCTGCTGGGGTAGGCGAGCAAATTCCCAAGGATGGGAGGGGTGAAGGAAGGGAAAAGAGCTTGTGGTGAGGAATTCTGCAGCCTCCGCCGTGCACTGCTCCTATTCAACTAGGTTTATTTAACACTCGGTGACCTGAAAAACCTTGTTTAAATAAATATCCCAAAAAAGTTATTTCCTCAAAAAGCTGGAGTAAGTTCCTTAAAAAGCTGCAGGGTTACAAATTTGTATACCTGTGTGTAAATACTCCAATGCCCGGAATCATGCAGTTTGCCACTGCCCTTGAAAAATAGGGGAGAAGCAATGTCAACAAGCTAAAAATCAAAAATTGTGTTTAATTATTAGCCTGCAAGTTAGGTGTGTAATTATAGCATAACACAGGTAACCCTAACATGCAATGTGCTTATCACTCACCACTTCGAACCACTCCTGCCAGTCATTTCATGCCTCACAATACTTGTTGAAGGGTGTTTTACAATGCAGCCACTTTTTATGAGCCTGCATTATCTCATGGCATTATCATTGTGAAAGGCAGCCTCTGAAGAGAATTACCAAGTGCGCACATGGCTAAGTGTCAAATGAGTGGCAATTTTTTTTTTTTAGCTGAATACAGCATTGTTTGTTTGCTTTTTTAGAAAAACATCTTCATAGCTATTGATCCCTGTGTTGCAAAGGAAGGGTTAAGAACTTAGAACACTTTCAGGAAAGTCTGTCAGGAGATAATGTGGTTTGATTATGTTTCTTCACACTGGGTCTGATTCAGTGCCCATTGACTTCAGAGGTAGCAGATCAACCTTGTTGTGCCTGACCCCAATTCTCCCCTGGCGCATCCCTCCTTGTGCACCAATAAACATAATCTTGCCAGGACTATTTTATTCTTCCTTCAATTTTCTAGGCATTTAGAGCCTGCCCATAGTCACTCCAGAACTACATTTAAACACAGTTCATGTAAGCAGGGTTCTAAGTACGATTATTTCTATTACAAGGGCAGAGTCAGGAATTGAACTCCAACCTCTTCAGTTCTAGCTCACTGCCTTGAACACAAGACCAACCTTCCTCTCAACTCAACTAATATTGTTCCCTTGAACAGAACAGAGAAAGCGATGAACCGTGATCTAAATTATTTAACCAAGCTGTGCTATAGGACCGCTGTGGTTTATACCATACTTTGGTTGAATGGTTTATAAGATGATACTATTAGCAATCTTCTAGCAAATGCTCTGCAACTATAGTTCTTGAATTAACATAGCCCTGTTTATTTCTTCTTCTATCACAAACACATATGAAAGGTTTTTCCTGTGCAAACAGAAATGAGAGCGGGGAAAGCATTAGTAGCATTACTAATCCCCGCTGCAAAGCCCTTCTCTGTGGACAGTGCTTAAATTAAATAATGCAGCTTAGAGAAAATAACAGGCATACTTTTCAGCAGGAGCTGAATTGGGAAAGTAGAACCCTATGGGGAGCGGAAGTCCTGCCTTTTCCTTCCTCTCCTTTTTTTCTGGTCAGCAAACTTTTCCCTTTCTATTTTCATTTTCTTGTAACCATCCAACCCCTTTAGCTGTCACAATGTACATTAGAAGACAGGAAAGTAAGAGATGCATTCAGGGCCGATGATCTGTGAAAACAGGAAAGTTTAGGAGGTGGCTCTTCCTGAGACTCAAGGTGCTGACATTCAGAGAGGTTAACAACAAATTTGGAGGTTTTGTCTTTATTTCCATAAATACATTTCTTGTTTGACAATACTTCATGTTGCTATTAGGATACCATCAGCTCTCATGCAAAACCACTCTTACTGTAAGACTGTGTCTATATTTCTTTTTCATCCTTATTCGGAGGGGGGGGAACCCCACATCTTTTCAGGTTTACAGTTTAGAAGTCTTTTTCCTGTATCTCCTGATGGGTGCTTATTCAGTCTTCAACTACTGTGATGTTTATATATAAACAGAAGAAAGAGTTCTTTTTGAACTAGGTTAGTATTCCTTGATTCTTATTTTGATTGGGCCAAGTTGCCTTTTTCATTTTGTTATCGTTTCCTGGGGTTTCATTTACTTGATTTTCTTACCTCTTATACCATATGGTTTTTTTTTTAAATAGCAGTAGAGTCACAGTTGGAAATGGAGCAACTCAATTTCGGTTTTAGAAAGCCTGTGGACCTAGAGAATATTTTTTTATCAAATTTAGATAATGAGAAGAGTATCTAATGGTCCCACTGTTGTTTTTAAAAGTAGACAATATGTTCCAGCTCAGCAGAAAGTCTGGCTAGTGTGCATATTCTCATATAAGTTGTTAGAAAGCAGCTGTGGCTCATTTACATACACCTGCCCCATAACTAACAGACTCACATGCATATGTTTGGGCCTGTATTTTTATCTGTAATTCTCCCACATGCTGAATCACAGACTTCAGGAAGAGGTCTGTGAAGCTTAAAAGCTCGTCCCTTCCACCCACAGAAGTTGGCCCAATAAAATGTTACTTCACTTACTTGGTCTAATTTTTATTTTAAAATATTGAAAGTTTAAACCTCCTAACACTGAGCATTTCAAATGGGGAGTTCGAAGGCTAAATCATGACTTCAGCACTGATTGTTCACTTCATAAATATTCATTTTATGTATATGTACACAAAGTGCACTATCCTACAGAGGAAGTGCAGTCTAGTGGTTAGGGTACTAGCCTGGGAGTTGGGAGACTTGACTTTAACTCCCTTTCTGCTGCAGAGTGTGTTTGTGACCTTAGGCAAATCAATGAAAGTTAGGAGCCTTGTAGCGGGGCAGTTACCCCGCTCTGGTGGAAAAAGGTTAGGCTGACTGGGGAAGCAGCCACAGCTGGGGCCATGACCCAATCAGGCCACATCTGGCCCTGTTATAAGGGCTCAGGCTCTCTCTAGCTGTGGAGGGAAAAGGACCTGGCTGCCAGGGAGCTCAGGGTACCAGGAGTAGAGCAGTGCTGAGGAAAGGCTGGCAAATCCCCAGGCTGTAGGCCTTGCTAAAGCCGGTACTGGGGTTGCAGAGATGCAGTCTGGGGTTAGGCACAGGCAGCTGGTCTGACCCCCCGGCCAATGATGAGTGGCCTTTACAGACTGCAGTTGCCCCAGTAAGGGGGCTAGATGATGACTGGCAGTAGCCACTGAGGCAAGGTGGGTTTAGAGGGTTGGGGGTTCCCCTGGGAGGGGAGACCCAGCATGTGGGGGTGCGGCAGTGGGCAGAACCCAAGGGTAAGGGGACATGGGGGTCCAGGAGGCACATGGGGGCCTGAGGCAGGTGAGACACTGGCCAGCAGAGGGCATGCCCAAGTTGGAGTTGGGCTAATTCCCAGAACAACCAGCAGGAGGTGTTGCGCCGGTGACTCTTCGCTCTGCTACAAGCCTAAATACCTTTGTGGAGCTGGACCTTAGTCTTTTCTGCTTCAGATCCCTAACTTTAAAATAGTACTTCACAAGCTCAAAAGGGGTGGTATAAGAAGGATAAATAGATTTAAAAGATCGTGAGATGCTCAGATCCTATGGTAAAGGGGGCCACATAAAAAGTAGTGATCCTCTGGTTTGTGTTCCATTATTTGAATTGTGAATTTGAAAAAAAAATCTATTTTTCAGTGTAGTGTAGTTAGGGTGACCAGACAGCACGTATGAAAAATCGGGACAGAGTGTGGGGGGTAATAGGTGCCCATGTAAGAAAAAGCCCCAAATATTGGGACTGTCCCTATAAAATCGAGACATCTGGTCACCCTAAGTGTAGTGTCTTCTGCAGCTCAACAAAATGCTGCTCACCTCCACAGCAAATTATTATCCATAGTGATATTTAGCTTGTGGCTTTGTAGCCACAGGTAGCTCAGTCAGAATCTCCGAGTGGTTCTTGAAATGTAAGAGTTTGAGCAGCATTGCTCATGCTATACCTGGTCTCTGGCAGAACAAAGAGTCTAAATTTGCCTGACACGTGTGAAACATGCATGGTGCTGCTGAAACTCAGACCGGGCTTGCCACTAACTATCCCAGCACCCAGAAAAAGGGGGAAAAGAAGAAAGTCTCCATCTGACCAGCTACAATGTGATGAGGTGGGGAGAAAAAGGAGAAGGTATGTTGGTGGGCAGAGACACAGGAAGTAATCCTGGTGCTGTGGCTGGACACCATTGCATTGTGCTATTTTTTGTCATGATGCTGTAACAATAGACAATGACATTAAGTTGGAATGATGCCTTGTGATTACATTGTGACTACGTTAGTTGATAAAACATCGAGGTTAAGAATCTCTCATCTAAATCAAGCTCAATGGCATCAGGTCTATTGATTTAAACAGAATGATGAACAGGAGGGAAAATGTTAATGTCCTGCAAATATTGGGCCAAATCCTTTCCTCAGAGACCCAATCCTGCCCTCCATACTCAAGCAAAGCTCCCACTGAAATTAGATTACGGAGGGCAAGACTGGAGCCCAGATATTCATATGAGGCCCTCACTGAAATCTACGCATATATCCAGAGGCAGAGTTTGGACCATTATGTAAAAAATGTTACTACTGCATTTGAAAGAAAAGTGCTATATTCTCAAATAAGCATTGCGAGGGGCAGATTGAAGGGGATTTCTAGTTTCCAACACCTTCTTTGTTTCAGATTTGTCAAATACAGGTCTTCTGCTGTATCATCCACTCTAATATGGCACAATAAGCAGCTCTTGAATGGACTGGAGCCTAAAATCAATTTTTTTTAATTTTTCTCTGTATAGTGTATTCTTAAAAAGGTTTTATTTAATATTCTTTTAACTTAAAAAAATGCTGGGGTTTGGGGGGTGAGAGAGTACTTTTCTCCCTAAAAAGACCACATTCCCCAGCTCTTTCAAAGCTATTGTGAAGACATCAGCAAAGTGCATGCTGTCACACTGAGAAGGACTGCATGGACTGCGAGAGCTGTGCTATTTGCAGATAAGAAACAAAAAACAGCATTCAAAGTGTACTGAAATGTCCCCTTTCAGTATCTTGTTTATTAGGGGCATCCAGGTCTTGATCCTAAACCCACTTAGGGTGACCAGACAGCAAGTGTGAAAAATCGGGACAGGTGGTGGGGGGTAATAGGAGTCTATATAAGAAAAAGACCCAAAATTGGGACTGTCCCTATAAAATCAGGACATCTGGTCACCCTAAACCCATTAAAATGAATGAAAAGGCTCAATGATTTCAGTCAGGCTCTCAAGACATAGCTTTACATTTACAATAAGGAGTAATAGTAATACCCATCTTTCTGATGGAAGAATGGGCCCAATATTTGCTGGTCACTTTCTGAAATTTTTAAAGTTGAATGCTATCCCCATTAAAGCCAACTGAACTCCTACCTGCAAGATTATGCTCATGGTGTGTAGTTATGAATGTGTAGAAGAGCTGTATGCATATACAGTATATTTCTATTTTGCTAAATGTACCATTTCAAATAAATGTACATTATGTGACTGTTACAAATTACCTATCCTTTATCAGAAGTAATTGGATTAGGAAGTTATTTTAAAAAAAAGTTTAAAACTCATAGCCATTTTGACATGTATTCAGTTGAGAAATCTGCTATAAAAAATTTTGATTGCTACTTACATAATCTAATGTACAGGAAATACCTTTGTAAGGACCTTAATACCACATATCTTATTGTTTAATGAAATGAACAAGTAATTGTAAAAACTACACTTACTACATGATATTCGAAACTCCATGGAGTAAATGATTTTTTAAAAAATATTATGGTTGCTTATACCCTTCACTTGAACAGTTTCCATGGTTATCCCCGCTTTGGCTTGCACTGAGAAGCCCACACCTGACAAAACATTGGCACCGTTATTTCAAACAGTTAACAGAGAGCTACCAGCAACATGGCCCTGTCACTTATCCAACATTCACAACCTTTAAAAAAAGAAAGTTCCTTTATCAGCTCAGGGCTAAGTTCATAAAAACCACTGTTGCCAGCTTTAAAAAAAAGTATTTGAGCGTGTTGCCTAATGTGGTTAACATAGTTTACAATATATCAAGAGGTGACTTTGTCCTGAATATTATACTTTTTGGATTAAAGATAAAGAACACTATTTGCAGTCCTTACTCAAGCAAAACTCCTACTGATTTCAGTGGGAGATATATGTTGAGAAAAGACAGTGAAGGCATACAGTGTATTCATTTTCACCTAAGACAATTTCATATTTTTTTAGCAATGCCAACTATTAGGGAATAGATCTAGCTTTATAGAAACACTCCTGATGAAAAGGGCCACATAAGAGCTAGGCATTAATATTGTTCTAAGTTTTTTCAAGGATAATAATTTTATTATTGTTTATTTGTGTTGCAGTAGCACCTAGGAGCTCCAGTCATAGACCAGGACCTCAGTGTGCTAGGTGCTGTACAACCAAGCCCACCTGTACCCCAAAGAGCTCACAATCTGAAAGGCAGATGTTGATATTGCACAAAGATAACATTAAGATCTCTTGATCCAAGTGGTCAGTTTTAATGATAGACTAACTATTATGGTTCAGTTAAAAACAGAATAACTGTGAAAACAAAGTTTTAAGAACACAGGCCCCGATCCTGCAACATATCACGCACGGCATTGGGTCTACAGTAGGCAGCAGGCTGACCGTGCACTGCAAGGGGCCATATATATTAATTTCTGGATATAGTTACAGTGTAGTAGTTGTTTTCAAGATGCAATTCAAAATATTGAGTTTCACCTACTGGATTCTCTGAAGTTGCTTACACTTTATTTGTCATGAAACACACCTTTTGGAGAGAAAAATTTGATCCAACACTTCATTTTATTGACTTTGTTTCTGACATGTTAACAGTAGCCCAGATCCTTAGCACAGCTGGGCAGCAAAGTGCAACTCAAAAGCGTGGAAGGGTATTTCAAAATTGGCTGTAAACCACTTTGTGCTCCCCCAGTCCTGGACTGACTCTGCACTAGGCCAGTGCCCCAGTATAAGTTAGAGCAGACTTCAGACTTAGAGTTGGCTTCTAACTGTCCCAAAGGGAGGAGTGTGTAGGAGCCTGGTTTGTGCCATCGAAGAAGGTTGCCTTCTATTTGGGTGATCTATACCAGCTTTAGGGCCACTTTGCACTGGCAATGCATTGTAAAAAAGCCACAACAGAATGTGGGTCACCATTTCTTCAGTGGAGAAGATCAACCTGCAACTAGGTGTGTTTGGGTGTCTTCTCCACATTCACATATCAGGCTGTCCTTCATTTTCTATTTGTGTACTAGGTAACTACAATCGCCCACATGAGATTCACTGTGATCCATATCTTACCTGGCATGGTGAAGCCAGGTGGTTAGTTTGTATGATCCATGATGAGGTCTCAATTTTTGACCCTACTGTTTTTCTCACACCTACTGAAACTTGTCTTTTAGTGACAGTCCCAAGGTTTTGAGAGATTTGGCCACTAACAAGGAGTTCCTAGAATTAAGGTGGCATCTTGGGGTGGAGGTCTTCGTAGATGGGCAAGTCTGCATTTGTTATCCTACAGTCGTATTCTCACATTATTGCTGCTTCTCTTTGGAGGGATGGCAGTAAGATACGTGCGAGAACAGGGAGACAGACTGTCAGTGTTTACTTCACCACTCCTTGACAATTCTCATAACTGCGTTCTGTTGCACATCCGAGGCCAGGTAGGGTAACCTTAGGGCTAATTTAAGCCACCAGAGCAACACAGGGCAGTCTTAACTGCAGGGCAGGATCTGGCACCATATCATTGCTGAATAATTGCAAAGGTATGTAGATGGCAGTTAATGAATATAGCAATGGAGTCACCCAAAAGTATCTCTGCATTCACTCCTGACGTTTTCAAGTCATATTGGACTCTAAGGTTTTCTAACTGCAGCCGCTCTTTTATAAAGATATATGTGTGGATGTGGTTGTGGGAGCCTCTAATCTTGTTACATATATTTTTTCACAAGTGGTTTGAGTGAAAGAACCATAAATCAAAACGAAGCAACTCAGACATCAAACCTAAGAAAACTACCTGAATCTTTGGATTGTACTGTACAAGATGCTTACTATAAATTTTACTTTTTTTTAGATCAAATAAGAACATTAATCCATTTTAAAGAAAATAAAACACCTATAACTATTATGCATTTTAACAGCATGAGACGACAGTTTTGGCAACATATTAGAACTTGGGATTGGGATATTATTAGTAATGGAGAAACTTATCCATGAAAATTAAGTTACTTATCAAGATCTGGACTCCACTTGTTGAATATTCACAACAGAATAGATCAGCAAGAAACCGCACTACACTTGCAACCTTTCCCCCACAAAGTCCAATGTTTTAACTAGCCATGCAAACAGAGGCCCTGATCTTCCTTCAAGTCCTTATTCAAACCAAACTCCCACCGACTGACAAAGAACTACCAACACTTAGCCTTTAGAACTTTCCATTCCTAGATTGTAAAACACTTTACAAAGTAGATATCACTAACACTATTGTATAGATGGGGAAACTCAGGTTCTAAAAGGTTACATCATTAGTCCGAGGTCATACCACCGTGCTTCCAAATGCATTGATGGCTGTGGGACTTACGCATATGCTTAAGTGGATCAGGGTCAAAGTGCTCATTCTTTACAGGATTAAGCCCTTGATATACAGTAGGCCAAGAATGGCAATATGCAAGGACACTTTGTTAAGACAAATAATACACTATGATAACTTCTTACCGAATTGCAATTTTCATTCATGCTATATTTTCAAAATTCTTCACTATGATAGTATGGTAAGCTATTGCCATGATATTTTCAGTTATCTATTAGCAAAACTACTTTAAAGTTTTATGCAGCTTTCTATCTGAGAAACTCCAAGTACATAATACAAATAAACATGAATAGGTTTAGCCTCAAAACATGCCATATGGGGTAGAAACGTATTTTTATCGCATATTAAAGATGAGAAAACTGAGCCACGGAGACTCAGCAACTTCCCCATGGTCCCAGAGAGAGCCCCAGCTGAGAGGGAAACAGCACCCAGGAATCCAGACTCCCAGTACACTGCGCTGATCACACAACCGTCTTTATTCCCCATACACAGATGCAGGACTCTTAAGCGACATCTGCTCTGTGAAGTAGGAGTATGATTCCCTTGCTTGTGTTCACATGCCTGTGATAACTTTCATTGAGCTAGTGACAATACAAATAGCAGTGTAGCTGCAACAGCCTGTGTAGTGGCAGCGGAAGGAATGCTTAGTCGTGTCGAGAACGAACCCTCCTGAAACCAGTGCGTGTGTGCTCGGCATGGCTAAGCTGTGCCTCCCCTGCAACTACCCTTTCTACCACAGCTACACTGCTACTGATACTTGCGTTAGCGCCATGTACGTGCAGGCTGGCAGGGGGACCACACCCCCAGCTTTAGAATTATGGACACTTCCACACAGGGCCGGCTCCCACTTTTTTGCCGCCCCAAGCGGCAAAGGGGGGGGGGGCCGCGATCAGCAGCACTTCGGCGGCTGCTCTACCGCACCGCTTCATTCTTCGGCGGCAATTCGGCGGCCGGTCCTTCCCTCGGAGAGGGACTGAGGGACCCGCTGCCGAATTGCCGCCGAAGACCCGGATGTGCCGCCCCTTTCCATGGGCCGCCCCAAGCACCAGCTTGCTGCGCTGGTGCCTGGAGCCAGCCCTGTTTCCATAGTCAGAGAGAGAGACAGAGACAGAGAGTGGGTGTGTGTGTACACAAACACACGGGCCCTTTTTTTGATTTCATGCAAGTGTCTTCAAAACAAAATTTCTCCGTAAGACCCAGCATTATATGTGACAATCAGATAACCTCAGTTGTCAACACAACACAGAATTTAGCATAACTATCAACTCAAAAATCTACTTTGCTGCATGAGCTACAATAGATAAAATACTCTTTAGAGAAGCTGGCCTCAGCCTCATTCCAACCTTTACTGCCTGGTATTGTCACATTGCTGTTATAGACATACTGGGACAGATTCTGATCTCATTTACACTGATTTCAGTGGCGCTACTCCACATTTATACGGGGGGAACGGAGATCAAAATATGGATCATTGAATGTTTTCACAGGATAAACTGGAGTCCTCTGAATGCATTCTGCCTCCTGCAGAGGGGAAAAAAACGTGTTAGCAGACAAGCTATACAAAATATTTTTTCATCAGTCAATACAAAATGTATTTAGCACTCCTCATTCCTCCTCCTATTTTCACAGTCCAGCACCCAAACGAGAGGTCATGCGAGAGAAAAGGATTTCCTTTTGAGGGGAAGGGAGGCCGAGGGCCAAAATTTGCTCTGTTACATTTAATCTACCTGACAGCAGAATGTGACCCATTGTTGGAAATAAGATTTAAACAAAATACTCCAGTAAAATAAATTTAAATTAATTGGGGAAAAATACACACCTGGGCACTCTACCTAGTAAATGCTGGATTAGCAGCTTCCACTTTGAAACAATACACTTCCAAAGAAGAAAGTTTTAAGGAAACATACTTAAATGTGGTGCTGTTATCTCTTTGTGCTTGGCTAACTAACCAGTCTCCACTTCAATTACCTGGCTGCTATTATGCAAATGAGATGGATGCCAGAAGTCATGCACCTGTGTTTGCCTCTTTATTTAATATTCTTAGTAAGTCCTTAAACCCCATTCTGTGGTAGAGGATTGCTCAACTCAGGTTACATTAAGGCAGGTAAAGTGCTTTTCAAACTGTGACAATGGTTACAAGGAATTCAAAATAACAGAATGTTTAGACTTGGTCTCATGGATGAGAAGAACAAAAGCACTGTATGTTACTGAAAGGTTTGCGTTTAATATGGTTGATAATCTTTACCCAGTTACATTAGAGCAACAGAAAACAAGATAGACCCTGAGCCTGCCAAGACTGATGCACATGATTAAGTTCATGTGCAGTGCGTAGTGAGACATTGACTTAGACATAGAACTAAGCATGTACACAAGTCTTCGCAGGATCTGTGATAGCCATTTTCTTGTTTCATTTTCAGTGAAGGGAGAAGTATTTTGTGCTTCCTGCCACTCCTGCTTCATCACCACCATTACTAAAACAGTGATCCAACAACAGATTATTGCTCATGCCTCATGCTGCAGTTATACTTTATTGTTACTCAACAAGAAAATTCATCTGTGTAACTCCAGTAATTTCAATGGAGTTAGACTAGGAATTAATTTGGCTCATTGTGTGTGGTTAATATTTGTATAGGATTGATGATTGCATCAGAATAATGAAGGAATTACGTCTTCATTTGTGTGAAATAATAAGCTGACTTTACAAACAATCCGTGTATGTGAAAGTTTAACTTTGTAAGATATGTAGAAAAGTTGATTAATAGGTGACCACATAGTTCTACATTGTTACATGCTAAACCACAAGTTACCATCTTCAACGGAATAAAGGTAGAGATTAAGGGCCACATTTTCAAAGGCAGATAATCCTGACCCTCCAATTTGTTGAGTGCAATCAAATAGAAAGGCATAAACGCTAACAGTCACACATACAATTAAAGGTGCCTCTAATACTGGAGCATTCTCAAGAGAATGGAAATGCTCCAACAGCCAGCACTAAGATCTATGCTAAGACACCAAAGGAAAGACTTTTTGGCAAGACAAAGGCCATAAAGTACCAAGAGGTTACAACACATATGTGTGGAATCAGACATGCTAATAATCTTGAGTCCAGTGATCAAAAATTAGCTCAGCACAGAGTTATCACCACGCTGGAATGAACAGAGGGAAAACAAGGCCAGCTGGTGCACCAGAGCCAGGTAGTGTAGATAGAGCACTGGAGGGAAAGAGAGACTCGATAATAGAAAACAAAGTTTATTTGTGACTTGCTGGTAAGGAAGCTAGCAAAGTGGATAATGGCATGGATAGAGAAGGTCCAGCACACAATTCCTGCAAGAAGTTCCAAGTTGTCAAGAAGGAAATAAGGCCTACTTCTGTTGCAGATGCCGTGGTCTGAGATACCAGTATTTAGTAAGCACAGCGTATGTCCAGCTACCAGGGCTTTAGTGGGCCAAAAGACATAGGATACCCTCACAGTTGGGCCTTTAATGAAGAGGCATGGGGGATGATTGCCTTTAGTAAACTACTTGTCTAATCTGAAATTTTCTGTGGACTCTGTATAATATAAAGATGACCAAAGTCAGCACAGCCACTGTAAAGTTAAATATAAAGAACTCTAGCTTTACATTTTGGTATTTCTGAACACTGATAAGATCAGACTGTTTTGGGTGGGTATGGTAGGTTAGAGTTTGATTTTGTCAGAGTGTTGAAAATGAGAGCAGAGTTAAGGTGACTGGGGTATTTTAACTGTTAATATGCTTTCTTTCAATTGTTTGGGTTCTTTGTAAATGTAAACCTAAACTATGAATTCCCTGACTTTTTAAGAGTTGGGTTTGTTATTACTGTTGTGTGTTTCTTTTTTGTTTTTGCTAATTACAAGGTTCATGAATGGATTTGTACCTTTAAATTGCACTCTCAACCTTCACCTTAACAAAAAATAATTATCTGCAAATCTAAAACTGCTGAAGTTTCTTCAAGCCTAAAGATTGATAGAAATCCCTGGAGACGGATGGTTAGCCCAAAATTCAGGAAAAGCTTTGTGAACAAAGGCAAATCTCTCACACCAAACCTGAGCTGTCAAATCTTAGTTGTGAACATTTCACACAGCACTATTTATTTACAGACTACAACTTCCATTGTTACAAAAAATTTTATTTCTTGAACGCTCCTTGATGCATTTGATCATACTTTTAGCAGTGCAGCAAGATGTGTTTTGCTTAGCTGGTTCACAATACAGATGTTTAAGTTTAAGAACAGGTTAATACCATATAAGCTGCTGCACTGATTTAATAAGTTTATATTTTTAATTATTTGTTCTATTAAGAAAGAACAAATACAGAAAACATGAAAATTGATAGCACTGATGTGTCATGAAGAATAAACACCACATCAGTGAAGCATTCCTGTGTATTGAAAATCAAAAACCAAAACCTTTTAAAGAAAGTCTCCCTCTCCTACTTGCCAAGGAAAGCAAACAGTTTCTAGACTCAGAGAACTCACTGATTGGAATCCAGCTATGGTCCTTGATGCATAAAAACTACCTCACCCGTTCCCAGGGATTTATAAATTTGATTTAGAATGTATTAGCAGAGCTGGTATGAAGTTTATTGTCTGGAGAATAGGGAGCCATCCCTCAGCCTGGTCTTCTGCTCTTTTTCACAAAATGAATTTTTCACGTTCTTTGCCAAAAAGTACTCCATACAACTTCTACTAAAATGCATATCAGGTGGGGAGAAGAGGAGAGAGGTGGGGAGAAGAGGAGAGAAATCACTATGAGATACATTTTTATGTATCTCATAGTGATACATTATAGATAGGTGCTGCACAGAACTTCCCAACCTAAATCTGCTGTCCCTCTCATTTATAATCCCTAGCACTCCTGCTGTTACAGTCTTGGTTTCTCTCTTGTCCAGAGGTTACCAATCATGCCAAAACAGGTCAAATTGCATAATAATAGCGATATGGGTTTTCAATTACTCCCTTTTCTATGCCACTCATTCAGAATACGGTGAATATGGTAAACATGAAGAAGCAGTGTTCAGATTACCCTTTTTCCTTTGACAATAAAGTGCTACATTTCCCCTACCCCCGTACCATGTTGGTTTCTGCCAGTGTGAACCAGGCACATTGGAGGGCAAATGCAATGCAGCTCAAGAAGTGGGAGGTGCTGACCAGGGTGCTGGCTTGCTCCCTTTTCTAAGCAAACTAATTGAAAAGGTAGGGAAAGACAGTCTGCAATGGTGCCTGTCAGTACCAGGCACCATGGCCTGCCCATTGAAAGGTGATTTACCTCCATGTTCATCTGCTTGCAATCTCTGCAGCATCTTAGGCCATTACTAAACAGATTCTGTAGTCCTGTCTTCAGCAGGGGGATTGAAAAATTACACAAAATTGCTCAAAACTTTCCGCTTAGACCAAAACCAGACGGTCATAATGGGCTGTTCCTCCACCTCCAAAGCCTCCACATGTGGAGTCTCACAAGGTTCAGTTCTCTCCTGGATCTTATCAATAGGAGGGTGTTAGTGAGACAGCGTAGGCTGAAGTGCTAGCAGCACACAGAATACGTTTAGCTCTACCTCGCCTTAACATCCTAGCTGAAATCAACATCAGGATGAAGAGCATCTGGCTATCCCTAGGCCCAGGCAAGACTAAGGTGAAATTGGCGAGCAAACAGAAGCACTATGAAGAGCTTATTATTGGGTCTGGGATATGGGTCTGGGAGGTACCTACCACAAGGATGGCCCCTGCCCGAAGTTATTCGAAGTCTAATGATGGACAGACAGGAAGACAAGTAGGGACACTTCAGGGAAGGGTAGAGGCAGTGTGGAACAAGAGAGCTGTTAAGAAGTATTTAAAAGCAGACAGAGGATAGGGACCTTCTGGATAAGTTCAAGGAAATTAAACCACATAAGTCGCATGGAAGGAGGTGTAGAGACAACTGTTTGAGAAACTAACAAGTAGGCAGACAAGGGAGGGGATGCTGATGCCAACCTACCTCCTCTATAATGTCCCTTCTATTAACAGCGTATACCTTCAGACTGGTATGTTGATCTGCAGCCTTGGAGTCCTTATGGAGCCTTGGAGTCTCAATAAACACACCAGCAAAGACATGCCCTCTTTCATCTCTGAGTGGCCAGAAGACTGCTCTCCATCCTACTGGGAAAAGATCTGACTATGGTGAGCCACACATTCATGATCTCCAACCTTGATTATTGCAACTGATATCTAAGAATGAAGACAAAACTTCATACCCTGAAAAAGCTTCATCAATACAAAACAGAACTATCAATAGACCAAGGCAGCAACTTCCAGAGTCACCATAGAGCAAACTGACCACAGGACAGAACTAAATTCACACCTCACCTCTGATGCAGGTTTTCCTCAATGACTTCTCATATAAACAGACATTTAAATCTAAACACACAAAATACAGTTAAAAACCAGGGCTCAATCATAAAACTTGGGCAGCTGAGATGGGGGAGACAAACGTGGTTGTGTTGTGTGCATTTAACATGGGTGAGACTATGGACAGCTTTGAATGAATAGCTATTGTTTGTCTACTTTAAACACAATAACTATGTGAAGAATTAGATTCACCATCACGCATTGAGGAGCCTTAGGATACTTGGAACCTGATCTTCTAACATCAGATTCAGACTGGCTCTTTAGTGAGCAACAATCTTTATATTATTATTTCTCATCGTATTAGAGAATTAGATTAATTAGAAACCCTATCGAACCTTGTTTATTGTTTATTGTTATCCTTTTTGGCGATTACCAAGCCTAGAATGATGTAATACCTTTGTTCAATTTAAGGGAGCTTAAAATTTGGCATTTTCTGTATTAACACTGACACACTTCCTCTGACAGAATGCCATAAAAGTAGTGGAGGGCAATACTGGACATTTAATGGTAAATTCATCCCTTTTATACATATAAATTCAGACTGATTTCAGCGGGAGCAGGAGCAGGCCTTAAGAGTGACTATATAAACAATTTTAAAGTCCCTCTGTGTGCAATGCAGAGAATAGTAAATGGTCACTTTTAAGGCCCGATCCTGTTCCCACTGAAATCAATCTGAATGTTGCTATTGACTTCTGGTGGTATAGGCTTGGGCCCTACGTGATTAATAGAGTTTAAGGCCAGAAGGGACCATTAAAATCTCTACTCCAACCTCCTGTATAACACAGGACATAGATTTTACCGAGTGATTCCTACATTTTGATCAACAACTTGTTGAATAGCAGAACCACGTTTATCCAATCTAATTGGGACTGCGGCCAGATTGGATAATCAAAAATTCAGACAATCCAGAGAATGGGAAAGTACAAGGCTGTAGCACAGTCTAGCGGCCACAGGAGAGATCGCCTGCTTCTGAAACTGTGAGCGCTAATTGTTCGGTTAATACGGAGACCCAGATAATGGAGGATCAAATAAACGGGGTTCTACTGTATATCTTTTAGAAAGCCATTCCATCTTTATTTTAAAAGTGCTCTGTAACAGGATGTGTAATAAAATAATTAATAGTAATACTTAACACTGTTGTCCAAAGGCTCTCCCAGTGCTTACAGGCATTCACTTAAGTCTTACAATATCTTTGTGAGGAAGGTAAGCGAGGAAGCAGATTATCTGTAATGATTTCGGTACAGTATATAAAACCACAGTCTCTCTGTACTTAGTTCTTTTTACTGAGATGTATTATTTAAATGACAATAATTTTGCATATGTGGAAATGTGGAACTCTACACAAACTACATCAAGAGAATGTTAAAATTGCGTAAGTATGCACTGAAAAATCAGGTAATGAGAAACATACGCACCTCCACACCGCACCATATGCATATTGCAGAGCTCTGCTTTGCACGGGAAAATTAAGGCAATCTGGGATTGTAACTACATCCCATTTAACACTCACACACACACACCTCCCCCATGGTCCTACTCCTCCATACAATGGCTTCAGATTTCAGAGTTAAGATGAATGGAGCTGTTAACACGTCTCGGCAGGGCCGGCTCTAGGCACCAGCATTCGAAGCATGTGCTTGGGGCGGCACTTTTCAAGGGGCGGCACTCTGTTTTTTGGGGGTTTTTTTGCTTCGGCAGCGGCACTCCGGCTTTTATTTATTTATTTATTTTTGCTTGGGGCGGCAAAAAACCTGGAGCCAGCCCTGCCTCTCAGGACCAATTGTTTCAGGCTGTCTGCAAACTCAGACTGGCATCAGTTACATTTAGGTCAGGTCTACACTACAGACCTATCTCAGTAAAACTATGTCAATCAGGGGTGTGAAAAATCCACATTCCTGAGTGACGTAGTTAGACTGGCTTCAACCCCCTCATGTAGACAGCACTGTACCAGTGGAAGAGCTTCTTCCATTGACATAGCTACCGCCTCTCGGGGAGGTGGATTAACTACGCTGACAGGAGACTCGATCCCG
The DNA here is from genome assembly GCF_002925995.2 of Terrapene triunguis. Classification (NCBI taxonomy): domain Eukaryota; kingdom Metazoa; phylum Chordata; order Testudines; family Emydidae; genus Terrapene; species Terrapene triunguis. Next base: position 1,303,228 of record NW_020664487.1, read on the forward strand.
TCAGCATAGGAGCATCTTCACTTAAGCACTGCAGCTGTGCCGATGCAGCGATTTAAGTGTAGACCTGCCCTGAGTTCACATTTTCAAACATTTCACTTCATCCATGAAGGCTGGAAACATTTGTTTTTTTAATGAAAGCTGAGATTCTGAGATATCATCATGAGACTCTAGGAATCAAGACCCTACACGGGCATATAGTACCAGTGCCTTATGCAACCATGCTGCTCTGTGGCACATCTCTGCATTGCACACCAGAGGGTTTGAGGCAGACCAAGGGAGGGGGAAAGGGCTTGGTCATTTTGTCCGCAACAGAGTGGATCTTCTCCCCCAATAATGAAAGAAGCAGCCATATCAGGAAAGGCTATTCTGCAGACTTGAGACTGAGCAACCTCATTAGCATGCTATGACCTAGGGATGGGGGACCATGTCGTGCCACATGGCAAATCTCATGTGCTCAGGTTTTGAGTAGGAAGTTAGGGTTTGAAATATTGTGTTATATATTGTATGATGTATATACAAATATACCCTCTCTCCTGCTTCCAGCCCACATCCCCAAGATAATAGACAAAATTGAAAATAATATCAGTCAAATACATTTTTTCCTGTGTCACTGACTTGCAGCACATTTTGCTCAGGATTTTCAATTATTATGTGTGTGTTTGTATAAGCTGGCCTGTGTTTTTCTTGGGAGTAAAATCATCTTGAAAGGAAAAGTCACTTTTGAGGTGGGAATAACAGCTGGGTTAGAATTTATTCTTGGGAAAAAAGAATTTAAAAGATATTATAGTTTCCATTTGAGAGACTGATTTTTATTCTATTTTTTTTATTATTATTTAAGTTCAACAAAAATATCCATACTTTTTAGTATGTTGCAGGTTTTTATACCTTAGGAATAGGAAATGCTGCAAATTAAAATATATCATGAATAAAGAAACAACTATTAGGCCCTACAAAATTTAATTCTAGTAAGCATTCATAGCAAAACCCAAATCTTTTGAGATGGAAGAAGCCATAATATAGTTTTGTTACATGTTGCCCCTTGAAGAAATTCAAGAAACCTTAACAAATATTTCATTCAAAAAAGAAAGAAATTTAATAAAAGTTCTAGGTAAAACATTCCATACATTACATTTTCTAAAATGACAGCTGACAAAGTTAGTCCCCAGTCTGGGGGGGGGGGGGAAGCACACAGTTGAGTTACTCTGGTGTCTATATACGTGAAAGATAATGGCTTTGGTTTGTTACAAATCCACTTTTTTCATGTTACATTGTATAAGTATCAGCATAAGTAGTTCATAGCTCAAGAGTGCACTGTTTCTTATGTTATTACTAGGAACAATTTGTATACTTGTTTTATACAACTCTAACCTGGATATATTCTGTGATACTTTAAGTAACTGATTACCATAGGAACTGTAGCAGTTTATTAGTAAACTAACTTCCACATTCTGTTCAAACCTGCCCACTATTCTTTAAGTTAAAAATAAACTTTCTTAAAGGCTACAGGAAGAGAGAGGCACTTTACAATGTACATTTTGGACCTAACAACGGGAACCAAAATGAAAGTGAGTGTAGCAATCTCACTTTAAGACACCAGCAGTCAATGGCTTATATCCCTCAAGCAAAATACATTATTTTGCTTTCGATAATCTAGCCTTTGTTTCATAGCCATGCAACTCAACTATGACTCAAATACCCAATTACAGGAAGTCCCTCTGGGCTAGCGAAGAGATGTTTCTGATAAGAGCAGTTTAGGAAAATGGACAGCACTGTATGAGGAGATGTTTTCATACACTAGATCTGCATTGTAGCAGACCAATGAACACGAACAAATGCTAATGATACTGTCACATAAACTGACTCTAAGAACCTAAATGACACTGCACTCATATAACTGTTCCAAACCTATCTTTGGGTAACATGATATAACTTAAAGCTACAAAAGAAAAGACAATGGCCTACATGTTTTCAATAGTGACTCGAGATTTTGGATGCCCAGCTCGAGAACTTTAAAAGATGGCTGGTTTTCAGAAGTGTTGAGCACCCGGCCTCTGAAAATCACATCTCTTTATGGTGCTTCGAGTTGGACATCTAAAAACAGCAGTCTGGTCAGAAAATCAATTTGCTACCTCAGTCTTTGGGGCCTTTAAAGGTCAATAGTCATAAGATTGATCTTAAATAGCCAGGAAAATAACACTTACAGCCACTATATTTCTACAACTGACATAAAACAAAGCAGCCTCTTAATTCACGAAATCTGGGTTTAGGATGGGTTCAAAGAAGGTTATCTGTGGCCCTGCTGCTAACAAGTTTTCTGTCCCAGTTCACATCCTCTTACTTCATTACTTCATTGTTGAACCACATCACTAGAAATCTAGCTCATAAGCCTGAAATGATCAGTAGAGTGACAAAAAGATCAACTTCCTTTAAATCACAGTGGAAGAAATCTGTCGTATGCAGAGGTGAAAGTAAGTCAGTCCGGTCCGGCGTACCAGCAGGCCGTACCAGCAGTGGGCAGCTTCCCCAGGCCATCAATTTTAAAGGGCCCTGGGATGCCGGCAGCGGCTGGAACCCCTGGCCCTTTAAATCGCCGCCAGAGCCCCGCTGCCAGAGCCCTGGGGTAGTGATGGCAGCCGGGAGCCCCAGGGCTCAGGCAGTGATTTAAAGAGCCCAGGGCTCCCAGCCGCCACTACCGCAGCCAAAGCCCCGGGCCCTTTAAATCAGTGCTGGAGCCCCGGGGTAGCAATGGCAATTAAAAGGGCCCAGGGATTTAAAGGCCCTGCCCCTTCCGCCTGAGGCCCCACTCCTTCCGGTTGTGGCCCGCACTCCCTGCTCAGGACCCTGGCCCTGCGTACCGGTAAGTCCCTTAAGTTACTTTCACCCCTGGTCGTATGAGACACTTCCACTGTAGTCCACAGAAAATCAATCTTTTTGACTCTCTTCTGATCAGGAAACTGCAGATAACTTTTTAGGGAATACCCCTTCTGTCTGCTGAGGAGGGAGACTCCTATAGGCCTACTGTCCAGCATCAGTATGTTGCCTTGTCTACAACAACAAAATTACTGATTGATGACAACAGGGGTCAGCAATGGATGTAGCTAAAACAGTGCTGAACGTAATTTAACTGCATATAAGAGTATATGCAGGACTCTTTCAGAAACAGTGGTGGTAACTGGTAGAATAATTTTTACTGCAAACACTCAGAGATCTTTTGCCATTCTTAGGATACATGAACTGAGTCTGTGCCACTTCTGGGGGACTGAAATGCCAATGTCCACCCAAGATATTAAAGCACTCAGCACCCAAAAGTAGTAGTCAGGGCTATTCTGGTAAAAGCCCCTGCGTTTGGCTAAAAATGCCAAAACCACTATGAAGGGTAGGAGATGTCTTTGAAGACCAGCTGGTAGAAAAAGTCCCCTCCCATTCGGGATCTACCATATTGGGAATACCACGGGGACCCCTCAGGCATGAGGGTGTGTGTTGTTGGGAAGGGGGATGGGAAAGAATTGACAGTTGTTTGCTCTGACGTGCTATAATTACCACCTCTACTTGAGGTGCATGCAGCTGCTGCCTAAAGTGTTCCAGAAATTTCTGAAAGCTTAGAGACCACTGCCAAAGCAAATGCTGTACACTGCAAGACCTGAGAGTGGATTTCTGTGAAGGATATTTATCATTAGGAAGAAATTCTGAGCAGCTTGAGACTTTTATTTTTAATTGAACTTTTTGTTTAGATCTGGATTCCAGAGTACAAAAGCACAGGGTACTAACGTTTTTTTCCCTATGCTTTTGTCACAAAGCCAAGGGATATGTTAGTCTCATCTCAGTGTAAACACATTTGCATTCATAATGCTCTAGGAATCATAATATATATATTTTACATATCAGCCAAGGGATATGATGTGATAGTGTCCAAAACAATCCAAGAAAATTACTTAGGGCTGAGGTAAAAAGCCATTTCAAAATGGAGTGGATCAAAGCACAGAGTTCAGCTTGCCATGCATTAACTATTCATCAAGACAAACCATTAGCTAAATACAGTATTAATGTTGACAGTAGCAACATTTTGGACAACTTTGACCGATGGCTAGTAATGGCATCAAATGGTTTCTTTTTAGAATGAGGGATTCAGGTGATTTCATTTGCTATAGTTTTGCCCAAGTTATAGTTTTCTTCTTGTCACCCTGTGATGAAGGTGTGGCATGCAGGAATGCTGGTATGAGACTGAACTTCATTTCCTGGCCCTGGTCGCATGTCAGGGCTCAAGATGATAGAAGGTCATAAGTCTGTCTGATGGCCATGATCGCTATCCAGGAGACAGCAACCCAGCAGTCAGCCTTGGTGCTGGTTCTGACAGCTTAGAATGGCTGACTTCTTTCTTTTGATCTTTTTCTCTGCATGTTGTTCAAGCAGCACGCTTTTATTCCAGCAGAGAATATTATTGACAATAAAAGATAAACATATGTAAGAACAGAAACATATGGTGAGTTCCAAATTATAAATCCTCCTTCCTCTTTTGTTCTTTTGCAAATGTAATGAATGAAGATGGGCATAAGGCACAAGGAGATGAAAATAAGAAAAGGGAAAATACTGCTGAATATCTAGGGAAACTGTCCCAAAAGTGAGATCTATTAGACTGTGGAATAGTGTCATCAAGGGAAGTGGTAGAAGCCTCTTTACTACAGGTATTTACAACTACACTGAACAAAAGCACTTGAAAATATAGAGTAGGGAACAAACTTGCATTATCAAGGGAGAAGGACTAGATGACCTAATAGGTCTTTTCTATCTCCAACTCCTATGATTCTGTGCCAAGCTGTTTCCATTGCTCACAAACATTCCCTGCTGACTACTTTTCAAATAACTGAAAACTAGCAATTCTACTTATTACAACATGACATCTGGAGAAGGCACCAGTGCATCTTACAAAATTTGCAGAGAACTGCTTAACAGTAGATTCATTTTTCTTTACTCTGGTGAAAGAGGAAAACAAAGTCAGTATATACGTGTCGCTCTAAACTGGTTATTTTAGAACCGGGCTGAGCTACAACATTTGGCTGTAGAACCAAACTTTTCCATACTTGGGGCCTGACATTATGTTTGGGGGGGTCATGCCTGTTATTTCTGAAGACCAATGCAATAAACCACATAAATAAAGGAAGCAATTCCAAAATATCAAATTATATAATCTAACAATCCTTCTGTTATATAATTACGTGTGCTTTGCACTTACTAAACTTTTAAAAAATCAGTCACTGACATTTTTATTTTGTTCTTGCCTTCTTTATTTCATCAACTCAAGTGAGAAACCGAAGTATTTTCAACATTGCAATTTAATTTTGTTAAAGTTTCCCTTTGAACAACTTTCTATAAAGCCCCCTTATTAGCTTGTACTACTTGCTGAAAAGTGTTGGTAAATTTGTTGCTTGTTGGTAAGTACTTCAAAGGAAGTTTGAGTTGAGAGTGAGGCATTCAATTTGAAGATTTACTGAAGTCCAGGATACACCAATTGAACAGATAAAGACCTATATCATGGTGGAATAATTATAGCTATTGTGTTTTCTATTGCAAATGCTAAGCTTGTAAACACAATTCCCTTACTGTATACTAATGAAGTGAGATTAAAATAAAGGTAACAGAGATTTTTAGCTGTTTTATTTATAAAATGTGTTACATAACTAAACGTGTATTACTATAAAGGTTTTGCATTTCAATTGGAGTTGCTTACTTAATTTAATTTATGAACCCTGACCCTTTAGTGTGAGTATTGGTTCTGCATGTAGCATGTTCTAAGAAAGTTGCTTGTTTTTGAAACAGGGTAACTAGCAACACAGTTCATCAGGTCATAAATAATTGGAGGAACATTACTCCTCCAAGGAATGTAATTAATACTACTCCACATAGAATTAACTGTTGCAGATGTTATTAGCAAATCAGCTTCATTTTTGGAGGAAAGAAAAAAATTCCTGCCAGGCCAAGAGCATGCACTTTGTTTTATTATTAGACATGGGCTTGAACTCAGAAATACTCCACAAAGTTCAGGAATGTCTGGACCCAAAGTTTTGACTGTCTGTGAAATTCAGTTCCAGGTGAAAGTTGGAATTCCAAACTGCCACCATGCCCAAGTTTAGGAGTGACAGTATCTGAGATTTTGGCTAAGGCCCATCTCTAGCTATTATATATAGGCTTGGCAGAATTAGATTTCTTTTAAATATACATAATTTTGATGGATACTATGGATTATTTTTAGCATTTTTTTCTATTTTTATCAATTGAAATTTTCACATTTCAATTGTGGGACATTTGGAGGGGGCAGACAATTATTTATTGACAATAGACATTGAGATTCAAAAAGTTAAAGCTTTATAACCTTTAAAACACAAATTGTCAACATCATATGTCAAAGCATACAAAAAAAAATCCTTAAATCAAACTCTTAAGCTCCTGAGCAGCATTTTTCTTCCATTGCCTAGCTGTACATTTTGATTATCATCTATGGCAATATATTTTCATCTGTTTGTGCGTGTACGGTGAAATCGACATTTACCAATCAAAGTCTAATCCTGCCAAGCCTAATTATATGCAGTACTCTGATTTAACATGTAAGGATATTAAAGAAGGTACTAACAGTGATTCCCCCAAGTGACAGTGACCCCCTCATAATTTGTCCCCCATACTTTAAAATCCAACAGTTTCACCAAGTACAAAAATCTCGTGGGTCTTCTGTTAAAACTTGTAAGCTACTGTCTGTAGAAACCATTGATTATGTCTATCCTGTGAAAGATATTTTACTACTATGTAAAACTTACAAACAAGTTAATTGACTTTGTTCTTGAAGTAATTGATACAATGTAAACAAACACTATAAGCTGTTAAGTGACTTTCACTTCATTCAACGGCTCCTAGGACAGACCCCCACCCTCTGTGATTAAAGGGCCGGGAGTCTCAAATGAATTAGCACACACCCTAAAAGTGGTGGAGACAGTAAATTAAAATATGGTTAAGATATGGAATGTATGTTGATGAATGCTTGATGTACATAAATGGTTAGGGAGGTGCCAGCCTAAAAAGGGAGTATCCATCGGCCGAAGAATGTGTCAAGTAGGACCACCTGACAACCCCCTGAGGGTAAACTGGGATCCACCCCATCACCTGGAAGGATGAGAAACACAAACTTTGGACAGTGTGGAGCCACCAGGAATGTGCCACTTTGGACAGGAATGTGCCATCTGCTGATTGAGTCAGCAACAGCAGGATGAAACAGTTCCCATAGACTAACATAGGAATTAATTCCTATAAGAATGGACTTTAAAGACTGATGACTTTGAGTCTCTGGTTCTGCTGCCAACCTCCAGGAGCATCAGGTGCACCTGACACAGACTCAGCTCCATCCTCATGACCAAGATACCTGGCCAGTAACTTGGCATGAGCAACTTGTAGGCTGGTAACTATAACACCTATACAGAACTTGAATGAAAGATTGTGTGAATGAATCTATCTATCTATATGTGTGTGTATAAGGAATAAGTAGTGATAGGCATAAGTAGTCAAACAACGTTGTTTACTTTTATCTTTTGCTTTATCATTATATTTACAATAAATGTGGCATCTTTGCCTTATCCCTCTTAATAAGATCCTGCTGGTTTTTATTCTATTGGTATAACAAACAGATGTACAATTTGACAAAGGAGACTGACACTTTCATGCTCCAGTACCATTCATTTTCTAGCATACATAACCTGTTTTATTACACATGGCTTGCGTTACGTCTTGTACAGTTAAAAATTCTTTGACTTAATTCTGCTCTCTTCACTTGTACAATCCCATTGCACTCATACCTTTACTTAGAAGTTTCAATAGCATTATTTATTTAGCATGGTGAACAAAAAAGAGTGCCTATCTAGTGTTCAAATAGCTCCTATATGTAAAAATACTCCAAATGCTGCAGTTCTGATGTACAGACTACATAGCTGTCTAAGGGTAGGTCTACACTTACCCGGTAGTTCGGCGGCAAGCAAATCGAACTTCTGGGTTCGACTTATCGCGTCTTGTCTGGACGCGATAAGTCAAACCCGGAAGTGCTCGCCGTCGACTGCGGTACTCCAGCTCGGCGAGAGGAGTACGCGAAGTCGACGGGGGAGCCTGCCTGCTGCGTCTGGACTGAGGTAAGTTCGAACTAAGGTACGTCTACTTCAGCTACGTTATTCATGTAGCTGAAGTTGCGTACCTTAGTTCGAATTGGGAGGTTAGTGTAGACCTGCCCTAAGACTTTCCATTATAACCTCCTCTTCTCAGGTGCTATTTATAAATGTAACAAATACTAAGCTTTTGAGTCAAAATTTTCCTCATTTAGTTCTACCTCAAGTTGATTTTTTGGAGGGGATTGGGAGAGTTTGATTAAAAGGGAATCAGCTGTTTTGAGAGTAAGGTCAATAAAAAAAGTAAGTTTTATAAAGAGCTTTTGGCTTTTTTGATCCTAAATACTTTCAGTATAATTGCAATGTCAATGAAATAAGTTAATCAGTTTTCAGAAAATTATTTAGAATTTTATTGTGCCTAAAGGTGTGCTCAGTGTTTCACAGAAGTCATTGAAAGACATGGTCCCGGCCTAAAAGTTTTACAATCTTTCATTTTATCTTGCAATCTAAATTAATTTTTACACACACTAATCTTAAATGCAGAACTGCTGCACCTCTAAAAGGGATTACTTTGTACAACGTTATACATGTGCATGTAGGTTTGAAGATCTGGAAGATTAGTTTTCTTTCCATACAAGTGCCTAATTCCTGTCTCGATTGGACAGAATGGACAACGTAGGAACCAGTCCAGAAGAAAATACTGTGTGTGCAGAATACCCAGAAGGCCATGGACACTACAGTGGGGAAGAGTGAAGGGGAAATGGTCAGAATGCTGTGGAAGGGCCAAAAGAAAATAAAGTTCTTTGGTATTCAGTTGTGAAGCTGCTCAGGAATTTAAATTATGAGCTCCCTTTCTGTCAGTCTCCAGAGTTTTAACTTCTGGGTCATTCATCCCCCTTTCATCTCTCAATGGAGCCACACAACTGTTGGGAGTTCAGTACCCCTGCACAGCCTCAAATAGGGAGCTGGGCTAGAAGCTGAGTTTGAAGTGCTTCTACATTATGCACATGCATGCACTCTTGTGCAAGTAGAAACAACTCCCTCCTTCCAATTCCTGTTGTGGTATTAGGATGACCCCTCATCATTAGTGTGTAAGGAGGGAGAAAGGGGCCTCGATACAGTGCAACTGCTGAATGCCTAATCTGTTAGTTTGTGGTCACTAGCAAAGAGATATTTCTTTTATGGGTGGGCAAATTGAATGCAACATTTCCTGAATCTGATGACTATTGACCACATTTGTGCTGCTGAACACAGTTGAGCATTCTCCGCTGATAGCTGAGTATTTGGTTTGAGCCATGGAACGAGAAACCCAGCAGTCTCTGGGCTGGACGGCTGGACGAGCGGAACAGCAGCCAGTCCAGGCAGCAGGGAAGGGCAAATAGCTGACATCCTTGATAATCTATTATGAAGCCCAAATACAAGTACCATGCAAATCTGAGTATCATCCTATTCACCCCCTCTGACTAGTGAGCAAAGCTGACCGGCTACTTTGGGAAACTCATATTTCACCTTCCTAAAGAGCAGCAGGTGCTCTCCCCCTGCATCCTTGGAAGTCAGCGTCCCCACTGATGGAGCACAGTTCTGCTTCATCCCTAATATGGGACAGTAAATAACACTCATAATCTGGCCACTGAAGTGTAGTTCTACTCTCAGTATTCACTAGGTAAGAATGAAATGTTAACACTCAACAGATCTGGTCCCTGTGTGTATTCAGAGCTATAACTGCCTGCTTTATTGACAAAAATAAGGTTTCGCTCCAGAGCCAAAACAGCTTCTCTGCATCATATTAGGGCTGGACAAATGGTTGGGTGGAAGATGAAAGATACTATATCGAAATCTCTGTTGGTTCAAACCCAAATTTAATTTGGGGTTTAGGAATTCTGTCATGCTCAATCACATGAAAGAGCCTGTGTTCTAGAAGCCCATGTCTGAAACACAAGCAGAATGGAGGCAGCCATGTTTGGGTTCTGCAAGTTTGGATTTTTGCTGAAATCTGGTCAACAGCAGAACCAGAACTTGAACTTGAAATAGTCTGGAATCTGGCCCCGGTCCAGCACACCACCACTAATGTTTATCAAATGCAATAAAGCAAGACTTACTGGGCATACTTTCACATTTCTTTCAATCTCTTTGATTTTGTCAGTTTGGTCACCACTTCTTGGTGTGAAATTTTACAAGGAGAAGTGCGAAATTGACTGCCAAAACCAGGGTGATTGAGAGGAATTTTTAAAGTTCTATTACAACATGCTGTAACTATAGCACAGATAGATGTAATGTAAACTGATCCAGGTTGTACCACCAATGACCTCAACCCTAATTTGGAAAAAATCACTCTACCTAGGGGTGAAAAACAGTTCATCTCACTGGACAGCTTCATTAAGTGTCTTTATTGAACAGAGATTGCCAATTGTACAAAACTCTGCCAAACCATGTGTGATGGTTTTCGGACAACTACTAGAGACAACTAAAGAACAAGTTCAGGCAACCAAACTCTCTACTTATAGTGGAATTGCGGTCATTTTGCTCAATGTCATATTCTGAAATTTCATATAATGAGAAGTATGTATAAAATAGAAAATCATAAAATAAACTATGTCATTGTTATTGGTATTTCTGAGCCTACTGTCATAGGCCCGGATTCAGGAAAGCATGTGCCTAAATGCTTTCCTGAAGTGAAGCCACATTTCTGAAAAATGCCATAATCTAAAACACTGCAGCTTGCACCCTCAAGGTGAAAAGTTACAAACCAGTTTCCAATTTGCTTCAATATCAATTGACCGAAAAGAAACAGTTTGGGCTCAGAGTCTGCCACACTGTAAGGCCTCAGGGGTCTAGCACCCAGGCCTGTAGAGCAATCAGGCAGTTAACATCTCCAGGCTGCCATCCAGCAGCAGCTGTAACCAACCTGCGCACCATGACCTGCTGTGGACACAGACCATAGGAAGTTCCTCCTCAAGGGTCTGACAGGCAGCAGCCCCATGGCTCTTTGTTGGTTCTCTGCCCTATATAAACCCAAGGGGCATTCCAGGAAGCGTCCAGGCAACACACAGATCTTCTATAGCTGCTCCGACTGTTCCTGGTCTATGCTCTTGAACTCCTGGCTTGACCTTGGCTTGTTTTGGACTTCGCCTCCTGACTTGGACACTGAAACCTAACTTGGACTCCGATCCTCAGTATCGACCCTGGCCTGGAATTGACTATGAATCTCCTCAGCTACTCCTAGCCTCAGGTTTACCCCTGCTTTGACTCTTGGCCCTGATTGCTCTTGTTGGGACTCTGACACCCCCTTCCTCAATATGATTATCAGTTCTTTTTGAACCATTCACTATTATTTGTGTTGTGAGGTTGACCATTTTAGTCATATGGTGTTATTTAAATAGTCATCTCATGACTGACAAACTTCTTAAACAAATAGTACTATGACAATTTTTGTGACAGAGGTTAGACACGTTGCTTAATGCGCTACTGGAAGGAACTCAGATACTTTGGTAATGAGTGCAGTAAGAAACTACATAGAACCGAACTCATAAATACCCAATACTATCATCTATGAATCACAGTGAATTAGATTCAGTCATTTCTACTTGGAGTATATATTGCCAGTTTTAAACTAATATGTATGAATGAATTTTACTTACTTGAATTTGGGTGCATGATATGGCAAAAGTCTACATTCAATAAAGGTGGATGATGAATGACAAAATATTGTAAGAAAAAACAATTCATGTGAGTGAAAATTGAAAAAAAAATTCTCACCTCTGAATCTTCTCCCTACCTAACTAGAGTTACCAAGTGTCCCTGAAAACTGGGTGTGTCACTGTTTTCAGGTTTGTCCTGGTGTTGGTTTTTACAAAAAATGGTGAGTTTTGTCCCATTTTTAACCCTTCCTACAGATTGGCCAAAGGAAGAAGCCACCAGCTATCTGAGCCAGTGAAACTGACAGAGAAAGAGAGTGAATGTGTGTGGCAGGGAGAGTGAGTGGGTAATAGGAAAAGAGGAGCATATTGAAGGATTGGGAGAGAGAAGAAACAGCAGCAAAGAAACTGTGGAAATGGAAATAAAGAAGACAAGAGCATTAAAAATAAGAAACAGAAAACTCAAGTGGACGTGGTGAGCAAAAGAGAGCAGAGAAAAATGGAGAAGGCAAGAAATAAAGTAAGATTAAAACAGGGGAGATCATTTTTAATACAGAGCTGGACAAAGTAGAAAATATAATAAAGGGGATGCAGCGAGATAAACCATTTTTTCATAACCCTCCCTTTATGGTAGCATGACCATTTATTATCCTGAAAGGCAAGAAATTGGTGAGAAAAGACAGACTGAGAAGTTCATTTGCTTGGTTGACAGGGAGAAAGCAAATCTTTATATGCACATCTCCCTGTCCCGCAACCCAAACCATCCTCTTCATTATCCCCCCTCACACTCCATCCCACATTATGAACCATGTCCCAGATTTTTAGTTTGAAAATCAACCACCTGACTTAAAAAATTTACACAGGGTCCTGGCCTAACTTTCTAGATTACAGAGACCCTCTTTCCAAGCCTTCTATAAACTCTGAGCAATAACAAAAGCAGACTTTGCTAATGCAATGTCCAGCAAATTAGGATTCGAAGCACCCCTGGTTACTGAGCTACTGCAAGCTCTTTTTTTATCTGATAACTTCAACAAAAACGTTACGTTATCCATCGGGGTTGCTCTGGCCTCATTTAATCAAATGATAAGAGAGACAAGGTGCGTGAGGTAATATTTTTTACAGGACCAGCTTCCATTGGTGAAAAAGGGAAGCATGAGTTCACGCTTTGAAAACTTGCCTTTTTCACCAGCAGAAATTTGTCCTGCAACAGATATTACCTCTCTCGCCTTGTCTCTCTAATATTCTGGGATCAACATGGTTAAAACAACACTGCAATAATCAAATGATGTTATTTTCCTCTGCACATCCTGTAAAATGTTTTTGGATTATATTTTCAAGTATTAAAAAGCAAAGCTAGAAAAATGAGTTGCGCAGGCATAAAAATACATGAAAGCAATCAAGCCAAGGCCATTAGAAGAGAGTTAACTGCTTAAACACTTCTGTCTAAATCATTCAATAAATCCACACAGGAGAGTTCTGTAATGGGGAAGATAAGCCAAGTTAGCCCTAACGGTATTTTGTTTAATTTGACCTGTAAACCGTTAGCTCTTTTCAGAAAGGGCTACTTTTATAGACATTATGTCTTTAAGTGGCTGAATTATACATTCTCTAACCTGCCTTTTTTTAATCAGATTAATTTTTCTCCTTTAAAAAAGTAGTAAGAACAGACTGACATTACACTGAATAAAAAAGTAACTGTAACAAAATTCAGAGTCATTACCTTAAACTTGAAGCAGACACTTCATGCACTAGGCTACAAAATCATTGATTAATAGCCATTGAAATTTACAAGTATTATTTTGGGCACAGGAGGACTATTTCCGCAACAGAAATATATTTATTATGATTTATATATAAATAAAAAGGGCTATCATAAGCTCCAGACAGTTTTGACAAACTTTTCAATACAACCAATAGAAAAATAATAAAGCCAGAGGCTTATTTTTATCCATTGTGGGGTAATACCCAAAACGTATTTGAAAACATAAAACACAGTAATGAGCCATGAGGTTCATTCCACCCAACACCCCAGTAATAGCTATGCATATTTCACTCTTCTCTTCCCAAATACCCAAGAAAATAAATGGACTTTGCAGTGGACCCTGGAAAATGAAAACATGCAGGTATTTCAGACCCGGTGAAACACTGACTTCTCAAGTCAAGTGCAACCCTTTAAAAACTGAGTGAAATGCAGTTGTAGTCTTGACTGAAACTGGAGCAGTACCATGTAGGAAAAGAGGACGTTTCTCATGTAAACAGGTCCCAAGTCATTTAGGTCTTTGTAGATCAAAAACACTATCTTGAGCTCTAATGGAAAAGCAACAGCCAACCCTATCAGTGATGAAGCACTGGTGTAATAGGATTGCAGTGACATACCCCATTAAACAAGCAGACTGCCACATTCTAAACCAGCTTCATTTTCCAAGTGGATTTAAGGTATAGACCCAAGTACCAAAGTCTAATCTCAAGGTGACAAAGACACAGAACATGGCAGCAAAGGACACAACCTCCGAGACAGGAGGAGATGGGGAAAAAGTAGTCTAAGGGCTTGTCTACACAGGGATACAGGCAAATCAGAATTATTTTTTAAAGTGGATTAGTTAAACTGCATTAAACCCATGTGTGGATACTCTTATTCAGAATTAAAGTGGACTTAATTCAGTTTAGCTTAATTTACTTCCAAAGTGAATAAATTAAATCTAATGATGTCCACTTTAATTCTGAATAAGAGTGTCCACATGGAAGCTTAATGCAGTTTAACTAAGCCATTTTAAATTCAGACCTTTAATTCTGATTAATTTTCCTGAGTGTCCCTGTGTAGCAAGCCCTTAGCCAATCAAACTACCTGATCTTCTAATAGTAGCTGAGGATCTAAAATGATCTTTAAATTGTGAACTCAAGTGACAAATGGCAAAACACCCTCAGTCAAAGGACAGATATAAACATAGCTACAATACATGTGATCAAAGTATGTGACAGACACAATGGACATGATTAATAGATTCACAGATTTTAAAATCAGAAGGGACCACTATGATCACCTAGTCTGGTCTGCTGCATAACATAAACCATAGATTTCACCCAGTGATTCCTGCATATAGCCCAGCTACATTTTAGTAAGACACCCAGTCTTGATTTAAAGATTCCAAGTGATGGAGAATTTACTACATCTCTTGGTAATCTGTTCCAATGGTCAATTATTCTTGCTGTTAAAAAAGTGTGCTTTATTTAGCTATTACATTTTCTTTCTTTCCACTTCCAAGTACTGGATTATAATAATGCTCACAAGAAGTGGATCAATAATATTAATAACAAAATACTTTTTTTTTTAAAGGCACAAGAAGAATGTTAGTCATTCCTTTTCTGGACTTCTCAGTGGGACTTATCCTCTCTGTGCAACTCTCTTGCTTATGTAATAAACACTTTTGGGACAGGAATCATCCTTATTCTATGTCTTGTACTATGCTGAGCACACAGTCTCCATGTTCTCTTTCGTGAGAACTAAGCCCTAATGACTGTCTCTCCTTACACAGCATTTGTTAAGGGTGAGATGGTCTTGTGTGCACATCCTAATTTTCTCAATGTATCAACCTGTCTGTGATTTTCATTAGACTATACACTTTACTTGGGGAGACTAGGTAAGATAGTCTGTATGTGAAAAAGGCCCTTAGCCACTATCAAGGTAGCACTAAACTTCTACACGACTTCCTTGATTTCTGGCAAATGGTGACAAGTCCACGGAAAGTGTATCATAACTCAGAAATTGTATAAATGAATCAAACTTTGCATACAGACGAGTTATGATGTTGCATGTTTCCGAAGCTCCTAGAATACATTCCACCAGTGCAAAAGCAACTAAGAGATAGCCTGAGAAATGTTTACATTAAGGGTTCTCAACCTTCTTCTTTCTGAGGCCCGCCAACAGGGTATAAAAACTCCAAAGCCCACCTGTGCCACAACAACTTGTTTTCTGCACATAAAAGCCAGGGCCGGCATTAAGGGGTAGCAAGCAGGGCAAGTGTCTGGGGGTCCACACCACAGGGAGCCCTTTAAAGCTAAGTTGCTCAGGCTTCTGCTTCAGCCCCAGGTGGTGGGGCTCAGGGTCCCGGGCTTCAGCCCTGCGCGGCAGGACTTAAGCTTTCTGCCCTGGGCCCCAGTGAGTCTAACACTGGTTCTGCTTGGTGGACCCCCTGAAACCTGCTTGCTGCCCCTAAGGGGCCCCGGATCCCTGGTTGAGAACCACTGGTTTACACCACAGAAATATGCAAGACTGTTGCATGGAATTCTATTACTATGCTTATGTGGGATTAATCCCTCAATTTGGTAGCTAGATCTGATGCCCAAACTGAAAAGGACATCTTTCAATTTGTATGCCACCCAGAAATGCGGATTTCTACAGACCATACTTAGAAAAGGTTACTGGCAGGTAATTATGGTTCTTAGAGTAGATTCTCTGGGCATGATTCTGATTAAATATACACTGATGTAAATCTGAAATGAAGTCAATGGAGTTACAAACTGGTTCAAGAGAAGTCAGACTCAGGCCCTCTGTACAGTTGTACACTTCCCACTCTCCATCTCCACATCTTTAGGCCAGAATCTCAGCAGGTGTAAACTGGTCCCCTCTTACAACAATTTACACCAGCTGAGGATGCAGCCCTTTCATTGGGATTATGAGTACATGGAAGCACAGAGTGGAGTAGGATTGTGACTGCTTGTTTAAACTCACGCCAAGGGGCAGATAGATTCTTAGCCAGTGTAAACTGTAATAGCGCCACTGCATCAGCTGAGGATCTGCCCCTAAATGAGCACCCTCCTTTGACGTGTACAGGTATGGCCGTAATGGCCATCGCTTTCCAGAGTTTTGAATCTGTAGTAGATAATCTACTTGAAAAAACAGAGTTTCCAATAAGCAACCTTTTCTTTTACATTCCAACTAAAATCTCTAGCCTGCCTGGATTGGGTGTGCAGAATTTCCATACCGACCTTTATTAATGTCTCCACAAATTGGCACCTATTAGAATGATATTTAAATGCTGTGCTAGGATGATTACGACTGTACAAAAATTCTGTTAGAATAAGGTCCCAGTGTTTGGCATTGTCAGGCCAACATTCCAGATTCCCCACCATGTTCAGCGCCTTTTCACTATCTTGGCTTGATTCTCAAATTTGTACTAAAATACACATACAGCTCAGCCCTGGATAACATGCTGACTGTAGTCCTGTATTTGAGAGCTCTTTATGATAAACAGCATGTTGACAACACACCTGTTTGGCCCAGCTGTGGATTGTTTTTAACATGTGGATACTGTACACCTGTATAAACAAAGTACTGACAAATAGGGCCTCCGGTTTCTTCATTTTCCGTAAGTAGCAGCATTTGAATAAAACAAAACTAGCCATTTCCAAGAACATTAAAAATGGGTATCAAGTTGTTTCTGAGCAAATGCTGTTCTTTTCACTGACTATTTACTATGAGATAAATCATTTACTGTTGTTAGCCAATACATATATGTTAGACTTTGTATTAATATCAGTGTTGGGATGCTATGTTATGAACATATTATACTCTCCCCACAATTCTGTTCATTCATGTCCAGTATCCCACAACACCTTGCATTAGCTGAAGTATATGGGAAAACTGTCAGGACATTTTACCATAGCAACAGGTAGGGAGTCACTCTCACAGGTAGTACTGGAATGTGCCAAAGGAAAAGTACAAGATATGATTATTCTTCCCTGGTACAAACCTAGGAGGTGCCGTCACGCCTCTTGGTACTTGGAATGCATATGTTCAGAACAAAGAGATAAGGGGTACACCATGGTATCAGAAAAACAAGGTATAAACCTGATTGGTTAAATCTAATTTCAAAGGACTCACATAATACTTTTATACTTGTAAGTAGGATGGGTATGAAAAGGATAGCTTTCGGGGCACACATTCTGTGTAAGGTGAATTTAACAATGCCGCACGAGACTGCTTCTTGGAAATTGGTAATGTATTGAATCTTTCTTCCTGTACTATACTAATATTGACTTTTACCAATAAAGCTGACTGACACTGGGTTTTTGTCTCCACAATATGTTTCATACTTAACCAAAGTGTGGACAAGCAATTGACTATACAATTTACCAACACTGTGCAACAAGCAAAACATGCCTAATCTTTTTACAAGCCATGCCAATCAAAGCAACTAATCACAATCACAATGGAAAGACCTTCATGACTGACAGACTAATCAGAAACAGAAAATTGTTTTAGAGTGAGTTGTTCCTACATTATTTCCATTTTAAAAATGAAGAAAATTTTCAAGCTAGTTTAACTGAATATTTTGGACCATTCACCTAGGAACAGAGCTAAAGTTTTACAGAGTCTTCTGCTGTGAATATAACAATTGCTGATGAACAGTGAAACCCAAATGGCTCTTCCTGGATAAATGGATAATATCTGGAACCAGTGTATGAGAGGACATTTCCAATCAATAGCTTATCACCTAACTCTCTCTCATTTTCATTATTGAAAATAATATTGTTGCAAGGATACCTTAATCTCCCCTTAATTCGCCCCATATTAACAACTTCATTTATTCAGGGACTATATTGTTATTACTATACATAATGCACCTTGCTACTTGGTTTTAATCATGCAGAATTATATTGCTACATGTCTCACATTCCTATTTTGAACCTCTGTGAGACAATAGCTTTCTGTGAATGATTCTCTGGTGCAATTGTTGATAGATGAGAGCTGCAATAATGGAAAATTATTTAGCTGTAATCCTGCTTCTTCAAGATATGAAATAGATTCATACACTTGTGTCTAAGCTTTCGTGAATGACTTAGTTGGAAGTCCCAAGTAGGGTTGCCAGGTGTCCGGTTTTTTACCTGAACGCCCGGTTGAAAAAGGACCCTGGCAGCTCCAGTCAGCACCGCTGAGCGGGCCATTAAAAGTCCGGTCGGCTCCCTGCCTGCCGTGGCTCCGTGCGACTCCCAGAAGCAGTGGCATGTTCCCCCTCCGGCTTCTACATGAAGGGTCAGCCGGGGACTCCACACGCTGCCCCTGCCACAAGCACCATCTCTACAGCTCCCATTGGCCGGGAACCAAGGCCAATAGAAGCTGCAGGGGCAGTGCCTACGGACGGGGCAGTGCACAGAGCTGCCTGGCCGCGCCTCTACATAGGAGCCAGAGGGGGGACATGCCACTGTTTCAAGGAGCTGTTGAGGTAAGCGCCGCTTGGAGCCTGCACCCCTGATCTCCCTTCCATCTTCCAAACCCCTCAGTCCCAGCCCAGAGCACCCTCCTATGCCCCAAACCCCACATCCCCAGCCCCAGAGTCTGCACCCCCAGCCAGAGTCCTCACACACACCCCTGCACCTTAACCTCCTGCCCCAGTCCAGAGCTCCCTCTCACACTCTGAACCCCTCAGCCCTAGCCAGGAGCCCCCTCCTGCATTCCAAATCCCTCATCCTCGGCCTCACACCAGAGCCCGCACCCCCAGCCAGAAGCCCCCCCAACCCTGCAACCCACCCCCCTGCCCCAGCTCGGTGAAAATAAGCGAGTGAGGGTGGGGAGAGCAAGTGATGGGGGGGAGGGGAATGGAGTGAGTGGGGGTGGGGCCTCAGAGAAGGGGTGGGGTAGGGGGCAGGGCAAGGGTATTCGGTTTTGTACAAGTAGAAAGTTGGCAACCCTAGTCCCAATGCTATTTTGCACCACTCCTGCTTAACCATCTTCTGGCAGTTCCCACAGTGGGCTCCAGATACAGTGACTCACTAGGTGTGGCCAAACAAAGGCTTGCAAGAAAAATTAATCCTTCAAGAGGGGACAAAAAGATCTCTTTTTTTAAAAAAGTAGGTGGTAGTTTAGGGCTATGAATTTTCTAACTTCTGTTTTACATTAGCTAGAAGTATCATGACACCTTGCTTACAACAGCTGATTCTCATCCCCTCCTATCACAAGGAGAACCAGACTGAGCACTACTGCAAAATCAAATTCTGAGAACTTACGGGTCTTGAGGATCAATGGACGCCAAGCACATAAAATGGAATGGGGCACAACGACCATAAATTATGAGGGGAACAGATAAAAATAAAATAAAGCTGTGGCTCTCAGGACTCTCGCGTACATATCCTCTAAGCATCATTTCTCTGAGGAGAAATTTACAAGAAAATTCCGAAACACAAATCCCACAAATGAGAGCCATATGTTAAGAAATACCATCTTACCAAAAGATAGGGCTAAAGAGACCAAACCAAGCAGGACTCTGATTGGTATACAAAAAAGTTCAAATTGTAAATGGAATGCTTCACATCATAGCTCCATCAAAAGCATTTATACATTGTGGTTCAAGCTATGCCCAACTATGTGTAAATATACAACTGAAGGATGCTGGGGGAAAAAATCAGCCTCTCCAGTTCTCTTCCTGGAAAGCCTTGTAGGATGAAGAACTTGGATACTCTAATCCTCCAGACTCAAATTAACCAATGTGCACTTGGTGCGCTTGCACAGAACCTCCACCTCAGGCCCCCCCCTTCCCCCAAACACTAGGGTAAAATCCCCTCCCACCACCATCACCAAAAAACCCACCCCAAGCCCAGGAAAGGGCAGGGCATCATGGGAGGAGGGCCTAACTACATGCTGTGATGAAAGCCACCAGGCCAGCCCTAGAGGACAGGAGCTGCTGCAGGGTGTGTACAGGGAAGGCTCACTCTCCAACACCCCCTCGGGCCTGCCACCCCAGAGGACAGGGAAGGTGGGGAGATCCCCCATTTGCCATATTGCACATGACCACAAAATTCTTTTATCTGGCACTGTAATCCTCAATAGCTCAGCAGCCTGCTACGGTGAAAAATCCTGGAGGCTTGCAGCAGCAGCTGCTTCCCATGGATCTTATCACTGGGGTGACAGTATAGTGTAAACATTCTCAAGTTAACCAGCAGTGTAGCTCCAAATACCCCAAAGCATCCAGGTAATGAAGCTTAGGTTAAATCAGCAGGGAAAATCAAAGCACAAGAGTCTCAGTGCCCAGAAGAGGTGCTGAGTGTGAAGACACTGGTCAAAAGCAGGAAGTGCACATCTTCAAAGCCTTCTTAACCATAGACTAGAGCATGCTTCTGCCTTTGAAAGGAAGCAGTGTTGTGTCTGAATCTCTGTGCTATGCGGAAAGGTGTGTTGATGCCTCTCAGTCAGGAGGCACCGAGGTGCTAGAGCCTTAACGATCACAAAGGAGTAGCAATGTGTTTGCCTCCACATGCAATGCTGCAGTGACGTCTTGAGTCCCTAAGGTGCTCTGATTCTGGGAACTGAGCAGGCTGTTCTAGACATTTTTGCCCTCTGTTCCCCACCAACCACCTCTCTCTCAGCCAAGTCCAGGAATGGAGTAACTGAAAATTGCGTCGTATGTCCACAGATGGAGGCACAACCTTTGCATGTTGCTCGCACACAAACACTCAATGAAGCAACACCTGCATTTTATATTAAATCTGCTACTGTATTCAGGGATAGGCCCAAAGGAAGCACCAAAATGCTTTGGAACAGACAAAAGTCCAGAGAAACTGAAGAAATTTTGAAGCGGCTCAAATATGTCAATGCCCCAGAAATGTAAAAAGGGAAGAGAAATTGTTAGAAACCAGCTTCCTAAGAAAAGAAGGAAAGAAAACGTAAGAAATTTACCAGAATTCTATAAATCCTCTAAGAAAGAACAGTTTTTACTCTTTCATAAACAGCAAAAACTCTACAAAGGCCCCTTCATGGCACAAAATCCCTTTGCATTTGAACTGCGTTTGGGCTACCACAAGTTAAAAAAGGAACCAAATACACTTAAAGTCATGATAACAACTTATACAAAACTTTAAATCCTTTATTTGAACTGGTGAAGGACAACTACATAGGAGAATGTGTCAGATGGGCAGTTTTCTGCTGGTAGGAGTCAAAAAGAAGATAACTAGAACTGGTAGAAGTTTCCCTAATCTGAAAAGTTTTTATTGAAAAATTCCATTTTCAAACACGCCCTCCCCCTCAAAAAAAAAAAATGTTATTGACAAAAAGTTTTGAGTTGGGTTTTCCAACCAGCTTTACAACTGGTTGGACTTTTTGACAAGCCCAAAATATTATGAAATCTCAAACTTTTGATAAAAAATAAAATTTAAAAATTCCCATAAGTTTTTCTTAAACAGTATTTTTCTACCAGCTCTAGGGATAACAATGGAGGCATTACGGGTTCTATCTGAAGTCTGGTAGGGGTAAAGGTCCAGTGCTTAAAACCCTCTAACTCTGTGAGTTCCCATCAAGCCTTGTTTGATGAGAAAGATGCAAGAGTGTGTATTTATTCATTGCTTTGTTTTTCCTCTTGGAGAGGTCAATTGGCTTAAAAAAATGGACTGTCCAAAGATATGTAAACACTGAGAGACATAGAACGGCTGTAGCATTTGATTTATGAATAAGCTTAAAGTCTCATAATTTAAGAGAGACAAAATCATGAGCAACTTCCAAATTGTTTTCATCCTTGAATGACACTAAGGGCCGGATCCCACCTTCAACAGGAATTTTTTCACTGAATTTGTTCTGTTAATACAGCAGTAAAGTAATCCTAATATTTATATCATCGTTGAATGTCAAAGGTTAATAAATGGCGTCAGCCGAGAAGTGCAGCGCAGCTGCTTTGTGATGTCATTTGCGAGAGTCTTTAACACAACAAAAGAGACACTATTGATCAAACTTACCGCGTTATTGCTGACAGTTTAAGAATTTACAATCTAAATATTTTGACTTAAAATAAAGAAGATTATTAGCAGCTCTATCGAAGAGCATTATATGTATAAACGTTAACCCATATGGTTACAGCATGGAGTGCTTTTTACACTGCATGAAGTCATTATTGAAAGAGATCGCATTTTATTTCAAATTATTAAAATTAATCATTCTGCATTCTGTTCAGCCAAAAGTCACAGGTTTTCTGGTTTTGGCTCAGTGACCTTCTATGGCTTAGTTCCCTTAATAACTACGGCATAGGAACTATGCAGCTGAACTTTCAGAGTTTAATTATGGAATCACAGACCTAAAACTCACTTTTGATTTCAAATATGTGGATGTACATTGTGCACCCATTTTACATGATGATAAGTGCTCATGTATCTAAAATCAGGACTAAGTCTTAGGAATGATTTTGTAACCAAAGGTCAGCCGAGGGAAAACAAAAAAAGTGCTTTCGAAGCACAGAGTCTGGGTTTTAGTAACATCTCGCTTTCTTCCTGGGAATTTGAGGTATTCTTCTCCACCTACCTGTCTATATAAAGGTTTTACACTGCCGTTCATCACTGTACCATCGGAGTGCCTTGCATGTAAAATCAACAGTAACAGCGAAGTCCCTGGTGGACTTTATGGACATTGGGATCTGCATTGTCCCAGAGGAGTGCAACTGTAGTAGTGATTCAAAGACTGAAATTTAGCCTGTAATGTAGTTGGAGCTTGATTATTAATGGCATGTGGACTCCAATGGTGCCTTTTAAAAAAAAAAATTAAAACTCTGCAAAGAGCACTGCAACATTTGCCTTAGCAGAGCAGTCTGAATGTTCAAACAGTAAGATGAACTTCTCACTGTGTATAAACTGTGAGACGCACTTTGCAAACACATTTTTAAAATTAGAAGCAGAATTTCTGAGTATCCTGTTGTCAGCGAACAGCTTGCTGGTAAATGGTATTGTTAGTGACATAAGCAATGTGGGAGCCTGGTGTTACTTTGTAAAACAAGCTTTTATCCTAGCTAAACATTAGAAGAACTTCTTGAGTAAATGTTAAACATATAATTAGCTAGTGCACAGTTAATCGGGGGAGCCAATTACACTGCTGAAAACAATATTAAATATCCTGTCAGTTCACTGTGTTTGCAGTATCCCTGGAGGAACAATTGTGTCTGAGCTCTATGTTCTGACTGTCAGAAAGGTTCTGTTAGAGGAATAATTCAAAGCATAGTAGGTAACATTGCTGAATAAAAACAGGGCGCAGGGATAAGAATACAAATGGTCTATTTATCTCAACAGTGGCCATGAACTATCTCCTATATAACTGTTACGATTTGTTAACATTTTTACAGAGATATACTGTATACGCATCATTCTAATCACATTAGGGCTCTGTCACTGGAAACATAGGCTACAGGCCCCCGGAGTTCCAGAGATAACCAGCACAATCCCAAAAGCGGGAGACTTGATTCTATGATGAGATTCATAGACTCTAGGGGCTGGTCCACACTACCCACCTAATTCGGCGGGTAGAGATCGATCTTCTGGGATCGATTTATCGCGTCTCATCTGGACGCGATAGATCGATCCCAGAAGCGCTCCCCTGTCGACTGCGGAACTCCTGCTCGCCGAGAGGAGGAAGCGTTGTCGACGGGGGAGCCTGCCTGCGCCGCGTGGACCCAAAGTAAGTACTTTTAGTTCGATATAGGAAACGTCGACTTCAGCTACGCTATTCTTGTAGCTGAAGTTGCGTTTCCTATATCGATCTCCCGCCCCAGTGTGGACCAGCCCTAGGACTGGAAGGGACCTCGAGAGGTCATCGAGTCCAGTCCCCTGCCCTCATGGCAGGACCAAATACTGTCTAGACCATCCCTGATAGACATTTATCTAACCTACTCTTAAATATCACACAGATGAACCCCTGCTCCAAGTCACACAGGCACACAGGACAACCTGCATGATCACATTGTAAGATCAGCACTTCTGCCAGCAGGGTTTTTATGTAGGCCTTGCAGTACTTTAAAGCTGCCTTCCCCCGATGGGTGAGCCCCATTTGGGACACAGTCATCCCTGCTGATGCTCCAGTAGGAGTGAATCAGACGTGGTAACTCCGCTTTCTACAATTTTACTTGCTAATCTTTTCCATTTCTTCAACAGACCACTTGTGATATTCCCATCACAAATGGAATTGGATAGCTGCCTTATCTACAGTAATTGTCCTGTTTTCTTTTAAGTCACTATGATCCATTTTTATTTGGTTATTCGAGTAAATTAAAGATGGCTTTAAAAAGGAACCCAAAAACATATGCACCACAATGAGCATGTAGGCGGCTTGGCAAGGAAAAAAAAAGAAACCAATTGCTTCCTGTGGCTAAGGTTTTAAAATTCATTCCAGAACAGACTGCCTCAGTATTGTGGGTTTTGTTGGTATCTTATCGGAAATAAACTTGCATCCGTGCCCTGCTTTCAGTAGAATGCACGTGTGAAACAGATGGGATTGAATTATATTTCCATCACATACAACTGAAGACTTATATTGAAGATGCTGCCAGATGCCACAAAAGCTAAACAGTTTCCAGAAGAACAGAATTTACTGTTGCAGTGACAGCACTTTCCAACAAAATAACAGGCTACACCAACAAACTAAGAGAATTCAGCTTATCAGGGCCGGCTCTGGCTTTTTTGCCTCCCCAAGAAAAAGAAAAAAAAAATTGAGGTGGCCAGAACAGCAAAGCAAAAAAAAACCTGCGGCGCGGCCGGAGCGGAAAAGCAGGGGAAAAAAACAAACTGCGGGGTGGCCAGAGCCAGGGTGCAGGGGGACTCCCTGCGCTGCAGACGTGCCCCGGCTAGCGGGGGGGAGGGGAAGGGAGCGGAGGGAGAGAGAGAAGTGGGGCGGTCAGGACTTCAGCGGGGCACTCGCCACGCGGCTCCGACCGCCACTCCACTTACCGGGAGGGCTCCGCGCCGCTCCAGTCGGCAGGGAGGGAAGGACGCGGGCTGCCCTGCCGGGCTTGCTACAGACCTGGCACCGGCTCGGGCAGACGGAGCGAGCAGCCCGCTCCCAGCAGGGCGCTCCCCTCCTCCGCGCTGCCACACCCTACAGGGCGGCCAGATCGGCGAACAAAACAAAACAAAACGGCCGTGCCACCCTAGGATTGGGCGGAATGCCGCCCCGTAGAATCTGCCGCCCCAAGCACGAGCTTGCTCGGCTGGTGCCTGGAGCTTATACACAGAGATATTTTTCTTACTAAAGTAATGTATATCTTTTTATTTAAAAAAAATCAGATATCTTAAACATTCAGCATATTCTAATTAATTTTGATCAGAAATATTAATACCGGTATGTATGCTAAATCTGATGTAAGGCTTCTACAAACACTATAGCAAATTCTTGCATGACTGACTATTCAGAAAGACAATCTTCCTAACCTCAAGAGAGATGAAGTTTGAACAAATTATTTCTACTTTGTTTTACTATGTTACCTAGACAAAGTCTAGATTGAGTTATTGATATAGTCAAAAACTTCAGTTCTGGTCTGATAAGGTAAACATCCCTTTATTTTTCCTTTTCACTAATTATATATGGGCAGACTGTTATATTGGATGTTTTATTTTGTTATTGTAAACATTTATAAAAACCACCTAAAGCCAGGGACAGACATTTAAATGATTAATCAAAATAAATAAATTAGCTAGTGTAGAAACTTGTTATTAATTACCTAATACTACTGAGTATTGGATGGGAGCCAATGAATCTGCCTGGAACCTGGCCAGATTCCACCTTAACCCCATTGATATGTTAGCAGATGTCAGAGTATCCCGCAGTGACGCTAACCAATCAGGCAGATGCCTGGAAGATACTTTCACAGCTTGTCACATGGATATTGTTATTGGTAATATGACTCCTCTGGTGACAGCCTGAGGAATCATACTACACCAGTTATGTAGCACACTAGTCCTCAGACTGGTACCCAGCCTTCCCATTTGCTTCCAGGTGCAATTCAAAGTGCTGGCTTTTATGGCTAAAGACCTATATGGTTTGGATCCTATCAATGAAAAAAACCACTTTTTCCCCTCCACAAAACATCAAATCAGTTGAGGTCAACTAGGGTGTTCGGACTAACAGTACCTAGATTTTAACATCATGGGTCAATGTCAATGGAGGGCTCTTGTCTCAGGAATTTGCTCCACAAACTAGTCCATTAAGGCCCATGTTAATTGGACTCTGGAATATATTCCCAAGCCCATCGGTTTTCTCTTGCCTAAACCAGGTGAATTATGTAGGAGAATTCTCCTTCTCTCTTTTTGCCTTTAATAAGAAGTCAAAATGTATGTGTGGATTTTATTTGTAGTTACTGTTACATTATGTACATGTGCTTTGAGACAACACCGAACCAGATCCATAGCTGAAGCAGAGACATATTCAATGCACCTAACTGGGGGGCAAAGGTGACTGCGACTTTTGTCGATGCCCATTTCTGGGGGTCATCCCAGCCCTTGGCATAACTTCGAGTATCCTCAGGGCTGCTCTAAATTATGCCTAGCTGCCCAAGAGGCTATTCTGGCAGCTGGGGACTGTCAATGTATAAGTATGCTGCGGCTAGTCCTCTTTTTGTCTAGAACTACATCATGCACTGGTGCCTGGGCTCTAACAGCTCTATGCCTCCTGAGAATGCCTCCTACACTGGGTGAATCCACCAGGTTTTATGCTGCTGGAGCAATGCAAAGAGGCCCAAATGTGGCCAAATCTCTGCCCCTTTCATATTAAATCAGGGCTAATATAATGGAAAATGCAAAATGATTACATTAAAAATACTTAACCTGCACAAACTGAAGTGCTATGAACAGGGCCCTACCAAATTCACGGTCCATTTTGGTAAATTTCATGGTCACAGGATTTTTTAAATCTTAAATTTCATGGATTCAGACACTTAAATCTGAAATTTCACGGTGTTGTAAGCATGGGAGTCCCAATCCAAAAAGGGGTCATGGAGGATCACAAGCCAGCAGCTGCCATGCTTCCTGCAGTTGGGGGAGGTTCCCGGAGGTAGTTCTCACCTGGCCCTGGGAGCAGCCCATGCAGAGAAAGAGGAAGTCCCATCCCTTTCCAGGCCAGCCAGGACCAGGAGCTGGAACCCGGCACATGGTAGGAGCCCCCAGCCAGGGCACCCCCAGCCCTGCTCCTCCCCAGTTCTGGACCCAGTGGTTAAAGGGGCCTTGGGCTGTCTGTTTGTGTGTGGGGGGGGGGGAGTGGAAACCACAGTGACCCCTGACCACAGTGCCCTGGGCAGTCGCCCACACCACCCACCTATAAGGCCGGTCCTGTCCCCCCCACCATACCACCCTCATTTCTGCGCAGCTTCTGGCTGCTGTGCTGCCTTCAGAGCTGGGTGCCCAGCCAGCAGCCGCTGATCTCTGGCTGCCCAGCTTTGAAGGCAGGGCAGAAGTAAGGGTGGCAATACCGCAACCCCCTAAAATAGTCAGATTTCATGGGGGAGCCTGGATTTCACAGCCCGTAACGCATTTTTCATGGCTGTGAATTTGGTAGGGCCCTAGCTATGAACTGTGACAGGAGTCTGATTTGCCTAATTAAAGTCACTTACATCCCAAAGCTTCTGTAATGACTTCTCATAGAATCCTATAGACATTCCTATGAGCCATTCCTACTTAATCCCTTCTGAATACAGTCCTTGAATTGACTTCAGTTATGTTACAGACAGGAAATACCTGACGGACTGGGCCTATTTAATATTAGTTTGGCTTGGGAGCAAAGTCTGTAAGCCGCAAGTCTTGCTGTAAGATGGCTAGGTAAAGCACCTGTGCTGAGAGGAAGCTTTCATCAACTCTTGCCACAATGAGCTACATCTTTCCTTTTCTTTTTCACTCCTCAGCACAGACTGTAGAGCAGCTTATCAGTTCCAGCGCTGAATGAAGGCCAAAAGGACTTGCTGAAAATGTTTAGAAGTAGTGCTCACCTTGGGAGTTCTGGATAGGTGGCCTGTACTGATCTCTGACAGTTTTTCAGAGGTCTGTGAAGCAGGCTGGCAAATGTACTTAATGGGAATTTTCCCTAATTAGCCCACAAGGGTACAATGCTCTCTTGGAAAGTGCTGTCCATGTCTGTGATTTTTGGAGGCCTACCTAGCAGACAGCTTTTAGATGAATAATAAAGGGACCATTGGAAAGATGTAGATAATATTGTTTTTTCTTGGATTGCGCTAAATGTGACTTGAAGTGGACCCACCACTTGACACACCAGATATGGTTTTTCTTTCCATGTAGGAAATCACATAGGATTTTTTCCAAGTAGGAATTATTTAAAAATTAGACTGGTTTGAACACCAGTTTGGGAATAAAGATGGGGTTTGCTACCATACAATATACATATAGGGTGACCAGATGTCCTGATTTTATAGGGACAGTCCCAATTTTTGGGTCTTTTTCTTATATAGGCTCCTATTCCGCCCCCCCTCCCATCCCCGTCCCGATTTTTCACACTTGCTGTCTGGTCACCCTATATACACATCAGCCCAAAATCATCCTATGTGTAATTCCACTGACTCCAGTCATGAAACCTAGATTTGGAGGTTGCTCGAATACAATTCTCTAACTCTGCTAGCTGCTGTAGTGCACTCAGGGAAAAGCTGTCTTCCATGAGTTGACGCAACAGAGTGGTCTTCATTATTGACTACAAGCAAAGTTTTGCCTGAATAAGGACAGAATAAAAACTGAAAAAGAAAATATAATGACCTGGCCCATTCTTTCTTTATTTAAAACACATGACAGAAAGTCTTCCAAAAAGTTAAGAGATTCTAAACTGAGAAGCTTGCAAAAGTCCAAACCTCTTTGGTCTAATAAAAGAAGTAATAATAATGATGTACTTTATACTTCTATGCTAAATTTCATTAAAGTATCTTAAAGTTCTTACAAACAAGAGTGACTCGCACAGCTTCCCTGTAAGTTATTAAAGGAAGTATATTGAGTAAATAAAAAATTTCACATTCCACACATCACTGAAACTGAAGTCCAAGCACTTCTGGGGAGAAATGTGGCAGCTATTTAACACCACATATCAACTCTACACAGCAATTTTTACAACAGGAAGTGAATAACAGTGTATCCAACTGAAACTGTAGCGGGGTTCAGGAAGTCAGAATATGTTGCCTGAATTGAAATTTGCCAAGACATTAGACTTAACATCCCTACTCTTATAGATCAAGGGCTCAGGGCCTCTGTTCTATCACATTCCGAATCAGGCTGAAGTCACCCAATTCACCTGCATTTGTGATCTAAACTTAGGTTAAAAGCGATTTAAAAGATGAAAAGCTGTGCTACCTCTTTCAAAACTTTACTACACATTCTGACTGTTTTCAAACTGGATAGGAAGTCAGAGTTACTTTCACTCACCTAAAGAGAAAGTTAGTTAAAAAGCAAGAGAAAGTAATACTTTTTTGAGTGGCCTCAGCATACTTCCATTTGTGGAATATGACTCCTCTGCTGTTGAGCTGTGGAATTTTTCTCTGTGTACCTTTATTGAACTGATTTCTGTTGGAGAGAGAGAGAAACTTTCGAGCCACATAGAGCTCATCTCTTTCATCATCAGAATTTGGTCCAATAAAAGATATTACCTCACTCATCTTGCCTTTTCTATGTTTAATTTGTCACTTGGGAAGGGAAGTTTGAGCTAAACTGAAAGAAGACACTTTTATTCTGGGGTAATACCAGTATAACTACACCTGTATAACTGGTAAACTCTGTCCTGTAGACAAGAGTTTCCTACACTTTAATTTTCTTGTGGGATAACTTTTTTCCCAACAGGAAAATGCTGACTGGGATTTTTTCCCATGAAAATTCCCATGGGAGAAATTTTTATTTCCCGGCCAGCTCTAACCCTTTACACTGAATCTTATTTTTAAGTACCTTGCTTGGTACTGTGCCACTCCTGCATGAGCCACATGTCCTTTTACTAAATAACTGTAGGTGCAATTCTGCAAGCAAAAATAACTAGGGGCACATTTTATAGCATTTAGACGTCAAATTACCCAACTGCTCTCTCAAGTCAGAGAATCTAATATCTATTGCCATAAAATGACAGATCTAGATGATCTGAGGGTCTCTTCTGGACTTCATCTCTATCAAACTATGAAAATGTGCCCACAATTATTTACAGCTGCAAAATAATACTCAAAACTTCCAGTCACTGAACTGTCGGAGTCAGAGCCATGAAAGTCTTAATCTGTGTAGCTGGTTAAATACCTCTAAAAATACAAGATAACTCAAAACCCAATGGCTTACAGTTAAATGTGTACGTAACTTTTTGCAGAATCAGGCACTTAATCAGCTAGAACCTAATGATTCCAAATATTTAATACTTCATACAGTATATATTTTACAGCTTTTTTTCAAGATATATAACAAGTTGAGCAAAGATTGGGACACTATGAAAAGGTACTTGGAGTTCTCTCATCCATATAATATATTTTCATATTCATTTCAAAGTGTTAAATTTGGGTATTGTACAAAACATCTGAGCAATAACTAATCCATAGACCAGGCAGGAAAGTTTTCCTGGGCTGCCCATTGGCACAAGATTAGGTATTTTAGCCCCTGCCCATCACTACAATTCTCAAATGAAAAAAAAAAAGGAAAGAAAGAAAAGCATACAAACAGCTAAATACAGCTCAACTATTGGAACTTTATCTAATCTGGTTAACTTTTCATCTTAATTTTGCATGTCCAAAATCTTTTTATTGATAGTTTTAATTATGTGGCTTCTAAACCAGAATACAAATTGCTATTGTACTCTGTTTTATTTCCTTCCTACTGTCAACTCTGGGTGAAATCCTGGCTTCACTGAAGTCAATAGCAAAACTCCCAACTGGTTTTCAAATGCTTGAAATATATTTAATAAACTATATCTGATGATTGAGAAATCACTGGATTTTCAGAATTTTCTGTCATTGATCAGATGGCACTTATTAATTATGAGTAGTAATCGATTTTTTTGCAGATGAATACAATAAAATAGAATCAATTTCCTGAATAAAATATAACTTTCATACAATTTTAGGGCAAAATCCAGTACACCATGCACTTTGTGAAAAAATAATGTTACAGTTGACTAACACTATGTATATTTCTCAGTCTTGTGAGTTACAGAAAATGAAGTAGTTTTGAAATTGCAAAAAGTAATACCACAACAAAAACATAAGCTGTATCACAACGATAAATTTTGCAATAAAAATTAAACTGGATAACACAGTATGCAGAACAACTGTATATATGTCAAATTAATTAAGAAGTTTTACATATTTTGTAACCAGTTTATAAAATCCAGAGCAATACCAATAATTCAAATGCCTTAAATATATCAGGTATTGCAAATGAAAAATAAGACTGCTGAATTAGAAGAATTATGACTGTTAATCAGAGCATAAGGAGCAACTGTTAGGGTATGAATAAAACTTTTAAATTCTGAATATTTTTCCATGCTCTAAGGCGTATATTTAGAAAGGGGGAAGGGGAAGAGTTTGATTAGGTGAGACAATTCAGAGGATTAGACTGTTAACATCCAGAAACTACAGTTATATGTACTATGCTGTATCTATTCAATTTTGGATATTTGCCACCACAAGAATTCAAATCCAAGCCACCTGGCTATAAACTGCAAGTGTAAACCTCTTGAAATTCAAATATTTAATCTTTTTCTCCTAATAAATTTAAAGTAAACACTCCAGGAACGTGAAATCATCATTTTGTCTCTTTGTATTAATCTGAAACTCGAGGTAATTATGAAACAGAATCCCTTACATTAAAAGTTTGAAAGTAGAGAGAAATCAAACACAAATATTAATGACTACACTGACTTTTCACACTCTTGTATGTTAGGCATATGTTTTGACATAACTGAGTCTGAAACAGGGTCATCCAGGGGCTACACGAATAGGGCTATGACATTATCATTCAGCACACCAGAGCTGAGGAGCAACTTTCATTGTTCTCTTCTGTGGGTGGAGAGGAGGACCTAAGTGTCACATCAAAAATAATTTGTCCCAACGATGAAGTCATCAGGCAAAACTATATAGGCTCCTTTCAGCAATAGCACGTAGAGTGCGCAAATGGATAGGAAATTGGCCCTTGATTCAACAGTAAATAATAGGAAAACAAAGTGACAAAGTGGAAGAAAATCTTCCACTTCCCTAGACTGCCCAGTCTATCTTTACCACATCATTTGTACAAATGGAAAAGGGAGAGATTTTGATGCTTGTGGCCCATGCATGGTAGAGAGAGATTACTATATACCTAAAACACAAATAGATAAGCATGGCATCCAGTTATACTACAGCCCTTTAAATTCAAAGAGAAGTTTAACAGAGATAGCATATAAGAAAGACTATTGTTTTTAAAAGTTGGAAAAATATCTCTGACAAAGCTGAATAATATAGGAGTTGAGGGGATATATTGTGTAAACTGGAGGAATGGCAGAGCAGAAAAAAAACACTGCAGTCAGCAAGGTCTTCTCATCAAGGATTAGGGCCTGATACTCAATTGGCCTGCACCTGGCCAGCACTCCAATTTCTGAACAAGGTGCAGCACAACACAGAATCAGGCCCTTAATGTTTATTACAAGTTAAAGTACTTTAACGTGATCAACAAATAACACTGGTCTACAATTTTTGAGAAGTCGTCTGCTTCAGAGATAAAATGTGCTATTTATTATGTATTTTGATGTGCTGAATTCAAATATGACAATAAAACAACTGATTGGCTACTGTTTCTAAGATATTTAAGTTTTTACATTTTATGTCCATGTATATTGTGTAGATAGTAGAGTTTTAATCATAAATTGTAAACCTAGGTCTTTTCATGTGTTTATGGTTGCTTTACATGATAATATTTCACCTGTCCAGTTTATGTAACACTTTAAAAATCAGCAAAAGGGTTATATAAATAAAATTTATTATGAAACAAAAGGCAAAAAACTATTATGTACATAGTTTAGTCCTATTCAGTATCTACTCGGCGCTTCTTGGCTTGTATCTTGTATTCATTAAATGGAGCATCTCTCGTCACTGTCCAGAAATAGTCTGCAAGCACTGATGGGCTCCATTTGCCCTGATAGCGTTTCTCCATTGTTGCAATGTCCTGGTGAAATCTCTCGCCGTGCTCGTCGCTCACTGCTCCGCAGTTCGGTGGAAAAAAATCTAGATGAGAGTGCAAAAAATGTATCTTTAGTGACATGTTGCAACTAAGGCTTTTGTATGCCTTGAGGATGTTTTCCACCAACAACCTGTAGTTGTCTGCCTTGTTGTTTCCGAGAAAATTTATTGCCACTAACTGGAAGGCTTTCCATGCCGTCCTTTCCTTGCCACGCAGTGCATGGTCAAATGCATCATCTCGAAGAAGTTCACGAATCTGAGGACCAACAAAGACACCTTCCTTTATCTTAGCTTCACTTAACCTTGGAAATTTTCCACGGAGGTACTTGAAAGCTGCTTGTGTTTTGTCAATGGCCTTGACAAAGTTCTTCATCAGACCCAGCTTGATGTGTAAGGGTGGTAACAAAATCTTCCTTGATTCAACAAGTGGTGGATGCTGAACACTTTTCCTCCCAGGCTCCAATGACTGTCGGAGTGGCCAATCTTTCTTCATGTAGTGGGAATCTCTTGCACGACAAAGCTGCCACTGATGTTGGTCATAGTTTATGCACCTCAAAAGTTGTTTCATGTTGTCATAGGTTTCCTTCATATGGACTGCATGACCAACTGGAATTGATGGCAAAACATTGCCATTATGCAGTAAAACAGCTTTAAGACTCGTCTTCGATGAATCAATGAACAGTCTCCACTCATCTGGATCATGAACAATGTTCAGGGCTGCCATCACACCATCGATGTTGTTGCAGGCTACAAGATTACCTTCCATGAAGAAGAATGGGACAAGATCCTTTTGACGGTCACGGAACGTGGAAACCCTAACATCACCTGCCAGGAGATTCCACTGCTGTAGTCTGGAGCCCAACAGCTCTGCCTTACTCTTGAGTAGTTCCAAATCTCTGACAAGGTCATTCAGTTCACCTTGTGTTATGAGGTGTGGTTCAGAGGAGGAGGATGGGAGAAAATGTGGGTCCTGTGACATTGATGGTTCAGGATCAGAAGTTTCATCCTCTTCCTCTTCCTCGTCTGACTCAAGTGAGAATGATTCTGGTTCATCAGGAACCGGCAGTCCTTCTCCGTGGGGTACTGGGCGTATAGCTGATGGAATGTTGGATAATGCACAGTCCACTTTTTCTTCTTTGACACACCTTTCCCAACTGGAGGCATCATGCAGAAGTAACAATTGCTGGTATGATCTGTTGGCTCTCTCCAAATCATTGGCACTGCAAAAGGCATAGATTTCCTTTTCCTGTTCAACCACTGGCGAAGATTTGTTGCACAAGTGTTGCAGCAGATGTGTGGGGCCCACCTCTTGTCCTGATCTCCAATTTTGCAGCCAAAATAAAGGTGATAGGCTTTCTTAACCATAGTGGTTATACTGCGCTTTTGTGATGCAAAAATCACTTCACCACAAACATAGCAGAAGTTATCTGCACTGTTCACACAAGTACGAGGCATCTCTGCTCACTTTGGCTAAACAGAAATGTGTCCCTTTGCAAAATCAAACACTGACAAATAAGAGAGCATGACACTGTATGATTTCTAGAGCTGATATAGGGCAATTTGTTCAGCAGAGTGATGTAAGCTTCGTTATGATTGCATCATCCATGACTTCTAGGAATAATATGATGCAATTCATATCACGTATGACGCAATACCAGCTTCAGATTGCATCATTCATTGTTTTGCCTAAAAAGCAAGTACTGTCCAAACCCAGTCATAGATTTATTCATAGATCCAGTCAAAGATGTATTTTAGTCATTTCTGGTTTAAATTGAGATCCCTTCCCTTTATAACTCACTTATCCTCCGCCATTCCCAAGTCAAGGGTCGTATATACTGACCCAATAGCATATCTTGAAAACTAGAGCCAATCAACAATTTTAAGCATCATTTTCGTTCTCAGTGACCCAGAATTAGTAAAGTTTGACTACATTTATTTCAGAAGCATTTTGGCTGTAGAGCAGTGTAATCAGAAGAGAATCCCAGTTTAGGATTAAAGACGCTCCATAATCCCCTGAGTACATCCCTAAAGAGTTCTCCTCTCTTTGTCTCCCAAAACAGCTACTCTTAGACCCCCACATTTAAGCACCTCTGCCCAGTAGGAAATGAACTGGAGTTTAGGCCCCTGAATTCCAGCACATTTGCACTTCATTATTTTGCATAGTAATTTGAACACAACGTGGTTTTTCCCCTCTCTAACTGCTTAATGTCAATATGCCACTTCTAAGATTTTGGTGCACACTTCCAACAGCTTCTCGTACACACAAGGGTAGAAAAAGAAGAGAAAATAGAAGAAAGTTACATGTTCACTCTCCTTAAATTATGAAATCTTGAAATAATTGAGTAAATTTGACTTGTCCTCAGATAGCTTTAACTTGCCTGCTTGCAGTTTACCATAAATCGCACTGATTCTGGCAACATTTCACAAGTATTATAGTATTCCAGATGAGGGCAAACCAACAGTTTATATTACATTATAATATCTTCACTACTATTCTCTAGTCCTTTTGTAACGTTTTCGGTTAGCTTAGATGTCAGAAGGTAGGTATGTGTAAGTCAGTGATCTATGTTATCTTATGCTCTCCTGTTAGTTGCATTACACCCTCTCCTTAAAGCCCTGTCAATCTGTAAATTTCAGATGCCTCCACTTGCTACATACTTACTGGTATGTAACTTACACCAGCATTTACATCACCCCGGAATTTGGCTACCACATACCTGTCAATTTTTCAGAAGAGAAACCAGGGTGATGTAGTCTTCAAAGGAGTAACCTGGGGAATTTTCATGGTTTGTTTTTTGTTAAAGCATGGAGCTCTACCAATCATGAAATCACAACCAATACCACACAACTTGTAACCAATCAAAAAAACCAACCAATCCAGGGTGAAATTCAAAAACAATACTTGTCACAAAATGTTGTGTCATTCCAATATGAAAAAAAAATCCAAATTAATTTTTGTTGAATCATTTTCCAGATTGTATGAAATTGCTCCAGTTTGACTGTTTGTAACAATACTTTGCCCCACTATAACTGTTGGAGATTGGCCAACCATTGCTATGTCTCTGTATGGAAATTCCTATGCTCATGAATCATCCAGGGATTGTCCTATATCCACATATTTCCATTGGCACAAGTTTAATTTGTGCCTGTACCTTAGCTATATGATTTTTCAGTTTCACAGTGGTTCCACACCAAAGGCTGCTATGCATCAGTTGTTCCATCTTTTGTACCTAAATGGGTCTTCATTGCAGCTGGTACCAGAACAGGATAATGCAAACTAGGTGTGCTTGGAGATAAAAATACCTATTTTGGGCTAGACCATAATCCCTTTAGGAGATCCTTTCACTCCCAACATGTTAAAGAAAACCAAAAATGACAAACACACAAATTACATGCAGGACTTTGGAAGTGTACTCTTACAAGATCTAAAAGTCCATCTCTCCTTTAAAATGATGGCATGCAACTTGGCTGTCACCAATGAGCTTCTGAACTGCTTTGCAATGCCCATTGTTCCCTACAGCACTTTCATTTAAAGCTAAGTGAAACTACGTACACGCTTTTGCAGGCTCTTGCAAGAACCACAAAATGCTGGCTAACATTTTGGATTAAATCCTTAGAAGGTGCAAGTGCCAGGTTATTGTAAAGCTTTAAAAGTTCCATTTCAATTGAAAATGTCTATTTGAACATTGAACTCCATAGGATCTGATCTCAGAGGAAAGCCCCTATTGTATCTGGGTTTGACATTTGCTCCTCCTGTGACTGTTTTCCATACCTACTACTATTAGAGGCAGTCATTTGGAAGTCATGTCATGTCAGCTGAATAATTTCATTAAATTGGTGGTTTTATACACTTCCACGGAGCTTGTACACTTTCAAGGAAATTATCCTATGTCAATAAAACACACCTAGAGTAAATGTTTTTTAAATGACTAGTCTGAAAGAAAACCTGTCCATGGCAGAATTGATATACAGCTTGCATTTCTGTCAAGTAGAGTTACACATCATGTTTCCAACACAAGTTAATGGAAATATACAACTAGGGGCTAATTGAAACCTACGGGCCAGATCCTCAGTGAGGATAAACAGACAGTCCCATTAACTTTAATGGCGCTATGCTGATTTATACCATCTGAGCACCTGGCTCACTTGCACTATGAAATGTACTGTAGTTGGCTGTACTGAAATCTATCTAGTACCTGTGGAACTGAGGTTCCTGGACACATGGGGAAAGGAAAGAAAAGAGGAGAGGGATGGGCAACAGAGGGAAAAGCAAAACAAAAGTAACAGTGCAAATTTAACTTCACTTCAAATGTTTTATTTTTGTTTGTACATTTGTCTATCTTGCCTAGTTAGATGGTAAACTCTTCAGGGCAAAGACTTGGTTTTCCTAACTACTCATGCAGTAGTACATTTTGGGCACAACTGCAATGCATAGTAAATAAACGAATAATTCCAAGGAAACTCTCACGTTAGATATGCCAAAGCATTTGACTAGGCTTTGTTTTGTGACTGTTGCAAGACTGATGTGTACACGTGTAATCATTTACTAGTACACTAGGACACACATTTGGTGTCAGATCATTCCATATAGCCCCTTTCCTTTTAATCACGACATTTTTCACCAATGGAAAGTTACAGTGATGGAAATAATTGCAAGATGTCACGGGGTACTAGTTATGCCTGTGAAGCACTCCAAATAACTAGCTCATTAATTTGTCAATGTACTAGACACATCCAAAAAGGAAAGGGTTAATGAAGAGCAAATTATTTTAATAAATAGAAACTGCTAGATGTTTCTATTTTCTGCAATTGTTCAGTGTACCATATCAGTTACTATAGCTTCAAACAAAACAATTAAAACACATCTGAGAAGCACTACAGAGTTTTGCTATCCCACACAATTATCTCCACTGCAAAACTTGCTGCTAATGTGTTGCAATATGCTATTCAACACCAAACACTTCCTTTCCTATGATAGAAGATAATCCAGGAATTTAATTTGTGAACTCCCAGGTGGCTGAGTTCCACCTTGCACATGCCTGAAGGCAAATAAATCCTTTCATATTTTTCGCACCCTCAGGTGCATGTTCCAGACTTGTTCCAAAAGGAGCTCTCCTTCATGTACCACATCACACAATCACAGACCTAAGAACTCATTTGGAAGCCACTATAAGATTATATTAAAAGTTAAACACATTATTATTTAAATATTTTGTATGCATTTTGTACTCTGACTTTCAGTTTCTTCTAGGTATCATAAAAGAATATGCAAAGATTAGTGGAAAGGACAGTCTTGTAAGGGACAATATAGCAACAGACTCAATCCCACTGCATATTTGGTACATCTTTAAACCACTTTAATAATATTTTATAAATACAACAGGAATCAATATTCAATAAGTGTTTGTGAGGAAATTCTGACTGAAACAAAGTTTGTTATCCTGTTTAAAAGATTATGTGACTATTAGCTTAACATAATTTTCAGTACTTGAAGAAACTAAACCTTGCCTACTACTGAGAGTATCAAGAATGCTTTCAAGTATCCAGGTAGGTTTTAAGTAATTGAAAAGTGCAATCTGGTCTACAACTTTCAATACTGGTACAAAAAAGCAAACACTACTATTGATATTGAATAAAAGAGCAACTTGAACATTCAGTTCAAGTGCATTAATTATTAAAGTATATAGTAATGTTTTCACAGTAGATCAAACGGTCCTTCTCAAATCATTAAAATGCATTCCAAGACCCATCAAAGATACCATACCTTTGATTGAAAAAAGGTAGTGGAAATCAAGAACACCACAACTGTTAAAACACGTGACATATAGAACACCCCCTTCAAGTTGAGAAGAACAACCAAAGCTTTTAAATTTGTATTAATATGAGAAAAAATAACTTAAGCTTCAGTTTTTTATACACATATACAAGCTAAGGGTCAGATCCTCCAAAAATATATACACAAGAGTAATGTTATTCCTGTGTTTTTGGCATGGTCAGATCCAGAGCTTGGGTATGTACAGTAATTACTCACATGTGTAAGTCATTCGTGTGTATATGGTCAAGCCTTAATATTGGAGAAAATTAGAAGGTAAATGCAAAATCAATATTAAAAGGGCTAAGTGGCATGTCAAATACTGCACTTACATTTTATTTTGAGGGCTTCAGTTAAAGACCTAATGGAGCAACAAGAAGTTAGTTTAGCAATCTCAATTCAGTCTCTGGTGGATACTGGACCATATTACAAAGTCACCAGTCAGACCCGTCAACCTTTCCTTAAAAGAGTTGCCCTACAGTGTTCTGGTGTGGACATCAAATTCTCTTTAGCCTTCGATCAGGTGGTTTTCTACCAATTCTTCTCTCATGCCAGCAAATAAATCAGGAGCAACTCCACTGAAGTCAAGAAAGCTACAGTAGAGTAATAGTGGTGTAAAAGGAGAATTAGAACCATAGTGCCAAAGGCTTGTATTGAGGGTATTTTGTATGCTTGGCCTGTTTATGAGTTAAGAACTTCACTTATACATGCTGCATCAACTACTTCATTGAGAAGGTAAAAACAAACAAAATGTGTTAGTTTTTTCATACACAAAGAACACAGTATCTACTTTCAGGGCCTAATACTCTACTCCATTGCACCAATTTTATGCCAGCGTAACTCCATTGAAATCAATGGAATTAAACAGGCATAAAAAAGGATAATTAGGTCCTTTAGCAAAAGAAGAGCATAAACCATGATATTCCATAATACAACTTCCTCTCTGCAGGTTTTATGTAATATCCTCTGCATTAACACAAGAAACAGAAAAAGACACCATTTAGGACTGACTGACTACCACCTATGTTTAAAACACATCATTCACCTCAATCTGAACACACCGTGTTTCTGGTAAAGGAAATTCATGGATCATAAAAAGCCAGCCTTAAATTCTATACTCCCAAACAGAGTCTCCACCTGTGCAGTTACTGAGCCATTTTACAAGCTTTTCTGGTCCTCCGGTTATCCTTACAGTTATCTAGTTTTCCACCATCCTTCTTCCCATGCAATCATTCCATTGCAAAGCATTCCTTATCTCTAATGCAGGCTTATGAAATTCCCCGGAATCAGACAAGCTTTGCTCTGTTTATTGTCGACACTTGAAAAGGAAAGATGCATATTTGCACCAGGTAAGGCTGATTCTGTGAGAAAAACTGATTAGCCTGAAAAACATCCAACTTAATCACTCTTAGGAACAAAACTATTCCACGGGAATTATTCAGCTTTATGGCAAACCAAAGATAGCAACTAAGACCCGATCCAAATCACAAGTTTCCACCAATTGTAAAATGGTTTTCAGAATCCATTCTTGAAAACTATTTAATGCACATTCATCTGTGTGGAAAGGAAAACATGTTTTAAAAATGATTGTTGAATACTGATCTTGAGCGTAAGCCTGGCTGGTAAAATCGTGACCCCAGTGAAATTAATAGGAGTTTTGCAATTGATTTCAGTAGGGCCAGGATTTCATGCAAGGAATGTAAAACTGTTCCCAGGAATTGATCTTAAAAACTATTTCAGGATCAGAGGAAACATATAGGGCAAGGACGAGAATGTACAAGATAGTCCTCAAAAAATCATTTGAGGACAGTCTGTGGAGTTCTTACACATATTGATTAGTGCTTATTCTCTCAAGTCATCATCATCATCATATTCCTATTATGCCTCTGGCATTTAGGGCAGTGATGAAGCTCCTCCACTCCTGTCTGTTTCTGGCAAGTCTTTCAATGGTTCCCCAACTGTGCCCCAAGTTTTTCAGCCTGGCTTCCACAACTCTTTGCCATGTTGTTTTTGGGTGGCCTCGTTTTCACTTGCCTTCAGGTGTCCATCTTATTGCTACTCTGGTGATGGAATCAGTTTCCATCCGAAGCACATGACTTCTCCAATGCCTCCTGGCAATGATGGTGCTCAGATCCTCTTGGCTGCACTGTGTCAATAGATCTTGGTTTGAGATTGTTCTGGGCCAAAAGATACGGAGGATTTTTCTGAGGCAGGTTGTATGGCATGAAGACAGTTTGGACATATCATACTTTCTCATTCCCCAGAATTCTGCACTATAAAGTAGTGTTGAAAGTACGCAGCTCTGATAAATCTTGTGTTTGGTGTTGGTGGTGTATTTTGATGATTTCCAGACTGTATTTAAGCTCCTGAATGTGTTTCTGGCTTTACTGATTTTGTTCCGGATGTCCTGGCTTGTTCCACCATCCTGGCTGATGGTGCTGCCCAAGTATGTGAATGTTTCTACATTGGTGAGAACATAATCCTCTATCCGTACTGGTGATGGTGAGGCAATATTAAAGGTCATGATATTTGTCTTATTGCGGTTGATTTTCAGTCCAATTTGCTGGCTGAATGCATTGAGTCAAGTTGTTTTTTCTTGTGTATGGTGTTGGGTATGTGATAGGAGAGCGACATGATCTGCAAAGTCCAGGTCTTCAAGGCATAAGAAGAGTGTCCATTTAATGCCTCTTGGCATGTCTTCTGTTGTACACTGCATTACCCAGTCAATGGCAATGTCGAAGAGGATTGCAGACATGACACACCCATGATGTACCCCTGTTTTGACTTCAAAACTGAGCTCACTGTGATCAACACTGCATGTAAAGTTGAAATAAAAGCTTTTGATGACGTTGATTACACGGAAAGGAATTCCATATGCCCACAGAATGCGCCATAGGCTGGTCCTGTGAATGCTATCAAAAGCCTTCTCAAAGTCTATGAAATATATGTAGAGTTGCCATTGCCATTCTAAGCACTGTTCTATTATGTTTCGTAGAGTGAAGATCTAGTCTGTGCATCCACGCCCTTTCCGAAAACCAGTTTGCTCTTTTCTGAGAACGCTACCAACTGCCTCTGATATACGCTGGACTACGCTCTTACACACTACTTTTCTTGGCACAGATAAAAGTGTGATACCATGCCAGTTATTACAATTACTGAGAGTCCCTTTTTTTGGTATCTTCACTATAACCCCATTGGTCCACTCATCTGGCACTTTTCCCCTTTCCCAGACTGATGTAAATAGAAGGGCCAGGATAGATGCTGCTAATTTAGGATTTACCTTGAACAATTCTGCATTCAAGTTATCCTTGCCAGGAGCTTTCCCATTTTTTAAAGATTTGATGGCTTGAATGATCTCTTCCTTAGTTGGGGTATCTGTGTTGATATCAAGATCTTCTTCTGCCTCTTGGACGTTAGCTTCCTCTTTAGGTGGCTCCCTGTTCAGCAATTCTTTGAAATGCTCTGTCCAGCGCATTTCTTGTTCTTTTTCGGTTGTTGGTAGGTGTCCTTGTTTGTTCCTGATGAGAGTGTTTGTTGGTGTCTGCCATTTACCACCGATAAGCCGCGTCATTTTGTAGATGGTTCCTTGTTCACCACAAGCAGCTGCATCCTCTGCTTGTATTGCCAGATTATCAATATAATGCCATTTGTCCACTCTCACAAGGCGTTTGACTTCCCAGTGTGCCTTGCTATACTGCTCGTGGTATTTGTCCTTTAGCTTCTAAGATTTTGTGTCTAAAACTTTTTTCTTCGGGGCTCATCTGGTTTCTATGGCGTTCCATGTGCAGGGTGTAATCCACTCCTTCCTTCTCTTCTGCCTGCAGCCTAGACAGGCTTCACTGCTCTGTTTATAAATTGCTGTTACTTTGTCCCTCTTCTTGTTGATCTCCTCATCTGCATTCCCTCTTCATCAAGGTCTGCAAGTGCTTGAAACCTGTTCTTTAACTGCAGAACGAAGGCTTTCTATATTTCAGGGGACTTTAGCTTCTCAATATCATAACGTCTATGTCCCTTGTTTGGTGGACCCACACTTCTCAGTTTTAGCTTGATGGAGGCTGTCACAAAGTGGTGGTCGCTGCCCACATCTGCACCCCTTCTCACTTTCACATCTGTCAGTAAGTGTCACCATTTGCCATTAATGGATAATGAT
Organism: Terrapene triunguis; assembly: GCF_002925995.2. Taxonomy (NCBI): domain Eukaryota; kingdom Metazoa; phylum Chordata; order Testudines; family Emydidae; genus Terrapene; species Terrapene triunguis. The sequence continues at coordinate 1,346,856 of NW_020664487.1, forward strand.
ATGGTCAGTCTGGTTCTTATCTCTGCCATTTGGAACCCTATTTGAACATCGTGAAATTCACAAGCTGACATGGTGTTCTCCAAATGGCAGAGATAAGAACGCTCAGGTAGTCCTACAGAATCTAATGGGACTACTCACAGAACTTCCCCCTAACTTTCATAAGAATTCCACAATCTGACCTGTGGACACTACCTGAAGCAATACACATTTTGGGTAATATTTTCAAAAGCACCTACGTGATTTAGAAGTCTGTGTCCTATTTTCAAAATTGACTTAGGTGCGTATGCTCCGAAGTCTTATTGACTTTCAATGAGAAATATGCTCTTACATGCCCCAGTCACTTTTGAAAATGGAATTTAGTCCCATATTTTAAAGGTATTTATGCATTGCTACACTCAGCATTACAATGCTTAGCTGATTTAGGAGCCTAAACCTCTCATTTTCAAAAGGGATTTAGGCACATTATGAGCCAAAATCCCATTGGGCTCCTAAGTCCCTAAATCTAAAGTCCCTAAGTGTCCTTCAGGGGTGTGGATTTTTCACACTCCTGAGCACTGTAATTTCCTAATGTAGTCCAGGCTCATAAAGTAGCTAAGCACGGCAATGCTGTGTGTAGCAATACCTAAATGCCTTTAAAAACCGGGGCCTTAGGCTTTTACTCTTACTGTTTGCCTCTTCCAAATTTTATCCAAGTGCTATATAAAGGGTCTAATTCTTAAGACTTGAAAACACCTATCAACTGTGATGTTATTGTTACTTGTCCTCCCAAGTGTGATATCAGTAGCACAACTAGGTACATTCAGTACAGATAGTGCCATTATAGGGATATTGCTAAATCCAAAGTCCAAACTCTAAGGGGCTAGACTGAAAGATCACTTATTCTGGAATCACATCTGGTTTCAACAGCTGCTGAGTATCTGCGCTCTTTCCAACCTTGCCAAAAGAAGTTACTCACCTTATGCAGTAACTGCAGTCCTTTGAGATGTGTGTCCCTTGCTCCACTGTAGCTCACGTCCCTGAGCCTCAGAGATGTCAAGTGTGTGCAGTGTTGCCTCCCTTTTACACCAGTGTAGTTTTAGAAAGAAGGTTGGGAGGTGGATAAGTTGATTTATGTGGAAGACTGAAGGTATTTTTGGTAGAAATTTGGCATCTGGTCACAATGTGACCTTATCTTTGAAGAAAATCATAAGGGGAGGGGTATGCCACTAGGGCCCCTATCTCTCCCACTCTCCAAGAGGACATGATAGCTAGTAGGAATGAGGTTTTCCTAGAGAGGTGTAGAAGCAAGCAAGTGGCCATAGGTTCAAGGGGAACCTTGTAAGACAGTTTAAGATACGAATGACAGTTTAAGATATGAAAATATCATGATGCTTTGTTTGCAAAAGTGTGGAGCTACCCTAGAAAGGACTTTTGAGAACACTCTGGGTGCCAATGATAGACTGAATGGGAGCACCTTGTATTGGAAGCAATCTTGACCCAGAGTGAATCTTAGGAACCTCCTGTGTGGTGAGTGGATTGTGATATGAAAGTAAGCATCTTGTAGGTCAAGGGCCGAGAACCAGTCCCCCTAGTCCAGAGATGGGATTATTGCTGCCAAGGTAACCAACTTGAAACGTCGTATTTTTATGAATCTGTTGAATGCCCTTAGATCCGGAATGGGTCTCCAAACACTATTCTTTTTCTATATTAGGAAGTATTTGGAATATAAACCCTTCCCTCTGTGTTGGGTGGGAACTGGTTCTATAGCACCTAGTTTTAGGAGGTGGCTTGTTTCCTCCCATAAACGATTCTCGTAAGAAGGTCCCTGAAGAGGGATGAGAACGGGGAGTGAATAGGGGGGAGGGAGGTAAAGTGGATTGAATATCCCTTAGTGACAATCTCTAGTAGCCACTTGTCTGTGCTTACACACTCCCAGTTTTGATGAAAAGAAGTAAGGTGGTCTCTGAATTGGTGGACATGTTCTGGTTATTGGAGCAAATTAAACTGGAGTTGGTAGCTCGGGGCCTCGACCAACACATCATAATTGTTGCTTGGATGTAGAAGGCTGTGATGCCGATGGTTGTGGGGCAGTCTCCATTTCTGTGATCTCTGCCTCTTTCTTTGAGGTTCATAATGCCTCTGGGGAGGAGGAAAGTGAATAGGGCAGGATCTTTGTGTCATCTGATACTTACTATGTCTCCTTTTTTGGACAGGAGTGTAAATACCCAGAGAGCGTAATGTGACCCTAGAATCTTTCAATGTGTGGAGGGATTCGTCCATTTTTTTCTGCAGCAATTTTGAGCCCACAAACGGGAGATCCACCACCGTGGCTTGTACCTCCTTTGGAAAGGAGGAGGGGTGAAGCCAAAAAGGTCTCCTCATGACCACTGCTGTGTTGATGGAATGAGCAGCTGTATCAGCAGCATCTAGAGATGCCTGTAATGCTGTCCTCACAAGGAGCTCACCCTCAGCGATAATCGCCTGGAATTGCTCTTTCTGATCCACTGGGAAGTGCTCAATAAAGGCATTTAATTTAGAGTATTTTTCCATAAGGGCTTGACAGTTAGCAATCCTAAATTGGAGAGTCTCTGAAGAACATGATTTACATCCAAATAAATCCAGTCGCTTCCAGTCCTTGTCATATGGTGTTGTTTTAGCATGGTGCTATCTGCCACATTCGTTAACAGTGTCGACAACCAGTGAATTTGGGGATGTATGAGAAAATAAGAAGTCCCCGTCTTTAAACGGCACATATTTTTTGTCTGCCTGCTTGCACATCATGGGGATTGTGGCTAGTGTCTGCCCTATAGTTTTCGCCAGATCGAGCAAAGCCTCATTGATGGGGAGTGCAATTCTGGCTGCTGACAATGTCTACAAGATGTCAAGCAGTTTGTGCTGCGACTTTTTGACTTCTTTAAGCGGGATTTGCAGCAAATCCACTACCCTTTTAAAGAGGTCTTGGAACTGATGTAGTTGGTGGGGGAGGCAAAACTGCCTCATCAGGAGAAGATGAGGAAATGCTAGTCATCAGAGTAGCCTCCTTGTCTAGTCTCTCCTCCTGTTCCTCAAAGGTCTCCTCTTTGGTCAGGAGGTCTGGCTAATGAAGCTGAAGGAAAGTGTCTTCCTTTACCCCTTTGGGTGATGCTAGAGGTGTCTATATGCCAGCCATGGGTCCCAGTATGGCCACTGAGGTGGTGCAAAGGGCATGGGTGGGGGCATCCAAAGATGACCATAGCAACTGGGTGGGTCTCATCTACCCTGGTGGTAGACTGAAGGTGCATGAGTTTCTACACGGCTAGATCTGTGATGTTGTAACAGAGAGCCTTGCACAGACACCAAATATAGGTCATCCCCATCATCTTCCTCATCATCGCTTGACAGGAGTGGAACAGTCTTGGACGGTGGAGTAGATTGTCTCAGTAATACATGTAAGTCCAGGGACCAGGGTGTAATCTGGAGTGGAGAGAAGTGGAGTTGAAGTGGAGAGAATTGTCAGTACCGGAGGTCTTCGGTGTTCTCACAAATGGCCAGCAGATATCACCGTAGCCTTTTGCGGGGCCGGTGTACTTGGTACCAAGTCTCTATAAAACTCCGACAGTGCCATTTTAGAGGAACTGGCTCGTTCTCTGCAACTACTTCCTCCCCTCTCCTCCCCTCCCCCCCGACAGTACCGATGTACTTGAGCCTGCATTCTTATGGTCTTTGACCTTACTGGCAGTACCGGAGGATCCTGCAGCCTCACAGGTACCTAGTGCCGAGGTAGCTGACCTTATCAGCGACCTCTTTCTCTTGACTGATTCCCTACTTGAGGAACTTGTGGCCCATTTATTTAGATCTTTTGAGAGGAATCCAAGAATTTCTTCTTTGAAGTCACTGGTGAGTGCTGATCCAACTATGTTGACAAGATCAGTCTTGATGGGGACCAAGGTACAGTGTGGGGTCCGGATCCGGAGTTGGAGGCTGGTCGAAGCGAGCTTTCCATCATGAGCAGTATTAATTTTTGCTCACGGCTCTTTCTGGTTCGGGATTTTAATTTGAGGCAAAATGTGCCTTTCTGAGTCATGTGACTCTCTAAGGCAGCAAATGCAGTAGGAATGGTCATCACTGACAGGAATGGCTTCCCGACAGGAGAGGCAACATTTAAACCCGGGGGAGCTGGGCATGCTCTTTTCAGGGTTCACTTCCTGAATGGGAAGATCTAAGAAAAAGTAATTTACATTAGGGCTATAACTATTCTACAAGCGAAATTAAAACAAAACTGGAGAAATAAAAAGAGAAAAGGAAATATTAACACCAACTGATTACTACTGAGGAAAACAAGAAAGAAAAAACACTACAAAGAAACTCTACCAACAGGCTCTGCTAAGGCGCCATCTCAGGCCAATTGCGGTTGAGAAGGAACTGGGACGGTTTGCCCACACAGCACTATATAGCAGCAACACAGAGCACAAGATGGGGAGATCTAGTGTTCAGGCCAAACACACACTGCTGCCTAAAATCTATCTATGCTCTGAGGCACAGGGATGTGAACACACCTAGTGTGGAGCACCTATAGGGACACTGCTCAAAGAACATCTTAATATACTGTATCTTATCAGTTTCTTATGCACCTATCCATTTGGTAACTAAGTGCTGATGTGCAAGCTACACTATGCATGCAATAATAAATATTAATATTTGTGTACAGTATATATTTATGCATTTAATTGCAGTAGCAGCCTTAGGCTCCAAACAGACTTGGAGCCCCATTTGGCTAGACACCATGCAAACGAAGGAAGACAGAACGTAAACTCTTTGGGCAAGAGACTAAGAGAAAGGAGGGGAGGGAACCACCCACACAGATGAAAGGTGAGGTAATAGGATAAAACATAAAAAGCAAAGTGCTTAGAATGAAGGCAGGTACTTCTTCTTATTTTACATGTGTTTTACTTATACGTTATTTTAAAAAATAGCTGTAGGGGTTTCTAAGATGAAAGCAACCCAGAGGAGTGGATGAAGGAAGAGGGGAAACTCAAGGGGACGGAGATAGAAGGGGTCTGTAAACAAAAACTTTGGTACACAGCCCTGGGATTTATGTGGCCTGCTGAAAAGATATGCAGGGATGTAAGGCAGAATTCCACAAAGTGAACAGTAAACATGGGGTGAGAGTCTGGCAATGCAGAAAGGTTGAGGTCTTGGCAGAGCAGGATGGAGGGAGGATGCTAGGAGAGTCTTGTCATCTGAGTGGAAGGTTTGTGAACTTGTCTCTGGGGCAAAGGAGATTTCAGTAGCAAGGGGGGCTGGAGAGACGGTAGGTGGGAAGGACAATGATGCTTTTCACTAGATGCAGGTGGGCCTTAAGTCTACTTTTCAAGATGATGGTTAAGGGCAGGCCCACAGATGAGGGGGTTATAGGTACAGGGTCTTAATGAGGGCTAGGAGGGCCCCCAAAGCATAGCTAGACGCAATATATGCCTAAGGCCAACCTTGCAAAAGTGACTGTCTGAACAGTAATTTAAACATGTTAGCTATAATAGAAATTAGAAAATGGTATATACTTTAAGTTCACAACCATTTGGCACTGGGATGTCTCTAAGAGAGCCACTAGAATAGCAGCATTGAAATCATCAGTGAGCAATGCTAATAAATCCTAATTCTTCAAACCATAGGAGTAGCCCCCTGCTTTAAGCTAGTGGGAAGCTCCCACATTAGCATGCCATATTGTGAAAACAAGGTTCCCAACATCAGCATTAATTATATATTTGCACCAACAAGAGTCATTTAATACACCTGGATAATAAACTCATTTGAGGCTGTGATGTTTCTCAGAGAAAAAAACTCATGTGCCAAAGCACAGCACTTGAGGAAAATGATCTCATGTCTGGGCCTGGGGAAACAATATTCTCCACTAGTTCCAATGCTTCAGCGCTCAGTGATGGGAGCTTTGGTCCCACCCTTGCCAAGAGGTTTATGTATAATTTAAATATGTGTGCGTTCTAGTTGGCCAATCTCAAAAGAAAGAGAACCTAGGCTTCTTGGAAGATATTTTGCTTTTTAAACCCTAAAGTTTGATGGTTGCAAACCCAGGTTATCAGAATAGGCTCCTATCCATCTTTTGGACCTTTTCCCGTATCTTTTCTTGCATGCTGCAACTGCCACACTTTGTTTTCAGAGAGGAACCCATGCCATCTTTTCAAGGGTGCTACCTGCTGGAGGCTGACAAAGGCTGCAGACTTAGGTAGGTCTCTTATATCCTGTAGTGGCCCAAACTTAAACTTGATTGTGCAAAGCAGTAGTCAACAAATAGATCAGAGTCTCAGCTGCTGTAAATCAGCAATGCTCCATTTCAGCTCCATTGACTCACACCAGGCAAGGATCTAGCCCAATCACTAAATCCTGCAATAGTTTTCAGTGCACAGTGTGTCTGAATCCCAAAGGAACATAATAGGTTATAACTCTTAGGTTTGGATGCACTCTCCTGCAAGCGAATGTGACCAGAATAAGGACAAAAAGGCCCCAAGACCAAAGCCAGTGAAAGGAGAAGCAGGAGCTCTGTAGCGTATTACCCTGAACCCATAGAAATCTCTCTCGCTGAAACATTCCATAACAGGAATCTGCACGGTGGGGATTAGCAAATCAGGGCTTAGGTGAAAGTACTCTGGGAGATGAGTCGATCCTAAGCAGGCACTCTGCAGCATTCTCCTCTCAAAACCTGGCGTAAGTCCAGGTGGGAGTTAATACTGCTCAACACAGCATTAACTTCTACCTCGCTGTCTTCTACTCCCCTCAAATAGAGAGGGGAGAAGGTGCAGCGCGCGTAGCCAAAGACCGTCAGACTCTTCAGGGAGATGTGCCGCTAAAGTGAGGACAGGCATAGAAACAGCAGAGGAAAAGGGCATCTTCCCAGGATCTGCAGTATTGCAGGACCTCATTTTCCTGTACAGTCTGAGGATCGATAGGGTAAGAAGGACACACCTCACTCTCTCTCCAGGAAGCAATCAACCCCTCCCCCATACTAAAAGGGGTGAATGCAGCAGCAATTCTGCAAGGCTCTTCTCATGGAGTATACAAGCCAGTTTTCCTCTCCCATGGGTTTTTCCAGAGGAGGGGAGGGTTTGGCTCACGTTACTTTTTTTACTGCCTACCTTGCAGAGTAATTAAATCTAATTTTTAAATTTTGCTCCCTTGTTTTCCACCAGAGTGACAGATGAAAACAGTGAAATGAAATCATAAGGCCATAAAAAAAAAGGAAATATTGTATGAAAACAGCAAAATTCATAAAAAAAAGAAAAGTTCAGCAGTATTTATAATTCATAATCAATTCCAGTTTATGATTTAAGTAGATGTCTGTGCAACATTCTCCAATGGGAGTGAGCGTCCAACAAACTGATTTACATTAAATTCCAAGCTTAGGACTCCTAAATCAACACTCTAACAGTGCTTGCTAGTGAAAGTGCAGGGACAGCGTTTCTTGTCATGGCTGAAAGCTGTGAGTGAAGGATTGCTTGAAGATTATGTACTGCCAAGGCCTCAACATAAACACAGGTGTTGTGGAAAGAAGTGCACGGGGCTACCCTATCTAGCAGCTAAAGAAACACAACCAGTTATGCGTCTGAATTTCAATGCTGGCGTTAAAGAGAAACGAAGTAAATTGTAAAAATTCATAATTTGACATTCCTCAAACCCAGGTCATTGAATGCACTTTTGTTTTGGCAGTAGCATGTTTCTGTAGCATTCCTGGCCATTTTTGTTGTTGAGGGGGGGAAGGCTGAGATGGAGTTGGAGCATTTTCTCTTTTCATGCTGTGTAAAGTAGTCTGAGGTTATTGCCACCTCATTTACTGGCCTTTAACAAGGATTATTTTTATATATGTGAGGTTAATGCTGCTGATTTATTTAACATGCAATTTTGCTAACTGTCAAGAGGATTAGTACTTTCTATTACATGGGTACATACATAAAAATTATATATGTGTCTTGTCAACTGCAGGATTACATGAAACAAATGTTACATATTTTAACTATTTAAAACACTGTGGATGTTTAAATATTTGTTATTTTTACTATAAATATGTGTAATGAGTTTAATTACAAAATACTCCAGATCCTTAGCTGGTGTAAATCAGTGCTACTCCTTGAATTTATTGGATCCCCATTGATTTACACCAGCTATGGAGTTGGGCCACCACGTATAAACAAACCTGGTTTGGAACCAAATCCTCCCTCCCTCTTCCTATTCGCCTTATCCTCCTCTGCCCTACTCCTCTGCTACAAATTTTCAAGTTATCATAAGAAGCAGGTCCCATGGATAAGGGACCCAGCTTTTCCACGGAAGTGAGCAGCAAAATTCCCAGGTCAGGATCAAACTTTAAGCAAATGCTTTACAAATGTGAGGTATTACTGCAAAAAGGATTAAAGTTGAGATAGGCTTGAGCAACTTCCCCACAATTGGAGGTGTTCTGATTCAGAGTTTTGGGATATCATGAAGTATAAAGGGCTTGATTTTGTAATGTCTGTTTTTATTGAATTCTCACATTGGCATAAATCAGGAGTCACTCTTTTGAAATGTACGGAGTTAGGTGTAACGATACGTGTGATCAGAAACAGGCTCAAGACTTTAATTGTGGAAAATGACTGTTCTAACTGAAATCAATTTTATCAAGTAAATTTGGGAGTAAAGTCTTCTGAATTGAACTTTGCCCTTTATGTGTCACATTTTAAAAGGCATATCCAGCCCTAATTTAGTGTGTCCTGACGATATCTGATTTCCCCCGATTTAAGAGCGTTCTACATTGTGTTATGCATGATTGCCATAAGAATTTGGATAACAGAGCTGTACAAGTAAAAGTTGCCCCTCATTAGCTTTAAAAGGAAACTTGCAAATTCAAGAGCAGTGGTCTGGTCCAAAGCCCAGTAAAGTCAGTGAGAGATACGCTCCCCCTCCCTCCCCCCCCAAAACGATCTTTGGATCAGGGACAAAATCCTGACCCCACTGAAATCAGTGGTCAAACTTCACTTGACTTCAGCTGGACCAGGATTTCACCTTAGGTGTCTATGGAATACTAAATGAAGGAGAAAATTGAAATTCACTGAAAGAAAATTGTATGGATGTATTTAAACAAAAAACTGAGCTTTGAAGTGGTCCCCTTTGCTGAGATTATATATGATTAGCCCTAAACACATTTTAAATGAGTGATCCAGTTCTCCTTTTGTATCAAGTGCAAAGTTACAAGAAGCAGAATATATAGGTTGATTTACATTGTACATATAGCTTTGGAGCACTTTGTTCTTCTTAGGTTAAAAAATGCAAAGGTTACTCCATGCACACACACACAAATACCAATGGGACCCTAGCCTTCATAATGCACAAATGACCTGCAAAATTTCATTTTAAAAAGCAAAACTGCTTTTCAATTAGAATAACACACACAAAAAAGACATGAATCTGGCCAAAATACTGTTGGTTTTGGCTGCCTTTGACTAAACAGTTAAACTGATTTTGACCTTATTTTGTTTTTGGGGGGGGGGGTTGTTTTGTTTTGTTTAAAGAAAAAAAATCATTAAAGCTGGGAAATCTTATGCCAAGTTAAAGCCTCAAGCCAATTTAATGGCCAAGTTATAAACCTCTAGCAAAGGGTGTCTATAATGCAAGGCTGACAGAATGTTAACTACTATGGTGCTGCCAGCCATCACTAAAATATTTAGCTCTATTAGAGGTACATCAGGGAAAGGAACCGGTGCAAAGCTACATAATTTAACACACATGGGTTTGTATTTTCTGTTTGATTTCCATATGAATGTTTCTCAATGCCAGCATTACAGAGAAAAAGGAAGATATAGCAGTTAAGATACTATAGTGATGGATGACAGAAAAGAACAGAGAGAGATAAACTGGACCTGTTACACAGTATTAAATATAAATATTAGACTGACGTTTGCATTTTATGCTGTTATTTCTCTATATCTATTCATCCCTCCTGTGGTTTAGACTGTAAGCAATTTGAAGCAGGGATTAAAAGCTGGCTAGCTGATAGGTCTCCAAATGTAATGGTAAACTAGGAATCATCATTAAATGATACTTCTAATGGGGTCTCTAATGTTTTTGGGGGGTGCCCCAGGGACTGGTTCTTGGCCCTGTGCTATTTAACATTTTTATTAATAACACGGAAGAAAACACAAAATCATCCCTGATAAAGTTGGCAGATGATGCAAAAACTGGGGGAGTGGCAAATAATAAAGAGGACAGGTCATTGATACAGAGTGATCTGAATCACTTTGTAAACTGGACATATATGTTTTAATATGGCTAACTGTAAGTGTATACATCTAGGAACAAAGCATGTAGGCCATACTTCCATGATGGGGGACCCTGTCCTGGAAAGCTGTGACTCTGAAAAAGATCAGGGGGTCATGGTAGATAATCGGCCAGACACAAGCTGCCAGTGTGATGCTGTGGCCAAAAGAGCTAAAGCAATCCTTGGATGCATAAACTGGGGAATCTCGAGTAGGAATAGAGAGGTTATTTTACCTCTGTATTTGGCACTGGTGCGACAGCTGCTGGAATACTGTGGCCAGTTCTGGTGTTCACAATTCAAGAAGGATGTTGATGAACTGGAGAGGGTTCAGAAAAAAGCCATGAGAAGGATTAAAGGGTTATAAAAAACCTGTCTTTATAGTGACAGACTCAAGGAGCTCAATCAATTTAGCTTAACAAGGAGATGGTTAAGGGTCACATTCCATAAATATCTATCTACATGGGGAGAAAATATTTAATAATGGGCTCATCAGTCCAGCAGAGAAAGGTATAACACAATCCATTGGCTAGAAGTTGAAGCCAGACAAATTCAGATCATGGAGGATTCATCACTGATAAATTTTAAATCAAGATTGGATGTTTTTCTAAAAAATCTACTCTAGGAATTATTTTGGGGCAGTTCTCTGGCCTCTCCTATACAGGAGGTCAGACTGGATGATCACAATGGTCTCTTCTGACCTTGGAATCTATAAATCTATGAACCCTGTTTGGGGCTGTTAGGTTCTACCAGGATACACATAAATAAAATAAAATAAAATAAAATAAAATAAAATAAATTAATAAATGAAGAAAGATATGGAGTGAGCGAAGGGATTCAAGAAGGGTGGAGATGTAGTCAGAGCAGTGGAAAAGGAAAATTATTTTAACTACAGCTCTCTGAATACATTGAAGAGAAGGGTAAAGCCAGAGGAAGTTACAATAACCCAACTGTGAAAGAAGGATGGTGTCAGTCAGAGTTTGGGCAACGGGGATGCAAAGGAAGGTGTAGATATTAGAAGTGATAAAGGAAGAAGAGGCTAGATTTTGATGTGCTGTGAAGAAAGAAGGAGAGGGAGGAGTCAAAGATAACTCAAAGATTGTAAGTTTGGGAGAATAGCAGAGTTGTCAAAGACAATGAAGTCAGAAGACAGAGGTGGAAAGATGTTTGGATAGTTTTAATTTAAGCAAGTGATGGAACATCCCAGAGGATTTCAGAGAGAGAGAGAGAGAGAGAGAGAAAGCCTAGACAGAGGAAGAGAGGTGAGCGGACGAGAGTTAGATTTGACAGCCGTTAAAACAGAAGTATTAACAGCAAGCACGAGAGCGGATAGGATTAATCAAGGCATGAATCTAGAGAGGAAAAATGGAGTGTGTGTCTCGGGAATATACAGAGGGAGGGGTAGAAGGAGGAGGAGGATTCAGTAAGCAGAGAGACCGAGGAAGTACATGAAGAAGCAACAATTATATTTAGCAAGGAAGCAATGACTGGAAGGCAGACACAAAAGAGCCAGAGAAGAGCGAGTAATAGTTGAGATGGGGGGAGAAAAACACAGGAGGAGATGGGTCCAAAGTGAACAGGTGAGGTGGATAGACGTCAGAAAACTTCAGAAACATGGATATTGGAAAAGAGAGGAAAGGGAAGAAAAGCAAAGAGTAGGAAGATCCTTCCAGCTCCTGGGGAGAAAAGTAGAAGAAGAACTGTTTTTACATAGAGAAGAGACTTGAAGATGGTGAAATATTGCTAGGGATTATTGTTGATTGAGGAAAACCATGAATGATACAGAATGTGTTTCTGAGGTAATCACATGGATTCCCCCCTCCCCCCCCAATCAACTGACAAATGTTCCTATTCTGACATGTGAGGTCTGAACGCAGAAAACAACTGATGGGGACAGTCAGTGTCTGCTAAGAAAATGCATTCATCACTCTGAATTTAAGATCTGCCACCACTGTTTAGAGGGAGGAAAAGAACTGTCATCTTAGATCAGGACAGAAGAATGACGAATATACTATTTATCTATGGTGCACAGATGAGTGAAATTGGCCTTTTGGCCAAGTTGGTTCGGGGTTATTCAGTTCAGTTCTGAGAATTTTAGTACATTTGAAAATCAGAGATTAATAGCACTGGCTAGAATCAAGCATAATGTAGGCAGGTGTTGAGCAACATTTCCCAAATATAGTATATGTGCCAATGCTCTCAAAGCTGAAAAGGCTTTTGATAGTGTCTCCAGAAAGCTTATATTTAAGATTCTGGGGATTATTTTTCCTGGATAAGTTTGGTCCTTGGTTTCTGTGATTACCAGTGCGCATGTCTCAGTCACACACACCGCAGTGTGGCAGCTACTAGGATGTCCCTAATTTCCATAGCTTTACAAATTGATAACAGAACCTCTAGCTGCCAGGATGAGATCAGAAATTTCTCTGGATGAGACTGTGTTGAGAAGAATCAAATAGAAACTGTCTGTGTCAAACATTCTATTATATATAGAATCTAAAATAACCCTTGCCAGTGTCTTAGCAGACGGCTGGGATCTTCCCTCTGGATATCAGTTGAAGTGCAATAAATCAGTTATTCTTTTCCCTCTGATGGGTCACGAAATCTCTTCCCAACATTTTCACTCTTAGTTTTAAAGCAATAAGGAATACTGTGTCAGATCCGCAACTGATATGCCCCACCTGAGGATCTAGCCCAGCGTGTGTTTATCCTTGGAATCAACACCTCTAGAAATGTCAAAAACCTTTACAATCGGAACTATCTTAAAGACAATCTTGGTAAAGGGCATTTAATTCTTCTCTCAGAATCCTAGATGTTCTATGGAATGCCTCGTGAATTCTGCAGAATACTGCAATTACTGTGGCAATGTGCATTTAAACAGCATCCATTAAATCACCTTACATTGCACTATTGATTGTGGGACTCATTTTAGTATTTGAGACAATACTAACATCTGATTTTAAATTATTTCACATGTTCACAAATTGCAATTCAAAGCAGAATTCACTGCTGCTCTGGTGGAGAAACGAGGGAGTCATGCCTCAGATATGAAACCTAGTGTGCCACACACAAAAGCCAATGGACTACTCTGCCACAGCCTTCCAACGGAAGTAGTGGGGGCACTAGTTTGAGGATGGAGCTTGATAAATTTACAAAGGGGATTATAGCAGGGGACTGAACTCAATGACCCAGGAAGTACCATCCTGTCCTGTGTGCCTATATTCCTTGATCCCATGGGGCATTATGCGCTATCATCCTTCATGTACCTGCATCCTGCCAGAGCTGGCTGGCCAACACCACATCACACACAGCAGGGGCAGGATGATGGCCACAATCCTACCAAAAGCCGATTACAGCTCACCAAGCAGTGGATCTGCAGCCCTGTCCAATCCCTACACCTTGTACTCACATAGCACAGGCAACAGCTTTTGTAGCTCCCATTGATAGTAATGATCCTAATAGCCAGATTCTGCCTTAGACACCAGACATGTCAATCCCACTGACATCAACAGCAGCTTCGGCTGAGTTGCACAGGCATATCCAGGGGTATGGTTTAACGCCAAATCAGATTTGGTTTACTTGCATTAGATCAAAATCTCTAGGGTGCTCCATTCCCTTTGTAATTTCACATGGTATCTTCTATTATCCACTCTCAACTTTGGATAAAAAGCAAATATTTTCCACCTTTCTTCCAGTCATATTTCTAAAGGATGAACTTTCTCATTTTATATATTATGAATTACTCTAAACACCTATGGAATTTAATAAAGAATGAGAGCCTTTCCAAAGGTTTTTTTTAACCACTTGTAGAATTCTGCAGGAGGGATAATTCCCCATTAAGTTCTATACGATTGGTCAAAATGTATTGAAAAATACATAATTTTCTACTAAATTTTATAGGACCTTATAAGGATTATCAATGTAACCAGCCTGTATTTGTCGCAAGATAGAAGAATGTGGT
>NW_020664487.1:1361462-1418712 GCF_002925995.2 Terrapene triunguis
GTGCAGGACGCGCTGCTGCCAGGGCTGGCTCTAGGCTTTTGCCGCCCCTGAAAATGTGCCGCCCCAAGCACCTGCTTGGTTTGCTGGTGCCTGGAGCCGGCCCTGACTGCATGCTACAATTCAAACCAGTACACCACTATAACATAGCTGATACCTATCGTATTTTAGTGCTGACTCCACCTGACAAAAATGAGTACATGTAAGACCACATATACATGTAGTCAAATGGAAACTTGATTGTACACAAATAGGCTGTACTCCACTGTACTACTACCTACTTTGCACAGGTGGAAGTGACTACACAAAGTGAAAGGCAATGAAGATTCAAACCTACATGCATGTATTTACAGTAGGGGTGGGCAAACTATGGCCCGCGAGCTCCCGCTGGGGAGCAGGGTCTGGGGCTTGCCCCACTCCGGCACTCCAGCCGGGGCGCAGGATCGGGGGCCGCACCACACGGCTCCCAGAAGCGATGGCATGGCCCCGCTCCAACCCCTATGCACTCCAATGGCCCTGCTCCAATGGGAGCTGCAGGGGCGTTGCCTGTGGACAGGGCAGCGTGCAGAGCTGCCTGGCCGCACATCCGCATAGGAGCCGGAGAAGGGACATGCCGCTGCTTCCGGGAGCCGCTTGAGGTAAGCGCCACTCAGAGCCTATACCCCTGAGCCTCTCCCCATGCCCCAATGCCCTGCCCCAGCCCTGATTGCCCTCCCACCCTCCGAACCCCTCGATCCCAGCCCGGAGCACCCTCCTACACCCCAAACCTCTCATCCCCAGCCCCACCGCAGAGCCCGCACCCCCAGCTGGAACCTGCACCCCTTCCCGCACCCCAACCCCCTGCCCCAGCCCGGAGCCCTCTCCCACACCCTGAACTCCTGATTTCTGGCCCCATCTCGGAGCCCTCACCCCGTCCCACACCCCAACCCCAATTTTGTGAGCATTCATGGCCTGCCATACAATTTCTATTCCCAGATGTGGCTCTGGGGCCAAAAAGTTTGCACACCCCTGATTTACAGAGATACATACTCAGAGTCAGCAGTTAAGGAAATCAGTGTGGTGAACTGAAAGGATTGTTCACTTTCCAGAAATCAACGAGTCATTTAAAATATGTTTTTGCACATATGACAAATCCAAACATGACAAACAACCGTTCCTGTACAGATGACAGATCACACAATCACAAGCAAAATCAACACATTACAAAAATTAGCCATATCATGCCCTATGTTAAGAGTAATCAGTGCAATTAAGATCAACTCCACAAAATATGAATACTGAAACTCAGATGCACAGTGCAAAAGAGATTGCTGCATCATGTGACATGAATGCTGGTGAAGAAAGAGGCACGTTACACACCATTTTCTCTTCAGATTATGTTGTATTATTCTCCCTCACTGTCCAAACATATCTGGTATGTAATACTACGTCTGCCTCAATGCCTGTCATTCAATTCACTACAGATACATTATGGATGAATTTGGCTTAGTCTCTTTATAACTCATTGGTAATACAGACACATTAAATTATACAATGGTTGTAAGTTTGAGACTCCTGGAGGGAACATACTGAATTATGCTCTGTATAAAATTCTCTCAATTCCATAGCACTTCTAAATGCTAAATAATACTCAATCTCCTCATAGACTCATAGACTCATAGACTTTAAGGTCAGAAGGGACCAATATGGTCATCTAGTCTGACCCCCCGCATGATGCAGGCCACAAAAACTGACCCCCCCACTTTCCCTTAACTCTGCTGTTGAAGTCCTGAGATCGTGATCTAAAGACTTCAAGTCGCAGAGAATCTTCCAGCTTGCGACCCCTGCCCTATGCTGCGGAGGAAGGCGAAAAACCTCCAGGGCCACTGCCAATCTACCCTGGAGGAAAATTCCTTCCCGACCCCAAATATGGCGATCAGCAGAACCCCGAGCATACAGGCAAGAATCTCTAGCCAGACCCTCATTTTACCAGCGATGGCCGTTATTGCCTAATTGATTAGAATCACGTAATCCCATCAAACCATTCCCTCCATAAACTTATCTTATCCTCCTAGCAGTCACTGTATATTTTGGCTTGTACATCTCATCATTGAGCTACAAACCAAATGACAAACAGTGAGGTTGACATTTTATACAAAAAACACATCCAGACAATGGAGTAGAATGACACAAAATAGCATGGGGAGAAACTGTATGTGACATGCCCTTCCCCTCAATGAGTGTCAAGTCACTTCTGACCCAGGTTATGCAGGGGCTGTCAAATGTTATTTGACTGCACATACATTTGACTGTTGAGTGATCGTCATATGAACCCATATATATGACATAAGTCACACAATAATAGATGCGTAGCTTGAGGCGTTTGCTCCCGACACTGAAACACATTACTTGATGCACACACAGGGTTTCAGGATATTTGCCCCAATTGCTGAATCTGACACAAGTGTTGTCCTGGACAGTCAGTCAACACATTTGTTAAGAAATTACTAATGAAAATCTGCTGGTCACGTCAGTCATGGATGTGCCTTGCAGAGGGAGCACTGCCTTCTGGTGAAATCACAGGACAGGGAGTCAGGTTTACTGAGCTCATTGCTGTTAATGACTTCCTGTGAGAGTTTGGATAAATCACTTACTCTCAAGTGCCGCAGTTGCTTGTTTCAGTAAAATGGGGATAACAGAACTAATCTTAATAAATATTTCTAAAACAGTTTGAGTCCTCAGATGAAAGGTCCTATACAAGTGAAGGTGTTAAAATACAAAGTCATTATGACTGAGTGGTGGATTTTGAAACACCACTGTTGGCAAGATATCTTGGGCAAGTACAATTACGTAGAATCTATGGCCAGAAGGTGCCATTGTGATCATCTAGTCTGACCTCCTGTATAATACGGGCCACAGAGCTTCCCCACAATAATTCCTAGCGCATCTCGCTTAGAAAAACATTCAATCTAGATTTAAAAATTGTCAGTGATGAAGAATCCTCCACGATCCTTGGTAAATTGCTCCAAAGGTTAATTACTCTCACTGTTAAAAATGTACACCTTATTTCCATTCTGAATTTGTCTAGCTTCAACTTCCAGCCATTGTAATACCTTTCTCTGCTAGACTGAAGAGCCCATTATTAAATATTTGTTCCCCATGTAGTTACTCATAGACTGTGATCAAGTCACTTCTTAACCTTCTCATTCTTCAGCTAAATTGATTGAGCTTTTTGAGTCTATCCCTGAAAGGCAGGTTTTCTAATCCTTTAATCATTCTCGTGGCTTTTCTCTGAACCCTCTCCAAATTTATCAACAACCTTCTTGATTTGCGGACACCAGAACTGGATGCACTGTTCCAGCAGCAGTGGCACCAGTGCCAAATACAGAGGTAAAATAACCTCCCTACTCCTATTCGAGACTCCCCAGTTTATGCATCCAAGGATCGAATTAGCTCTTTTGGCCCTAGTGTCACATTGGGAGCTCATGTTCATCTGATTATCCATTGCGACCCCCAAATCTTTTTCAGAGTCACTCCTTCCCTGGACAGAGTCCCCCATCAGGGAAGTATGGCCTACACACTTTTTCCCTAGATGTATACGTTCATATTTAGCCATATTAAAATGAATATTGTTTGCTTGTGCCCAGTTTACCAAGTGATCCAGATCATACTGAAGCAGTGACCTGTCCTCATTGTTATTTTCCACTCCCTTAATTTTTGTGTCAACCTATGAGTGATGATTTTATGTTTTCTTCCAGGTTATTAATAAGTGTTAAATAACATAGGTTCAGGAACTGATCCTTACAGGACCCCACTAGAAATACACCCACTCAATGACCATTCCCCATTTGCAATTACATTTTGAGCCCTATCAGTTAGCCAATTTTTAATCCATTTAATGTGCACCATGTTAATTTTTATCATTCTAGTTTTTTTAATCAAAATGTTATTGATAACAAGTGAAACACCTTACAGAAGTCTAGGTGTATTACGTCAACACTTTACAAGATTGGTTGATAATCTCATCAAAAAAGATATCAAGTTAGTTTGACAGGATCTATTTTCCACAAACTCATGTTGATTGGCATTAATGATATTACCCTCCTTTAATTCTTTTTTAATTGAGTCCTGTGTCACCCATTCCATTATCTTGGTCAGGATCTATGTCAGGCTGACGGGACTACAGAGGCCTGCTTAGCAAAAGAACACAATGAAACAAAATGCACCTCTTTTGGGCAGGGAGTGCCACATATAGGTAATATACTGTTTTTGAAGGCATGCTTGCAACTTGGGTTGATTTCAATGGGAATTAAAAATGCTCATTTAAGGGTGGATTTGACCCTATACTTTCAAGCGTCAAAGTCTTGGGACTGGAGAAACAATCTGGCCTTTAGAATTAAGAGTGTATTTCCCACAAACCATTAAATATTTTAAAGGGCAGGAAGCAAGATTCAGAGCACCAAGAGTGCATTGCCAGCAGCCCTTCTTTGATAAGAAGGGGGGACCAGGCAGACATTAAGATCAGTGATCTCTTGCTCTCAGACCTTGACTATGTGGATGATGATGTTGTTCTTCTAGTACAGAGCCCTGACAAGTTTCATGAGGCACTCCAGCAAATGGAGGAGTCGGGCGCTACGGTTGGCCTCCACGGTCAAAGACAAAGCTGAAAAATCTAGAATCACATCCACATGTGACTCCAATCTCTTTGAATAATGAAACTGTCGAATCAGTCTTCAGCTTTTGCTATTTGGGTTCTATATTCACCAGTTCCTCCAACTCTCACATGGAGGTTTTCCACTGGATGGGCATCGCAGCATCTGCCATGGGTCATTTGCAACTAATAGGGAATCAGCATCATCTTGGCATGACAACCAAGTTCAGGATCTATTCAAGCTGCATTCTCTCTGTACTGCTGTATGGTTGCGAAACATGGACACTATGCCATTCAGACTGGTCAAAGCTGGAGGCTTTCCACACAAAATGCCAATGTTGCATATTGGGCATAAAGTGGAATGATTTTATTTGTAATGCAGATGTTTATGGTTGTTCAAGTCTACAGACTACAGGCCATTGTCTACAGATTGCGTCTTATGCTTTTTGGACATGTCATGAAAATGACACAAGACGTTCCAGTGAATGCCATTCTCCAGGTGGCTTGTAACATCCAGAATAAAATTCCACCACCAGGGGATGGGGGTGGCCCAGAGGCAGACCCCCTATTACATGGGTGCATCAAGTGTGTTCAGACGTTGGACTCTCGGCCTGTCAAGCCCTTGCAGCCACACAGGAACGGACCAAATGACGAATGACCACTACGGCCAACCATTTAGCTAAGCATTGAAGACAACAATCAGCTGGCATGACTCTATTGATTGAAGCAGTAACAGTATGTCACCAGGAAAACGATGGTCTCTTGGGTAGGCAGATCTCAGGCCCTTTGGAGATTTATAGGTTACGACAAACATCTTAGGGTACGTCTATACTACCCGCCGGATCGGCGGGTAGTGTTCGATGTATCGGGGATCGATTTATCGCGTCTCGTCTGGACACGATAAATCAATCTGCTAATCGACGCCCGTACTCCACCTCGGCAGGAGGAGTAAGCGGCGTCGACGGGGGAGCCGCGGCAGTCGACTCGCCGCCGTGAGGACAGCCAGGTAAGTCGAACTAAGATACTTCGACTTCAGCTACGCGAATAGCATAGCTGAAGTTGCGTATCTTAGTTCGAACCCCCCCGCTAGTGTAGCCCAGGCCTGAAACTCCACCAGGTCACCAACAGAGGGCCAGTGCAGATCTTGAAATACCAGTGTAATGCACTCCCAGAAAGATGCCAATAAGCACTTCATACCTTAGGCTTTTTTCAGTTCAAATACTGACCAAAGTGTTCGGTTAAGTTGTAATGCTCAATTTAATTAGAGCTGGTCAACATTTTTATCAAAATTTCAAAATGCATTGGTAACAAACAGGAAAAAGATGTTGACTATATTTTCTCACTTTTCAACCAACTATACAGCAGGTGAACACATTTCAAATTTTGATGCAGTTTCAAAATACAAGGAAAAAGGAAAAAGTATCAGTGAAATTTTACTTTAACAAAAATAGCTTTACTTGTAATGTGAAACTTTGTCTTAAAACAATTCTTGTAGTATCAGTTTTTAAATAGTAAAAGAGGTTTCCTCTCTTGAGTACAAAGAAGAATTATATTCTTTGGTCATTTTACACTGGAAGAGATGAATGTGGATAAATAACTTAGATCCAGATTCAATTAGGAGGTGATTATAACATGAATTAAACAGGGTTGACACCTCTACATCTTAAAATGTACTGGTCTAATCCATGGTCTTTAAGGTTAGAAGGACTTTTGCTAATCTTGTTTAGATCTTCAGGGCCATGTGTTCCCTTTTGTAGTAAAAAATGAGTAGAAAAGACTTTGGCTACGTGTTCACTACCCGCCGATCCGGCGGGTAGCAATCGGTTTATCGGGGATCGACTTACCGCGTCTCGTGAGGATGCGGTAAAATCGATTCCTGATCGCTCTGCCGTTGACTCCGGAAATCCACCTCGACAAGAGGCGGCAGCGGAGTCGGCGGCAGCGCGGCAGCGGTCGGCTTTCCCCCGTCCTCACCATCAGATAAGCCGACCTAAAATACGCAACTTCAGCTACGGTATTCACGTAGCTGAAGTTGCGTATCTTAGGTCGGAACCCCGCTGTAGTGTAGACCTAGCCTAAGATCCACAGAAGTCTGATAGAAAACTGGTAAATGCCCAACATGCAATCCATTTGTAGTAAGAGGAAATGGACATGGCTACAAACATTGGATTGAAGAGAGAAGCAAAAAAAGATGCCTCATTGGAGAAGATGCAGAGCATTGTACTAGTACAGACATGCAGCAAATTTAGGAGGAGGCCAGGTAAGTCAGAACTACAAAACAAACTTATTAATTATTGCTCCTGTTTTAAAAGAAAGTATATAAATACATCTGACTATATTATTAAAATACACATTTTAAAGAGAAATTGTATTAAAAAGACATGGGCCAAGAAAAGACTAGTGACTTGGGGTACCCGATTTATCACCCCTAAAACAGCGTGATTTCCAGAAAAAAATCTACCTTCTGAAAATCAGGCTCCTTCAAAAGGTGTCTCATGTCAGGCACCCAAAACAGATAGCCACTTTTGAAAATCTTGGCCAAAGTCAATAGTGGATCATTAGGACAATGAGAGTGGTGCAGGTACACAAACATTTAAAAATTACAAAATACTACACTTGTATCAAAAAGTAGAAAATACAGTATAACATTAAGTTGCATTTGAAAAATAGCATGTGATCATTAAAGACTATCATAATGGATATACAGCGGGGGGTAGAGCTAAGATTGCATGGGCAACCTTACCTTTAGTATCTCCTTACTTTGGACATTAAACATTCTCCGAATGTAGGTTTTGTATGGAATCAGATACCACAATGATGAGCACTACATAAGAAGATTAGACAGATTGATTCAGCAGATAGTTTGACAGTCCTTATTAGACCATCCCCTATTTTGTCTTTTCCAAATATCTTTTCTGCATGAAACTGTAGCTCTGTTGTAAGTTGTATCAGATCAAAACAAATCCAGGTTTTGGCTTATGCTCATGGTCTCTAGGCAGTTTTGGTAGGAAACTGTTCTGCTTTTGTACATAAGCCATGACAACATATGTTTATTAGTAAAATATATGTTTTCTATAGACATGCAGGGTAAAAAAAAATCAAGTATAGTGAAAGAATCCTTTCCAAGTAAGGACAAAGATAAATCACTTGAGGTTTAGGTCATTCTGGTGCATCAAAAATGTTTTTGAAATCTGCAACTGAAAATGTTTCATCACTCTGACAAGTCTGTCTTTGCAAATAATAAGACTCGGCTGTATATCTGCAAACTCAATCTGTCACTTTTGGCTGTAACCTGTTAGAACATCAGTGATACACACAACAAGCTGCCAATTTGAAACAATCTTGCTTTTTAGATGCATCCTTAAACTAGAATCCCTTTCAACAACGCAGTGTTATACTTGCACAGGGAACTACCCTGCTGTGTGAATTCCTTGCATTGACTCCCATATTTTTTAAAAAATGATGTCAAACCTGCAGCTGAGGCTAAAACAGTCTTCTGCATTGTCTAGCCACCATTTCAATTCTGCAGTTAGAGTTCTAGATATATAGCTTCCTACTATAAAGATGATTTTGTAACCAGGAAAAAAAACTTTCTGTTTTAAATGTTTTATATATGAGCTCCCACGGTGGGCAAATTTGGGGTAAGTCTGAGCCTCAAGGGACAATGTATTTTGGAGACATGAGAGTTGAGATTCTAGGCTCTTATGTCCAGAGTTGTAAAAGTATTTCGGCACCTAAAAATCCAAATAGATGCCTAGTGGGATTTTCAAGAGTACCTGTGCACATAACTCCCACTGATTTCAATGGGAGTTAAATGCATCAGCACTTTTGACAACCCTGTTAGGCATCTATCTGCATCTTTAGGCACCGAAATACCTTGAAACATCTGGTCTCTTGTGGCAGAAAGGGCACCGGGAACAGCAGCATAAGATGCCTGCAGTCTCTACTCACAGAGGGCCCTAGGGGGAGATGGTGCCACTCCAAAGGTGACTTGGGTCCGCAGGGAGTGCATGCAGACGGCTCAGTGGAGATAGGATTCAGCATCCCTTCTGAAGAGACTCTGCATGCAGGGCTCCTAAAGCACCCCAGCTGGAATTTAAAACTGCCTGCCAAAGCCAGAATCTTCCCTCTGCTTGCATCCCCCCTCCAGCACAGTCATCCATGTGAGCGCAGAATTATGCAAATTGTACTCCCTGCACCCACCACGATGAGTTAAGCACTTAAGTGCTCTTTCGTGTTTAGCAGTAGTCTTAACATTTGCTTGAAACACTATCTCAAGCAGTCCCAAAAGAGGTCTAACGTGTTTGAGTATTTTTAGAGGGTGCGGTGGTTTATTTTGGGATCATTTATCATGTTTTTTCTGCCTGTGAGGGTTCTATGAGCTGAAAATGTATTTTATGGACTCCTTAACACTCGGATTGATGAATTTGAGTAACTGCAGAGACTATGGCTCCTGAACCTAAACTGAGTGACAACACTCCTTAGGATGGAGCCTCTCTATTGTGGCACTTAAGTCTTCCTAACACTCTGTGTACATCATCTTTTAAGTACAATACAAATGTAATTCTCTCTCTCTCACACACACACACACACACACACACACACACACACACACACACAGAGAGAGAGAGAGAGAGAGAGAGAGAGAGTTAGTTATGTCCTCTGATCAAAGGGATTGCCACTGGGACTGAAACCCAGCTGACTTGTAAATTCTGTGCACTTTTCTGCTGAGTTTGTAATATTTGTAGTGTCATAGACCCTGCAGCATTTAATTTGATCAAAGGCTTACCTCAGATAATACAGGCAGGGGGTCAACACTGGACAAGAGAGTTTCAGTTAACCTGAACTGTACACTACTTTGTTATGGGTACCAGATCTCTGTGCAAAGTGAAAGTCAGTTTGCAATTAGAAAGAATCTTCTCTCTTGATTGGAGAGTTGTCCACTGGTATAAAATGACAGACTGATGAAGTTCCAACTGCCCCCGAGAGGTGGACATTATGCTTCACTTATCAGTGTCTACACACAGACAACAACTAACTCTGATGAGAGGAAGGAGCAATTTTACTTCAATCTAAATGATCTGATCAATTGACTCCCTGTGAAGATAAGTTGATTATCCCAGGTGACTTTAACACTCATGTTGGTCATGATGAGTCTATGTGGTGGGGCGTCAGCAAGATGAACAGTTAAGGCTTACTTTTATTGCCAACATGTATCGAGCACTGATTAGTTATCACACACACACTGTTTTCTGGCTCCCCAACAAACACAAAAGGAACTGGATGCACCCTTGCTCACATGATTGGCATTTGGTTGATTATGTGTTGGTCAGACAGCAGGACCTATGAGATGTGTGTAAAAAACAGTGAGTAAAAACATCTAAATGTTGCCTGGCTGAAAGACCAGTCAACCACCAAACAATTCTCCACAGAGCTAGCAACTGTTCTGGAAACTTTTCCAACAATCGGTGGTGATGTATCTGCTGAAAGGGAATCTGTGATGGGGTGTTCACCCCACGCCAGCCCAGAAGGGATTATTGAGGCTGAGAAGGGGTGAATTAATCAGATATGCCACAGCTGAGGGGAATTTGGTGGCCTAAATAATTCCCTGAATAATGACAGAGCCCAGCTGAGAAGGAAGAGGCAGGGCTAGGACAAATCCAGGAAGCTTGCAACAGAAAGAGGCTACAGGGAAAAAGTCTGCAGTCACTACCTGGGAAGAGGGAATTTGAGTTGGTGGCAGGGGGAAGAGGAGAGCCAGAAGCTGTAGGAAGGTGTCCAGGGAAAGAGAAACAGGGTCTGAGGGAAAGCAGACCACAGTTGTTTGTTATAGGGTCCCTGAGTTGGAACCCAGTGTAGAGAGTGGGCCTGTGTTCCCCTACCAGTCCTGATCTGGAGAGACTTCGTTACCGTGGAAGGCAAGGACTACAGTGGCCAAGCCACGAAGACAGAGCACCCTGAGTTGCAGAGAGTGAGAGAGATGGCAGGGTGTGCAGCAAGCAGCAGAAGGGGGCTTTGGACCTGGAAAGAGCTGACACCCAGATTGGAAAGGAGGAGGTGCCCCTAGTGGTGAGTGCACTCTGTGACCGTATCCCTGTGTGATACAATCTAAATCAGGGGTCCCCAACTCAGTGCCCGTGGGTGCCATGGCGCCCGCCGGGGCGTCTAAGTACACCCGCATACTGGCTGGCGGACGAGCATCCACCGAAATGCCGTCGACAAGCAGCGTCATCCAAAGGCGTCGCCGCCGAATTTCGGCAGCATTTCAGTGGCGACACCTCTGGATGATGCTGCTTGTCGGCGGCATTTCGGCAGCGACGCCTATTGACGTTGCTACTTGTCGGCGGCATTTCGGCGGATGCTCGTCCGCTGCCACGGTCCTCCATGGCTCGTCGTCTGGCACCCGCCAGACGAAAAAGGTTGGGGACCACTGATCTACGTTATAGACTGTTGTGAACTGTGCTGGATATACAAAACACCATCATGAAGACGGGTTTGATAATAATGATCCTGAAATAGCACATCTTCTTGTTGCCAAATGGCAAGCCCATGATGTTTTCTTAGCTGACCCATTCTCTGAGTCGAAACAAGCCAGATATAAAGAAGCTTGCAGCAAGCTCTACCGCAAACTCCGCCATACGCAAAATATGTGGTTTCACCACAAAGCGGATTAATTGCAGGCCCTTGCTGAAAAACATGACTCCAAAAGCTTCTATACGATGCAATCAAGCTGCATACAGCCCTACTCGATCTGCCTCAACACCACTAACAAGCGCTGATGGTGAGTTTCTCATCACAGATTAGCACTGCTAAATGGTGCCATGAATTTCTTAGTCATCTGTCTACTGTTTCTGATGAGTCACCATTTCCATAACCTGCCTACATCTAGCACTTGCCGATCCGCACACACGAGCGGAGGTGCTGAAGGGTGTCCAAGCAATGAAAAACAACAAATCTCCTGGGCCATTCCAGCTGAAGTTTTCAAACATGGAGGAAATCTTCTCATTGACAAGCTTTTCAAGTTTTTCCTCATGGGTCTGGCTTCAAGAAATCATATCACAGCAGCTGAAAGATGCCAATATCATCACTATCTATAAGCACAGAGACGTAGGCACACAACTGTGGTAATTATCGCTGCATCTCCTTGCTACCCATGGCTAGTAAGATTCTTGCATGTATCCTCTTGAACCAGCTCCTGGTCCAAGTTATCAACAGAGTTCTAAGTCACAGTGTGGCTTTCGTACATTTCTGGAATGTATGCTGCTCCTCAAAGGAGCAGCTAATGTAACTCGCCACCTGTGTCCTTCTAGCACTCCTCATGGAATCTGCCTGGACCAGCAACAATGAAGGAGCAGAGGCTGCTAATGTTTCCACTACCCTTAAAAGCACCAGCCACAGCAAAGCTTGGCCGTATGTCTGTGATTATGACAGCTGTCAAGTTGCATGCTCTAATTTTATCTTCAGAACACACCATCTACACACTCACACTGTATGTCAGCAAGATGTATGTGACATTACTGTTAATAACTGCTTCCTAAGTCTACCCTCTCTTCATTGGGGAAAAGGTAGGTAAGGGAAAATGCTCTTCCTTCGAGGTCTGATCCAACTCCTTGAAATCAATAGCAAGACTCCTCTTGACTTCGAGAGGGGTTTGATCAGGCCTTTACTGCCTATTTGTAAACATCCCTTAAAAATGTTGAACACCTGCAGGCTTGGGGTAGTAATAAGACTGTTCTGAGAATTGTTTGCACCCTTCCCACAGAATTTCCCCTAAGGAAGGGATTAATTCACCACTGTGTCAGTACAGTTTGAGTTGTTGTCTTAGTTTCTCAACCTCTTTACATTCAGAATCTTTTGTGAGTGCAGGTGTATAAATAGAAGTGCTTTCAATTCATTGCAATCTTGCCCATAGCATGCCTCTGATCGCGACTGCTGTGCACCTGCAGTAATAAAATACCAAGAGAGATAATATACTGAATTTTAATCACATGTTGCCTTGTTACATATTACACTGTTTAAAAACATTTCCTTGATTGCTGAGCTGTTTGTAAAAGGGTGTTACCAATTAAGCACAAATGGCCTGGGGAGTGATTTTATAGTTCGTGCAAAAAAATACAACAGATCATTTAGGTTACAGTGACTAAGTAAAGAAGCTTGAAAGAAGCTGGT
Organism: Terrapene triunguis; assembly: GCF_002925995.2. NCBI lineage: Eukaryota > Metazoa > Chordata > Testudines > Emydidae > Terrapene > Terrapene triunguis. The sequence goes on from NW_020664487.1 coordinate 1,374,259, forward strand.
ATTCTTAAATGCACAGCATAGCAATGGTACATTTTGTATTTTTCATCCATTTTTGCAGCTTTTGCTTAAAACACAAAACAAATAGAGCAAAGCAACTTGATATGGTGTGGCATTTTTCAGACAAATTGTAACCCAGAATGATTCAGATTTCAATAAGTCAGTTAAAATGTATCAAAACCTAACCATAGATTGTGCACGTGAAATGGAGGAAAGGTTCTGAATTTATTTAAAAAGATAAGGACTCCAAATACCCCATCAAATATGCTGAAGACCATTTTAAATAGTTATTGGCTAAGGCTCTGTTTCAGCAAAGCACTTAAGCACATGCTCAAGTTCCATTAACTTCAACGGAATTTAAGCATGCACATAAGTAAAAGCCCAAACTTGAGAGATGAGAGAACCCTTCCAAATCAGGCCCAAAATAAATGTTTCCTATGTTTATTAACACCACATGAATATTATGGGACAGATCCTCGGCTGGTGTAAACTGGCACAGGTCCATTGACTTCCTGTGTCCTTCCCCCGTCAAAATGTATAGTTTTCTACTAAGCCTGACTTATTGTATTCAATATTCAAAACTGAAATTAACAGGGTTGACTCCTTTCCTTGCTACAACTCCACAGTGCACCTTACCTCAAAAAGAACACAGGCAGGTTTTCTTGACAATTTTTCCCAACACTTAGACGATGCCATAAAAATCAGTCATCCCCTTGACAAGAAGAGCTGTTTGACTAAGTTGCTGAACCAAAGAGCTTATTTATTAGCCTTGGTAGGCAAAGAAAAGGGAAGTGGTGAGGAAGCCCTGGGAAGGAATAAGTTATCCAAAGTAGTTCTCTCTCTCTGAGTTGTGGAAGAAACTGAAGGTAGAAACCAAACCAAAAACCAACTAAAAGTCAAAGTGAAAAAAGAAATCGCAATAAATGAAACAAAAATGAATTGTCGGGGACACTGAGGTCCCCACAGCAGGAACAAAAGTCAGCCACTCAGGATGTGTGTCTAAGAAGAAAGCTTAGATGTTAAAGGATAATACATAACAGCAGCAAGAAAACTGAAGGCCTCAAATCAAACAGGGAAAGAAATAGGAACCGAAGGGATTATGGAAGCAGGAGAAGATTAAGGAGAAAACAACTCCCCCTTCCTCCCCTCCCCCCTCAAGTGCTTTAAGGTGTGATAGAAGGGGAGAAAAAGTGAAGCCTTATGAGGTAAAGCAGAAGAAGAGAAGCATTAGCCACAGACAGCTAGAATGCGGCAAGTTTTCCTGATACACTCCACTGTTTGTCAGAAAATTTCATAGAGCGCATCCAAACGGCACAACAATCCGTTGATTCTTCCATGCAGACATAGTAACCGTTCCACTTATGGAGCTTCTCTAAGCTTCCATGCAGCAACTACTGCATATACCTCGGCCAACATCACAAGATGCTCATTGAGGCCCAGCTAGCCTTTAATGGAGAACCAAAAAATATTAGGAGTTTCAATAGTAGTTTACCCAGTTTTATTAAAAACACAAAAACAAACTGCTGAGTGATTTTGTCCTGGAATTTGGCAGGGCAGAGAATGCATCTGAACCACCTTTGTTTACTTTATGTACCAACTAGAGGGTTTGAACCAAAACCCTGGAATTGTACACTCTGGACAATCTAGTCTAGATTTGAACTTTACAGCTCTGACCATCTCCAGCAAGAGACCAAAGCTAGATACTAAATATATATGTGTTTTATGATTACACAGGAAAAGTGAATCTCGGTTTATACAAGTCTACAGCTGAACAAGAACAGACATTTTTATAGGTAGTGGGGAGAAGGGAGAAGCCTGCTATTTTTCAACTGCTGGAGACCAATTATGAATTTAGCCTAGGCCATGAGAGTTTAAACATATGTGGGCAAAAAAAGATCTTGTTTTGTCCTGGTTTTGGCATTTCCTATATTGAAAAGGAATTCAGCTTCCGATTTCTGAAAGTATGCTTCAAGTGGTGAAAAGTTCACCACGAACATACCTGCGGGTCTCTGCTATGCATATTATAAGTACAACATTTTAACTGTAAAGCTATATTAATCCTTGCTTTGAATTTCATCCAGGACTCGCATAAGGAATTTTTTCAGATGCATGTAATTTGTATGAAAATGAAGGGCCAGATCTTCCACTAAAACTAATAGAGCTATGCTGATTTACAACAGCGGAGAATCTGGCCCTGCATCTTAATTGAGGGTATGCTGAATCATTCCATTTAGGAATAAAGCTGTTGAAAATCATTAAGCTAAAATAAGGTTTAATTTAACAAACATAAGAGTAACGTAATGTTTAGCAGTGTGTTTTTGTAAAGGGGTCTTGTAGAAATGAGAACACTACCTGGCATTTGCTATTATGAGATTTTTCAATATGGGACCGATTCAGTAGAATCAGTGGAAGATGCAGAAGGCTACAGAAGCTGGGTCTACAGCACAGAGAAGAAAACTCATTGTGCAGGGCAAAATAGCTCAGTGTAGGAAAGTTACATTGTTTCTACCAAGTTTTTATCAGTAGTGAAGACTTCAAGGGTTGATCCAGCAGAAAATATTTGCAGATCCACAAAAGCCAGTGGATACCATAGCCAAGTGGTTCTCAACCTTTCCAAACTACTGTACCCCTTTCTGGAGTCTGATTTGTCTTCCATACCCCAGGTTTCACCTCAGTTAAAACTACTTGCTTACAAAATCAGACATAAACATACAAAAGTGTCACTGCACACTATTACTGAAAAATTGCTTACGTTCTCATTTTGTCTGTATGAAATTTTAGTTTGTACTGACTTCACTAGTACTTTTTATGTAGCCTGTTGTAAAACTAGGCAAATATCTAGATGAGTTCATGTATCCCCTGAAAAACCTCTGCGTACCGCCAGGGGGATTCAGAACCATTGCCATAGCCTATAAAAGTGATATTTATTTATGTAAAATTGAAATGTGAGTAAAGAATAGATTGTTGGGCCTAAATATGGGCTTGACAATAGTGAGGTCGAATTACGGATGAAATAAGTGAAACAGTTCAGATGCAAGTTGGAGATAAGTTAGGGTATAACCCCAGGTCATGCTGTAAAAATGCATTAGGACCAAAATAAATTTACAAATGTTTTAGTTAAAATACTAATGTTTGGAAAATGCTATCTTTATTGATAGTTCACAGATGCTAATTAATATGATGCTTAATGTTAAATAGCCAATGAGAAAGTAGAAAATTTGATGCTAATTAATTAAGGGGCATTATTATAATTGATTATAAAAGAGCAGTACATGGATTTTAGGTACACCCATCCACCGTGAAGGTACCATTAGAGAAAGGATTACACCCATTCCCCTCATTCAGGGCCTGATCACCCCTGAATGCACCATTTTGTCTTAGAATGTGAGTATCAATGCAGTGTACGGTTATATTGTAATGCCTGTTTGTGTAACTATTTTATATTAAATAGTCTTTAATTCTATTACTCATTGTGTCATTCAGAGTCCTCCCCTAACCTGAATTATCTGTAACCGCCCTGGAGGCTCAAACCTTAAAGAAGTCAGTTTAGTTTTATGCCTTGTTTTTAAACTACTAACTGGGAACACATAAATCAAGGTTGCAGATAATACTATAAATATATAAAGCCAGTATTTGCAGGTTTGCCCATTGCCTAGGACATCGAATCTATAATTCCTGCAGCCCTGCAAAGGAGTTGCAGTGCTGTTTACTGTAAATGAGCTATTTGCCTCCTGCATTCTTGACTTGGTTCACGTAGCCCCCAGTGCAATGCTTTCCAATAAGCGTCTGCTGTGGCAGCAGTGGGGAGGAGAGAGTTCTCTAACTGGAGGTGTATTGTGAGTAAACCCCTGTTGCTTTCTGTGAGGAGATTTGTAATCTTTGGAGGACACAAATCCCATGGTGTGACAGACTCATTTCATAGCTGAGCCCCATAAAACCTGGTTTGGTTAACAGCTGCTTTGAATTTCTTCCTCAGTCAGCAAGGGAAACCTCCAACCCCTTGTTATCCATTTATTAAGATTCCAGAATTGTCACTCTGAAGCCTACAATGTCTGTTGAGTCAGTGTGAAGTGATGGAAACAGTTACAAGCATGTACAAGCATGGCTGAGAGCTCTCTTTGTTCAGAAGATCACCAGGTTCAGTCATTACTGGGGTTCACACCCTGTTACCATCCAATTTTTAAGTTCTCAGCCATTTTGACTATTAATTCCATCTGTATGACAGCAGGGCATGTATCTATTCCATGCCAAGAGTCCTAGACCACGGTGATATCAGAGGTAACTCCACTAGTCGTCATCCTTACTCTATAGCTAATTTGCATGCAATCATTTCATTGGTTGTACGAAGAAGATTGCATAAATGGTGGGAAGCTTGGGGAGGGATTGTGTCCCTCTTTCCCCTCCCCAAATGCCCACAAGGGCAGTGCAACTACATACTGCCCTTTATCGAAGGCTGTGCCTTTAAAGGCAGCCTAACTTTAGCACACTCGTGCCCCTGTATTTTCTTCCTATGCGTCTGATTCTTATACACTTCTACCCCGATATAACGCTGTCCTCGGGAGCCAAAAAAATCTTACCGCGTTATAGGTGAAACCGCGTTATATTGAGCTTCCTTTGATCCCCGGAGCACTGCTTTACCGCGTTATATCCAAATTTATGTTATATCAGGTCGCGTTATATCTGGGTAGAGGTGTATATGACATTCAAGAATATGACTGTGCCTAGGAATGGACCATCTTCAGTCACAACACAGATATACCATAGTCATTATGACCAGGGAAATACTCCATTGGATATTTGACTATTCCAGTTACAAAAATACATTCCTTGCTATTGCTAACTGTTGGAACCATATGGAGGTTATATTGGCCGTCCAGCATAGAGTTCTAACTGAGCAAGTTTGGGGCAAGATTTTTGAAACCAAACGTTTAGGGAGAACTCCCTGCCCTGAGTAAAAGTTTTTTTTCCCCTACCAAAACCAATGTATTCTTGAAAAGTGCAACCCTAAACATGGATTAAATAGTTTCCCTGACATTCAGAAATAAGTGAGAGGTATTGCTGTTTTTGCCTGAAATAAATACATTTACAATTTAGTGTAAATAATTGCCAGTTTATAAATTCTTCCTGGAAATGCAGTGACTGGGTTTAAGAGATGGGAGTGGGCTGTGAAGGTCTGATGGAGGTCTGAATCCAAACTTCTCCAGGATTCAGGTGAATTCCAATTTTGTGTTTGGTTCCCATGTGACAGTACTAAAAAAAAATCACTTGAAACACATAGTAAATCATTTCTTTAATAAGAGCTAGATTGTGACTTCACCGCTAGCCCCAAGAAGGGGCAGCATGTAGCTGCAGCACCATTTGAGCAAAGTTGGGAAGGAAACAGTGACTTAGATTCACAGTTTATTTCAATAGCACCTTTTTTTTTTTTACATGAGCTCTGGGCTACAGATTGGGAATTCTGCTGAGCAGATACCTTGGTCTATAAAATGCCATGCATATGTATGGTACTGTAGAAACAACATGCTGCCAATAATAAAATACTGCCTCTCTAACCATCAGAGAGAATGGGGTACATTTTCAGCGTGGTGTGTGGGGAATTAGATTCATATGTCTTCCCCCTGAGTTGTAATAATTTTATGACAAGGCACAAAAGATGTTGCAACTTCTCTGCTGGGACCCCACCACTGATGAATTAAAACCTCACCTGTTTTTGAAGCACAAAGTGCACACTAAGTCACATTAACCCAGAGAATAGAAAAGCAGCAGTATGTCCCAAGACTGAACACCAGAATTGCTGAATCAATTGCTCTCTCTTCCTGTTATGGTAACTTGTGAAGGCGAGTGTTTGGGAGGGGAGGGGAGGGGAGGGGAGGGGAAGGAACTCCTACTGAAGACATGCCCTGAAGATTCCTGCATGGAGGTAAAAGGTGGTCCCAGACACTTACATCTGCACGTTTACTGGAGCCTATCTAATGCCATGGATTTATATATATATATAACTGAATCTAATGACAGACTGGTGTGTAGGCAAGGACTAATAGGATACAAATATGGGTTAAACTTTTTCTTTTTAAAAAAATGAATGGGATCATTTTAATCTAAGTGCACGGAAAATCTGCAGTTAGCTTTGTAAAATAAAGATGCAAACACCTGAATGTAAAGAGTAAAAATTAGAGTGTAACTAAAACACCCAAACAGTAAGTTGAAATCTAAGGTGCTATTTTAATGATTTCTTGAACACTATGAGTTAATACATTAAAGTCCAGTGCTTAATTTGTGCCAGCACTTGCCAGGGCTGATTCCTGGCACCTCCGGGCATGCTGCATCAGTTATGAATGTAAAAAAATTGCTTGAGCCCCAGCACATCTTTCATTACAAATTAAGCACTGGGAAAGTCCTATGGCCTGTGTTATACAGGACATCAGTCTAGGGGATCATAATGGTCCCTCTGGCCTTCTTTCCCTCCCCACCCCCTTTTTTTTTTTAATTTATGTCATAACAGGGCAGATTAAGATTTGTTCACACATTTTCCCAAATGAAAACATCCATCAGCATCTTTGAGTTTTCTATTAGTCGCCAGCGATGTTAAAGTCACACAATTCCACGGATTTAAAAATTGTGACATTTCTTGAAGGCTAAAGATAGTATGATAAATGACAGTAATAGCAGATGGTCAAAATCACGCATCTGATACATAGTATATTTACATTCACATATCCCATAAATGCAGCAGTGAGCTTGTGAGCATAGAAAACGAGTAAAGAGACTGAAGTTGACACAGACTGCCTGCCAAGTACCTGTCTTGGAAGAAACCTGTGACAAAATTCCAGTAACTCAAGTAAAAGCTGGAATCTTAGCAAGCCAAGTTAGAGCATCTACAAAATCATTCTCTTGGACTGCAGACTGAGCCTCTTATTTGCTTTGACTCAAATTATAAACCGTGGAGCCCACACTGCTTCCTTATTTGCAGTACTGGTAAACTGCAGAGAGATTTCAGCACCTTCACAGCCACTAGCAGATGATAGAAGAATTTTGCTCTTCCAGTAACAGGTACATATTCACACCTGGTGTCTTCACATGCTCAATTTTGCTCATATCTACATCTTTACACTGCAGAAAGAAAACATGGGGGGAGGAAAATAAATAGAAAAAATGCTCTGAGTATGCCTAATTTGCAACTCCTGGATTACAGAGCCCCCTCTGCAGCTTTAACTCAGCACAAAGCTAGCACCAGAGAAGAGAACCATGCACAATAATACCTACAAAGAGCTCAGGCGCTGAGGAATAAATAGAAAAGAAAAATAACCTATTTGTTCCCAGTCAGATCCACAGAACTCCTTGGACATACACATACCCAGGCGTTGCATGCCTGACTGACAGCAATTGCAGGAAATGCAGTATGTCATTCTTGTTATCCTCATAAAATACATGGTTCTCTTTGGAATCTTGCTACATTCTTGACCTTAATAGCATCCTGTGGCAAGGAATTGCCCTCCAGTGTCAATACATTTGTGTCATGAGGTTGTTTATACTGAAGCCAACCACCTGCAACGATTTGGTCAATTGTCCTTGTGGCTGATACAGCCTGGAGTTTCTCTGCTGCTTAGGCAAAAAATGACCATTGAAACCATGTGAAAGGGCCATTCTGGTATCCTGCGTGTTGGTGGCAAGTGTACAGATCACTTTAAGAACCTACTTAGAGATCAGTCCAGAGGGCCCTTGATCTGCAAGGAAGCCGTGTCCCTTTCGGAGTTGGCACGATGGTGGTGGCAACAATACGTTCCACAGCAATTACATGTGGTGCTAAAAAGTTCAGGGTTTATTTTATTTCAATCAGTTTCGAATTTGCCACCTCAGTTTCACTGAATGTCCCATTGTTCTTGTACTATGAGATAAAGATAACAGAATCTCCGGACCGACCCTCTCTAGACCATTCATTATATACTTTTATCACATAACCTCTTGTTCATCCTCTTTCCAAGGTAAAACAGTCCCAATCTTTCAAATCTCTCTACACAAGAAAATGAGTAGGGGCATGGAAAATCTCTCACCATCCTTCTCTAAATCCCTTTGAGTTCCTTCCTGATATGGGGTGACAAGTATTGAATATAGTATTCCACGAGGGTGAACCCTTGATTTCTATAATGGCATTACAACATTTTCTGCATTATTTTCCACCTTGTTCTTTAAAGACCATAACATTTTGGTTTTTTGACCACAGCTGCACTGAGCAGAAGTCTTAGTTGAGCTGTCCACAGTAATGCTCCTTCACTGCCTCCCTTCCTCCCCACTCAGACTCCCCTCAATTGATATTGTTAATGTGGAGCCCTGCAAGGTATATTAGGCATTCAAAATTTCCCCTCCTATATGCTTTAGCCTTCCATTTATCAACACTGAATTTCATCCTCCAGTATATTAACCCAGCCCCTCACAGTCTTCTCAGCACTTGACTAATCTAAATAATTTTGTTATCTCACTTTCCAAATCATTGAAAAACATTTAGCACCAATCCAATATGGAGTCTTGAGGCACCCTGCTGTTCACCTTTTACCAAGATGAAAACTGACCATTTATTTCTACTGTTTCCTGGGGAGGCGGGGGTAAGTCAGTTTGATCCCCAAGACTACTCAGATTCTTTAGTTGCCTTTTCTGAGGGACCTTTGTCAAAGGCCTTTTTAAAAAGTCTTAATAAATTATGTCAAACTATCTTCCCTTCATCCTCTATTTTACTGACATGTTCAAAGAATTCTGAGAAATTAGAGAGACATGATTTTCCTTTACAGAAACTGTGCTTGTTAGACCCTATCATATCATGATCATCCAGGTGTTTTGTTATTCGATTTGTGATTGTTTCAAGCACTTTACCAGATGTAAGGCTTACTGGTCTATAATTTCCTAAATCACCCTCAAGCTGTTTTTAAAATATTTATATTTACTACCCTCCAGTCACCCAAGATAGTAGCTGATTTTAATAAGCAATTGCATATTTTTGCAAGCAGCTCAGTTGCTTCATTCTTTATTTCCAGGAGAACTCTTTGATGGGAGGGTCCATCAGCTGGGCCTGCTGACTTATTGCTTTGTAATTTTTATCACTTTCTTCCAACACCTCAGTTTCCGACAATGCCTGCTCTCTTCTGGTAGCAAAGGTGAGGTATCTCCCCAGCATCGTCTGTAGTGAAGACTGATGCAAAGAACTCATTTAGCTTCTCACCAATGTCTTTATCTTCCTTAATTGCCTGCTTTAACCTCTGGTGATCCAGTGGATTCTTTCACAGGCTCCCTGCTTCTGATGTACTTACACAATTGCTTGTTGTTATGCCTTTTAGATATTCACTTCCTAATCCATATTAGCCCTCTTAATTTCCCCATTATATATTGCCTGCAGTAATTTGAGCTCTAGTCTATTGGCTTCACTAACATAAGATTTCCAAATTTTGGAGGCTCTCTTTTTGGCTCAAATAACGTCTTGAACTTTGCCATTTTGCCATACTGGCTTACTTCTTTCCTTCTTGGTTCTTTTTTGGTCAGAGGTATTCCTGCCTTCTGAGAGTATTCTTGTATCCTGAAGCAGCATCCATGCCATATCTAAGGTTATTTTTATACTGCAGTCATTGGGTATGCTAGCTCAGTCACATCTATTCAAGCGACAGTCTTGCCCCAGGATTGCAGTATAAATGTGCCATAAGATTTGTGTTTCCTTTTACTTCCTTGTGACAGTTCTGAACTGCAGAAGGTGTTGGAGTCTGCAGTTGAATGGAGGCATTCCAGGATAGCACAGGAATGTACAGCTTGGAATAATTCAGCCCAGCCTGATTTAGCAGCAGCCATGACAGCCGGGGCATTGAGTCACAAGAACTCCGTGTGTCAAAAGCTGCTATTTTCTGCTACTGATGCTTACGTTTTCTTCCTGCTTTTCCTGTCACTGGTCATCTGAGAACCACAGACTCTAGGGAAGGAGTGGGTGATTTCAGGCCAAAGAATGAGTGAGTCACTATGATCGTTCCGCTTTAATTTCTAACTCTTTGGTGGAGAAGAGTTACCCATAAGCCTCAAGTGCCGCGCTAAGATGCATTACTTCCAGCTACCTGTGATCCCAAGCAGCCAGAGTTTGGGGTGCAGCACTATTCCAACCAGGCACCCTTTCCCATTGCCCCCATCAAGACACTGCCTCTGAAGGAGATAGTGTAGTGCCAGCCATGTGGAGGATCCCCCTATGCCGGAAGAGTCCCCAGATAGCTAGATGAGCTGGCTTTATAGCTACTTTACACCAGAGCAAGCAACAAGCTACAATGGGTGCCAGGGTCTGGCCTGTTATCTACAGTTTAATATTTTGTTCTCCCTTTAACACACATCTTAATAAAAAAAACAGCAAAATGTTTGCAAAATATATATGATGTCTTTTCCAGTATAGGAAACACTCAAGGTTAGATTTTCATAATTAATCAGGACAGTAGATTTTCCTAGGCAAGTGGCCAGATGCATGCAGATGTGCTATTGGCAGCATATATGTAATCTCAAAAATAAGAACACATGAAAAGTTGACTCATTGTACATGTACTTAAGGCTACCACATAAGTGTTCATGGAAACATGTTCAACAGCCTACACTGAACAAGGCGGCACATGTGTGTGTAGTCCATTTCTTCCTGAAACTTTGCGCAATATGACATAATAGGAACTTGGCTTCTGCAGGAACTATTATAGTTTTGGGCATTATATGTGATCATTATAGCTTAAAATGATACTTTTTACCATTTACCAAGAATTGTTTCATCATTGAACATTGCCTTGTGCGATCACTAACTCCTAGACCTAGGACCACTGCAAAACTAGTTAAATCTCATTGTTTGTGCAGTGCATGCAGTCAGTGTTCATCAAAACAAGCATAGATTTCAGTTTTCTTCGACAGATTACAGTGCTTAGTGACAACTGATCGCAATGACTTCTTTGGTTTGTTCCTATAATGTCTCCAATAGCTGTCTTGTGATTAGGACACTGAGTAATGTTTTAGCCATAAGATCATGACTCCCATGATACGTTGATCAACTATCACTAGAAGCAGAGATAACATCAGAAGATTCAGAGCAGCATTTAAAGCTTAGGTGCTTATCTGGAACCCCACCCCCAAATGAGATCCACAGCCCAATCCCAGAATGCATACATACTCAATGAAAAGAGCATCTTCTGGACTACCACTTCTAATCCATCTCTCATACTCTGAAGCAGTAAAGAGGTACCTTATGCCTGTGGAGGGGAACCCCGGGACGGGTGGGGGGGTGGAGAGATGTTGGTAAATATCCCAGGATAGCTACGAGCAATGAGGCACGTCTATGGCCAAGATAAGGTATTCAAGAAGTATGACTTTCTGGCAAGGGGGGAGCATTAGGGAGGCCTCTGTAGCTTGTCACAGGGGAGGGCTCTGAGGTAGGAGGGGAGCATGGGATAGACCAGGGCAGAGAGGGAGCAAAGGAAGCTGCTGTGAAGAAGAAGAGGGACAGCAGTTGAGTTAACTTAGCTGCTGTACTTCACCTTACACTCTTATATCTGAGTGCTTTAAGGGTTAAGAAAATCATAGCTTTATTGTTTGTTTTAAATTATAACCACCTCAGTGTATGACTTACTAGATAAAAATACACGCTAGTCAATTAAAGGATTGTTTCTAGTAAGATATCTGGCAAAATGTCCCAGGCTAGAAGCATCTTGTTCCATAACTGGTGATCAAAGAGTGCCATTAATTAGCCACCCTCATTGAAAACAGTTCCTCTGGGCTAAGAACAAGCATGAGAAGAAGCTTTAGCCCAAAGGGTAATTTTTTCTCTCTTTTTGGAAAGCTCTATGCCACTAAAGATGGAGGTATACAATAAGTGCTTTCTCAAGCATTACTGCTGTAACATACGCACAATGCCAAAAAAGGTTAGAAGTATTTACAACAAAACCTAACACCACAGAAAGAAATGAAGCATAAGCATCTAGTCGAGAGCCCAACAGGCAGAACAAACAGTAATTGACAGGACAAGAGCTGTCTCTCTTAACAGACATGGTCTCAGCATTCTAATGCACAGATGTTGGACTCAAATCTAATTAGGCTATTAACATATTCTAATGGTTCTGGGTCACACGCAATTCCGAGAGACGGGATCTCTAGAGGCAATTTCAGGAAAGAACACTGTGGGCCCAACTCTGATCTCTACTGTAAACCAGGAGTAACTTTACTGCAGTCAGTGGATTTATACCAGTGAGATTGGAATCAGGTCTCATTTATAAATCTACAACCAGAAGCAACAACAATTAGTAAGTAAAACAAACCACAAATTCAAGCCACATGCAACTATTGTCCTTCTGAGAGTCTAGAATGTTACCTCCCACAGCCCTAATTCCACTTAATTTAGGCATTATTTTAATTGTAGAGTAGGTTGGGAATCTTCTGATGAAACTGTCAGAAAATGCTGATTTACCAAAACTGAAACTTTTGTGGACACGTGTCAGTTCTGAGAAAACTTAAGGAGACACCAAGGAAGACAAAGCATACCCCACCTCAGAATAGCCCCATGATCAGGGCACTCACCCGATCTGTGGGAGACCCAGCCAGGTGCAAGTACAATAGCCACTGGGCTACTGTCAAAAGATGTGCCTGCCCTGTAGCATCCCCTAATGGCCAAGGCAGCTCAGCCACACCCTGCCTCAATTTCCCATCTTGGACTCTTTACAAAGTCCACACAGGCTCTTTTCTTTCAGTAATATCCTGGTTTATCATCATAAATTGTGCCAATCAAAATAAAGCCCTTAGAGTCCAAATTTCATCCTTCCCAGCCCTACCTGGCTGGAGTAGTCTTCTGCTCCCCAGGAGTCTGCTCTCTGCTCCAGTTCTCCTCCTCGGAGCTGGAGTTGTAATTTAGGTCTGCTGCAGAGCCTCAGCCAGCTTCTCCTCCAGCATTACACAGAGATACTGTATAGTTAAGAACCCAAAAGAAGCTAAATTTAACTAGTTACAGATGTGTTAAACTGGGGGGAAGGGTTGTGTGCACACATGTCTTTCTAGTCAGTGTTCTGCGCCATAACCTAAAAATATATAAATTTCACCCTACATGAAACTCCGGAACTGAATGAATTAGGGGCATAGGAGAAATCAGATCCTAAAATGAATTATTATTTTGCTATTTAAATTGCATAGTAGTAAGAGTGATATCCCACTGCAAGGAAAACATGACATTAAATTTAATCTAATTTTGGCTAGGTAAGGCAGTATAGTGGCAATATGTGGTTTCTGTAATTCGCACACTTGTGGTAAGTGTGTACAAGACTGCCGAAACCCAAGATTCACTACCCATATTTACCCAATGTCTCCATTGGGAAAGTGACACTGACAAACTAGATCGATTCCAAAAAGCAGCTAACCTGCGCCCCACCACACGCACACAGACACACACCACTCCTTTAAAATGCAATATTACTATTTACCCTGGGACCGGGCTTCAGGTGTCTCAGAATTAGAGAGTAACCCAACATGACCAAAAACAATTCAAATGAGCAATCAGAATTTCTATCAAACAAAATTCCCTCACTATGGGCCCAAATCTGCCTAGTGCTGCACCAACTTCAATTGACGTTGAGGGCTTTCAGCAGCTCACAGGACTGGATTGTAAAAGGAAATATTTCATTCAGAATTAGCGGGTGGAGGAATATCGAGCTGGGAGGAGAATGTTTTAGACATTTTGAAATTGTAATGATTGAAGGGCCTGATCCCTAGAGGTGCTGAGCTACCACAGCTCCCATTCACTTCAGTGAGATTTGAGGCTGCTCAGCGCCTCTCAAGAACAGGCCGCTGGAGTCCTGCACACCTCTGCCAACAATGGCTCATCCATTACCAGTGCTGCTTCTAGTTCATTTGCCTATCTCACTAATCTACCATGCCGAAAAGATTCCACCCGGTTAGAGAATCACCTTCCATTCAATGAAAGGAATTGCTGCCCTGAGTCCAAATATAGCACATCCAGATACAGCAAGTGGTGCCACATACAGATGAGCCACTTCTGCAGGGAAAGTTAAAGAGACAGCAGAACTCGAGGCTGTAGTGGTAACACTGGTAGCCGTCTCCATTCCTCTTTTCCCAGCACATATCTAGATGGTGTTTCAGTGGAAGAGCTTCACCAACTAGAATTTTCACAGCCTGACAAAAAATAAACACTGGGTGAATATAGAGTGGCTGATAAAAATCAAAGTGGCATAGTTTTATGTTCAGAAAGTCTCCAAAAAAGAACTTAGGGTGGGCTTTTCAAAGGCAATTAGGCCAACTCCCACTTACTCCTTTCTCATGACACTGGAGAGAAATCTTGATTTCCAGTGAACAATCATGATGGCAGAATATAAAGGGCTGCTTTTTATTTAGTTAATTACAGTACACTTGTTCCCTACTTGGACGACTTACAGATAATAAACCACAGCAGCTACACACCTACAGAATGAGCCGTGTGCATGCATCGAAAGAGTCTACTCCCTCCTCTCATGGTGAGGCACGTCTTGCGCCTGCCAATGCTATTTGTCTTTAGTTTTTATTACTTTAAAGTCAGATACTTCAGCAAGCTTAGTTGTGATGATTCAGCACAGTGATTCTCAACCTGTGGCCCAATCAGCACAGAGCTGGGGCCCATGTGACAGCCTCAGGGCCATACAGGTAGCATTGGATGCAGCCCACATAACACACTGTGGGCCACATATGCGGCCCACAATGGTAAATAGGTTGAGAACCACTGATTTAGCACCTGTCCAGAAGAATTCAAAAAGCCAGAATGTGTACAGATAGGCCAGCACAGACGGGCCGGGACTGTGCTATGTATTTATACACAGCCCCGCACAATGAGCCCCCAATCTCCACTCAAGCCTCTGCAAGCTATAGATATACAATAATAATACACATTGTCAGCAAAAACCTTCCCTGATTGACACCCCAGGAAATTCCTTGACTTTAGGAAGGGTACATGGGGTGTAAGTAGGGTGACCAGACAGCAAGTGTGAAAAATCGGGACGGGGGTGGGGGGTAATAGGAGCCTATATAGGAAAAAGACCCCAAAATCGGGACATCTGGTCACCCTAGGTGTAAGTGAGAAAAAGATTCGGTCCTATGAGCCCCATTCATCACTTAGATTTCACACACAGCTTCCACAGGATTGCATACAAGTATGTGAGGGAAGAACTGGGTCCTAGAAATATAAACAGGGGAAGTATGTAACCCGCATATCATATCCAAAAACACTAACCTGTTCCAAATGGCCCCCAAAAGAAGACATCTCTAGACAGAGTGACATTGTTTGTCTGGCAGACAAATGAAAACATTATGTAACCCCCTACTCCACTAGGCAGCACTAACCAATGTGCAGAAGAGGCTAGGTTCTCCGGTCAGATGCCATAAACCTCATCAATAACAGGAGTACTTGTGGCACCTTAGAGTCTAACAAATTTATTAGAGCATAAGCTTTCGTGGGCTACAACCCACTTCTTCGGATGCATATAGAGTGAAATATATTGAGGAGATATATATACACACATACAGAGAGCATGAACAGGTGGGAGTTGTCTTACCAACTCTGAGAGGCCAATTAAGTAAGAGAAAAAAAACTTTTGAAGTGATAATCAAGATAGCCCAGTACAGACAGTTTGATAAGAAGCAAGTGTGAGAATACTTACAAGAGGAGATAGATTCAATGTTTGTAATGGCTCAGCCATTCCCAATCCCTATTTAGCCCTGAGTTGATTGTGTCTAGTTTGCATATCAATTCCAGCTCAGCAGTCTCTCGTTGGAGTCTGTTTTTGAAGTTTTTCTGTTTTAAGATAGCCACCTGCAGGTCTGTCAAAGAATGGCCAGACAGGTTAAAGTGTTCTCCCACTGGTTTTTGAGTATTATGATTCCTGATGTCAGATTTGTGTCCATTAATTCTTTTGCGTAGAGACTGTCCGGTTTGGCCAATGTACATGGCAGATCAGTTCCTCCTGTTTGATGGCATATGGCTTAGGTGTCATCAGTTAGTGGCATTGCACAGGCTGCATCCAGCTCTTGAAAGGACACATACCTAATGAGCGTCAACTTCCCTTTAAGAAGAATGTCAATGTACAAAAAAGTTTAAACAGCCAGAACTCCCAGCATAAGGCACCAAAGGGGAGAAGTTCAGTGGGGAAAGGAGCCTCTACACTCTGGGCATATCCTCAGCTAGTGTAAACTGGGGTAGCTCCATTTGCTTCAGAGCTGAGGACTTACACAAGCAGAGGATCTGGCCCAGTATCTTTTCACAGCTACTTGTTCAATGCCGTTTGAGGTATGCCAAGCACAATGTTCTATCCAGCCCATCAGTGCCTGCCTGCTCCTCTCATTTCACTCCACCTTATGGGATTGACTCAGCTCAGCATCGTCTTCTCACAGGAGGCTCAAGTCCTCAGATGTACTTTGGGAGGCGGAATGTTGCTCTGTTCCTTTGTTTTGCTAAAAAAGTTGCAGAATTTTGGCTCTCTTTGAAGATGCTGATTCAGGGAGAAGATGAAAGGAAAATCAGAGTCATTTTACAAGTTTCAACATTACTGCTCCAGCACAGTTGCACCAAAAAGAAGTGGATCTCAAAAGAATAAAAGATAGGAAAGAGAAAGAAGAGCCAAGTACTGAGAAAGGGAAACAGATTTTTAAAAAGCGTTATGCACATAAATCACCACATCAGAAATCTAAGCCAGTGGATCACAAACTGAAGAAATCGACACACAAATTATTTCCTGTACTCTGGTTTCATCTGCTTGAAGATTATTAACTTGTTGCAAAAAAAACAAACAATCCCTATAAAAGGGAAATATTTTGCAACACTTATTTAAACACATTTCATTTATTTATTCCCAGGGCCTTTCCTGAAACTATTCAGAATTAAAAAAGCAGAAAAGAAAAAAACAGGACTGATTCATTCTTAAGCAGAGAATGTTGATTATCACTGCCCATTCCCAGGTGCAAAAACATTTCCTCTAATGTAACTAATTCACTACTTAGAGTAAAAAGCTACACAAACACACCTGTCCCTTTTCAAAAAGGATTTAATATCGTATTAAAGTAAACAAGTTAAGGACATGAACACTTAGAGCCATCAGAAAGTTCCTCAGCTTAGGCCTGGTCTACACTACAAACTTAGGTTGACATAAGCCACGTTAAGTCGATCTAATAACATGTGTCTACACTACTGAGTTCCTTCCGCCGACCTAAGTGGCCTGGAAGGTCGACTTCTGTACTCCACCTCCATGAGAGGTGTAGTGCTTGATTCAACATCCACAGGTCGACCTGGGGATAGTGTAGACACTGCACTGTGTAATTCAAATGAATTGGCCTCCAGGAGGTGTTCCACAGTGCTCCGCTGTGACCGCTCTGGAGAGCGCTTTCAACTCCACTGCACAGGAGCCAGGTACAGGAAACTCCTCTGTTAAAGCCCTGGGAACTTTTGAATTTTCATTTCCAGGTCTGATCAGTGTGAAGAGCTCGCCAGCACAGCTGATCATGGAGACTCAAGGCCGCAAACACACTCCAGCATGGAATACACCGGAAGTGGTGGATATTATTGCTCTGTGGGGAGAAGAGTCTGTGCAGGCAGAGCTCCGATCCAGCAGTAGAAATGCTGACATCTATGCCACGATCATGCGGGACATGGGGGAGAAGGCCTACACCAGGGACACGCAGCAGTGCCGCATGAAAATAAAGGAGCTTCAGCAGCGTACCAGAAGCCAAGGGAGGCGAACAGTCATTCTGGTTCTGCCCCACAGACATGCCCGCTTTTATGAGGAGCTCCATGCAATTCTCAGCGGAGACCCCACCACGCTCCATGGATACCTCCCAGGAGGCCCGGATGACGTCGAGCAACAACGAGGAGGACATTGTTGAGGAGGAAGAATAGGAGGTGGAGGAGAAGAATGTGAGGCAGGCAAGGAGAGGATCCATTCTCCCCGACAGCCAAGAACTGTTTTTAACCCTGGAGCCCATCCCCTCACAGGACCAGTTGATGGCAGAGCGTGATGCTGGGGAAGGCACCTCCAGTGAATACACCTTTCCAATCAAACTGTAGGGGTTACATGCTATTATTTTTTATGTTTAATCTGAACAAAAATGTAGGTGTAGTGGGTATCGGTGGCCACTCCAGTTACGCAGAGGGTGCTCTCAGAAAAAGACTGTTTATGTGCAAGGGGATGGCCCAGGAATCCTCCATGGAGATCTCTAGGAAGCTTTCATGGAGGTACTCTGCAATCCTTTGCAGAAGGTTTCTGGGAAGGGCTGCCTTATTTCATCCACCATGGTAGGACACTTTCCCGCACCACTCCAGTATTAACTCTGCCGGCATCATTGCAGCATGCAGCATTGCAGCATAAAGACCAGGTCTGTACCCAGACGCTTGCAGCATCTGGTTCCTTGCTGCCGCTATTACCCTCAGAAGAGTGAAATTGCATAGGGTCACCTAAGGGAAACGGGGGAAGTTTTAAATGCTAGCTTAAACAGCAAACAATTCAACAAGTAATCCGCCCCCCGTTTGGTGAAATCTGGGTCACACAACCACACTTTCCCAAACATGCCATGGTTGTGGTTGGAAGGGATCACCGTGTATTGCAAGCAGCACTGAAAAAAGGGGGAGGGGTGGCAGCTTCCTGTTTGACTCCCTCCCCCTCCAACCCGGTGCCACTTTTGTAAAAAACAAACTATTTGGGGGGCTTTACACTGCTGCCTGTCCTCAAGCACCATCCAGGTTGCTAGGGGAAACAGGGCTTTTCTCAAGTTCTTATCCCAAGGATGTTGTCACAAAAGCAGCAGCACAAGACCTCTTGCCCATGCCTCGTGGCCTTACTCACCATGGCTGGAGCAGCAAACTGACTCTTGCAATAGCCTGCGGGTGTGATTATGTTTTGACTTGCAGGGAAGTGTATTGAGGGGTGGGGTTTTTTTTATTAAAAAAATTAAAAACTTGCACCAGAAACAATGTATGCACTGTCAATGCTACCCTTGTGCTTTGCATTCCTTGCAGCTGAAACCTTGTCTGTCGGCGCATCCTCCACACCAGGGAGGACTTGACAACACTGATCCACATGCTCATCTCTTATGCAAATCTTGCTTTACAAGCAGAATGGAAATTCCAAAACCCACCCACTTTTTAAGACTGAATCACTGAAATTTCAAGTCACAACACAAGCAAAAAAGAGCTAGTATGTATGTAGAAAGAGAAGCAGCATTAAAAGACATGAAAATGTTGTACTCTCAGCATAATCGAAAGCTACATCCTCTCATGTTTCTTTGAGATTCTGAAAATGTATCTATTCCTCAAACTATATTGTTAGGCACAGATATCTATCTTGTACAGATTTTTTCCTGCAACTATGCTGAAGAAGAAGAAAGAAGAAAAGAATTTTTAGAAATCTACCTCAATCCTGCCATTTGGTTTATGCTCAGGAATGTTTTTTTTCCCTGCAGGGAGGGAAAAGTAGGTGGAGACTGTAGGAAAATTAAATAACTTGCCGAAAAAGCAATTTCACTCGGTCACAATGACCACTGTAAATTATTCCTAGGAAATGCTGTTGTAGTTTATTCTGTTTTCCTGAACATGATTTATCTCATGATGAGCAAAAGTCAAAATTCAGAAAACAAACCTTTAAATATTCTGATGTTTATCCACACACACACACACACACACACACACACACCCTCAGAGTGGCCTGCTGTACAGTGGTACTGTGCACACTGTACCATTCTTTAGAATGGTATTGTCTGCTCCTCTGTGTGTCCAGCTCAATTTGTGGTCCAGAATGGAAGTAGCAGAGGCTAAGGTCCTGCTATCCCTCTATTCTGTTTGAGGCAATGTACATCCCTGTGTCCATAAAGGGAGCAGCAGTCCCTGTACACATGAGCTATTATATGGTCGCCACCCCGGGGCATATTAGACATAGCCAGGGAGGTTTGGGAAGAGGAGCCCAATACAGGGAGAATGTAGTTGAACATATATTGCAAATGAGAGACCATATAAGTGGGAGCAGACTCCTTGACTCCTACCCATTTCCTTTCTGCCTGCCTCCGCAGGAGCAGTCAGCCACTGATTCACATGGGAAGAGACTATTAAAGGTACAAATGGCAGTTCAGTGCTTAACTGCTCCTGGTTTTCTGTGGGATTTAGAAATCTATCTGCCATTTGTGCCACTGAAGATCTCCTATAATCACAGTAAACACCGTGCAACCTGCATTCAGTACTGGAATTATGCTAACCACACATGCTAAGAGTCAACAGCCCCGACTAGTGCTAGAAAGAAGATAGAGGGATAGTCAAAGACTGGATCTCCATTATAAATCTGCTCTAGTTCCATTTTTCTTCCTTAGGTATTGTCACAAAAAAAGCCCTTAAAAGCATCCGCATACACGTAAGCTCCCTCTGCCCAAAAAATAATTTTGTTTTGGTTTATAGATGTTCCGTTTAACATTATACATGTATAACTGCTTTGGGATTTGGCATTTCCTGTATTTCCATCCACTGAAATATATGGAAAGAATTAGTCTGCTAATAAATGCAGGGTCCTGGTGTTTAATTCTTTCCGCTCTATTTCAGTGGGAGGATTTACAACACTAAAATCCAAGGCAATGTTCGAAAAAGCAACATCATTTTTTTCTTTCAAGTTCCATTTTTGTGGGTTGCATTATATCTGTATCTATATATATATAAACCACCACATTTTTATTTATATATATAAAAGAGGAAGAGAAGAGTCAAGGACCTAGTTTTGCCCTGTGTAGGGAGAAATTTGTATCCCATAAAACTTACTTAAACCCATTTGTTTTTGTAAGAGAAAACTGATGGCATCTTTTGCATGTGTACAAAGCATGGAGTTGGCTATGGCTATGTGAAACGGAAGGTGAAAAGCTTTCCCCCAATGCCCTCTATGTTGCTGACTTGCTAGCTTGAGCAAAAACTGAAATGGAGATTTGCAGTTATCCTTTGCATGTCTTGGTATCGCCTAGACCCTGCAAATGGATAGTGCATGAGGGTACTGCTGTGCCCATTTGATTTCCATGGGGCACCACATAGGTGCAGCAACGGGTTCACGTGCCAGTGACCGTGAGATCACAGCTTATATCAGCATACACAATAAGCCAGAATTTGGCCTTTAACATGCATAACCACTTACAAACTGCTGCTCATTTAGCCTGCCCAATCAGGAGAGAAACTTAGAGCATTCGAAGGTATAGAGTCAAAGCCAGACAACCAAATCCTAAAATAAATATTTTTAGCCAATAAGCTTTTTTTTTTATTTTATTTTATGGGCCATATCCTTCCCTCCATTCACTAACACAACTCACGGATGTCAGTGGGAGTCAAATATGCAGCCTGTGGCAGTACCACATGTAGTGAGAATGCAACTTTATGTTTCTCATACAACATCCCGGAAGTGAAGAATGCTTTTGTGGGCTGTCAGAGATTTCTGTGTTTGGTGTTTTCAAAGAAGTGAAAGCAGCACCACGTGTCAGACCTGACCAACTCTTACATATTTAGAGTTTCATATAGAATTATTATTACGTTTTGTTTTGTGGTTACACCTAGAGGCCAATCAAAAACCAGGTCCCAATTGTGCTAGGCACTGTACATGCACATAAGAAAGGGACAGTCCCTGCCCCAAATAGCACATAGTAATTTATGTCTACTTACCAACTCTAACGGTTTTTTCAATCGGATGACTTTGTGGTTTGCCTTTTTTGTTATGAAGTTTTTTTGTTCTTATCAAGAACATACTTTCGGAATGGCATGTGGAAAACTGTTTCTTTTTGTGGAACACAAAAAAGGAAAAAATGCAAAGTGTTTTAATTTGAACTAAAACTGCCAAATATTATTTTTCCACTTTTTTGCAAATGCTTTTAGCGCTGCTCAACTAAGGGCCTGATCCAAAACCCATTGAAGTCAATGGAAAGACTCCCATTGACTTCACTGGGATTTGGATCAGATGCTAAGAACATGTGATGTTCAAGACTTATCCTTTGGTCCATGAGCATTTCTAGAGATCATCCAGATCCATGTATTGCAACATTGCATATTGTATTTTCCATCTGTAATAGAAATCCAACAAATGTTTGTAAAAAGCAAAATCCTGTGGCTAGAGCTTTGAAGATCTGAATAACCTTTCGATATTCAGATCACTTTATAAAATAATCTGCACTTTCAGTAATTACTACAATAACCCAGTTTATGCACAAAAGGTAAAGTTGGCCAGTATTAACCATAAGTAGCAAAACTTTCCAGGACCAATTGCAAACTGAAGCTAATGACTGGATATTAAAAGATCGATTAAAAACAATGCACAAAGAGGGCTGAAATCTCTCTGTACCTATGTTTGAATTGCTGTCATAATTAGCAGCTAAATTTAAGAGAAGGCCAAAGCATCTGCTGGATTCAATTTCAATACTTAATATCTGTTCCATAACCACGGTCAAATATAGATGGAAGAGTTACACCTCATATGAAGGGTACTTTAATAAAAGATTAATAATAAATGGTTATAAAATTGTGAAAGTCCAATAGATTGATAGGTTACTTATAGCCATTTATCATCTTACCTCCTACTGATGTGATTATAACCATCACATACCACTCATGTCTGTAACATGCTTATAACATTAATCATTTAGTAAGTCCTTTATACAATATAATGCACCTTTAATACTAAAGAGTGTGACCAGTAGGAGTTTAAAGCAAACAGGCAGCAGTGCAGGAAACGGTAACTAATGAACTCATCACGTGCCAGAAATTCAACTTGAATCATTGACTACACCTACTGATTTATTTCAATCTCTGTTTCAGCAATATTGGCACTTCAGATCATTACGCCATACAGTTTGTGCATATTATTGCTAATAACCTGGTTTATTTAATCAAAGACAGAGAGGGAATATGCTATCTGTGATACGCTAGTTGTTACAGTCACAAGCAACTAACAGAAGGTGTGTTTGTGTGTGGGAGAGAAAGAGAGAGGATTATTTACCAACTGTAACTCTTGTTCTCTAAAGAGGTATTGCTTCACACAGAGGCACACTTCAAGAGCTGCATGCCTAGCAACACAGCCACAGATCCAGTTTCAATCACTACATGAAACTTGTAGGCAATTTGATTGATTCCAACACGGCAGAGACTGAAGGTATAAAAACCCACCCAGCTCAGTTCTCCTCTTACCTCTCTCTCACATTAATAGCTGGCTCAGAAACAAAGGGTCAACATGCCTGTGTGGATGCAACGCATTTGGGGAACAAAAGTTGATAAGCAACTCCTATTACTCCATCATGACACTGCCTCTGCACATCCCCACTGCAGGAGACTAGTGCAGCTTGCAGTGACCTCTGTGAGGAGTTGGGCTGAGAAGCCCTGCTCATTAAATAGGGATTGAAGCACTGTCTTCCTGAAACTAACAGCTGCTCTTGATGCCATGTTGAGAGATGACTTGTGCAGATATAGCCTGAACTCCACATACAAGCCCTACAGATTTCAGGCAAGGGTATATTGCAGATACATGCCAATGAAGCAGCTACACTTCTAGCTGAATGAGTCCTGAGGTGTTCAAACACAGGAATATTACCTAGTTCATAACATACTGGCATTCAACATCTTATCCACTTAGTCAAGGTGTCTTTACCGTTAGTCTTTGAAGAGGGAATCATCATGGGGCAAGAGGATCCCCCTTTAAAAACTCTTTTGTCTCTGCGTTGACAATGTCATGAAAGAAAGCGAGTCCTGAAATCATTGTTGCCTACAGATCAAACTTGTATATGCAAAACACAGCCTGGCAGTCCAATTGTAATCTATGCTTTCTGAAATCTGTGCTACCGAACCTAGCTTTTCATAGAAATTATTTTGTGCAGCTTGGAAGAAGTAGACACGTTTTTACAACAAGTTGATTCAGAAGCGCCACAATAGGAAGAACTCCTGACAGACGTCTAGGTATTCTGATGGGTCTTTCAGACAAAAGTTACTGTTAAACTGTCGCTACACACTGGTACAGGAATGGATACTCACTTTGTGGATGTTCAGTCTATGTGCCAGTGTAACACTGAGAGACCCTGGTCATCGGCAGGCGGGATTGAACCTGGGACCTCTGCAGCTTAGTGCATGAGCCTCTACTGCATGAGCTAAAAGCTAAGGCTGTAGAGCAGACTCATTTATCTCTCTCTCTCTCTAAGTGGTCTCGGTGCCATTAGATGGGACAAAACACCACACCCAGAGGTGTGTGGGTTACACCAGGTTACCACAAGAAGCTGTACTATTTACCAGCACCACATGATTTTACAGTTCAACTGTGCAAGTGCATGCAGTTACAAGGAGCAGCAAACGTGATCTACTGCCACAGAAACTCAGACAACCTCAATAATATGGCACTCTCTCTTAGGGTTACCATATTTAACAAATAAAAAAAGAGGACCCTCCACGGGGCCCTGGCCCCGCCCATTTCCCCACCCCCCAGCCCCGCCCCAACTCCGCCCCCTCTTCCCTCCCACTCCCAGCGAAAAGGGCTGCCCGAGCGCTACCGGCTTCACGGTTTGCCGGGCAGCCCCCAGACCCTGCGCCCCCGGCCGGCGCTTCCCCAGCGCAGCTGGAGCCTGGGAGGAAAAGCGCCCAGCCGGGGCGCAGGGTCTGGAGGCTGCCCGGCAAACCGTGAAGCCGCTGGCGCTCGGGCAGCTCGGCTCTTATACAGAGCCGAAGAGTCAGGGGAGGAGCAGAGCAGCCGCGGGAGGGGAAGTGCCCGGCCGGCATTTTTCCCGGACATGTTCGGCTTTTTAGCAATCCCCCCCGGACGAGGGTTTGATTACCAAAAAGCCGGACATGTACGGGAAAAACCGGATGTATGGTAACCCTAATCTCTCTGTTTCTGGGAAATATCTCCCCGTTTCTGGGGAACTCATTGAGAGATATGAAAGGCTGGTTTTCATGCTGTACAGAGGATCATAATGTTACTGCCACTATAAGTAGTTTCATAGTAGAAGTTTGCATGGGACTATTCATTGACTTTTCAAAGAACTTAAATAAGTCTGTTTATAAACAGTCAAACTGATGCCTATGCTCTAAGGGACTGATCCAACTCCCACTGAAAAATCAATGGAAGCCTTTCCGCAGATTTCAGTGTGGTTTGGATCAGCCCCTAGAAAAATGAAACTAAGCTAATATATATAAAGATATAGGCGTTCACAGACCTGATAGAGGAAATGAAGTACCAGTCCCAGCACATACTGCTAGACATATGTAAGGCTGTGAGCAGGGCCGGCTCCAGGCACCGGCTCAGCAAGCAGGTGCCAAGGGGAAGGGGCGGCACATCGGGCTCTTCGGCGGCAATTCGGCAGCGGGTCCCTCAGTCCCTCTCGGAGGGAAGGACCTGCCGCCGAAGTGCCGCCGAAGAAGAAAACGGCGCGGTGGAGGTGCCGCCGATCGCAATCGCAGCTTTTTTTTTTCCTTCGCCACTTGGGGCGGCAAAAACCCTGGAGCCGACCCTGGCTGTGAGGAAGTGTTGATGGATCAGACCCACCAGGATCTATATTCTTCCTTCCAAGCAGTCAGTGAGGAGAGGGAGAGAAAAAAATCACCCTTTCCCTCCAGGCAACAAGCGGGTGCAGCACTTTGAGCTATCAGAAGGTCAGATAAGTATTCTGGCTAGTGACCTACTACTTTATATAACAAGGGTTGCCAGATGTAAGTCTTGATATTTTCAATACCTCTATTATTTGTCTTCATATCAAACAAGAATCTTTTTGAATCATAGGATCTTCATGGCCATATTAGCATAGGTGACCAGATGTCCCGATTTTATAGGGACAGTCCCGATTTTGGGGTATTTTTCTTATATTGGCTCCTATTACCCCCTACTCCCATTCCGATTTTTCACACTTACTGTCTGGTCACCCTATTGAGTGGACAGTTGAGAAAACCAAGATGTTTTCAATCCAACCACCATTTCAAGCTTCTATTTTTGCTTGTATCAAGTCTTGTGTATAGCCGTGCCTGTAACATTTCTGTAGTAAGAAATGTTGCCAATGCAAGCAGATTCTCCCGGTATTGCTGAAAATGTTATCACTTTGAATTCTTTCAGGTAGCCTGTGCAGGCATGGCTAGCCAGTATCTAAAACTCCCCACACTGCACTCCAGAATCTAATGCAAACTCTCTATATCGCACCTTCCACACGGCTAAGCAAAATGCTAGCTGTCAGGCCACCAGTGTGAAACATGTAGGCTGAGGATTTCAAAGGGCTCTAAAGAAATTGGGAGCCTAACCCCCACTGAAAGTTAAAGTGAGAAACCCAGCAGTAATTCACACAACACAGCATGAAATGCTTTCTCTCAGCTCATTTCATTGCTTCCATTTCCATGCTAGCTATTTGTACCAAGGTAAGAGGGTTTCCTTGAGTGAAAGAGCTAGGGCTATTTATGCAGTTTAGATACATCAAGTTGTGGGGGTTTTGGATGAACTCATTAGAAAAATATTTTTAAATAGTGCACTCCAACTTAAAGCCCATGCAGATGTCATACCTCACCAAAGTTGGTGCTTGTAGGAGAAATGGTAGGGTTTTTGCTTTTCCTTCACTGTCCCAGTGAGGGAGAGTTTTCAAGGTAGTTGATAGACTTATTTATTGATGAAACTAAGGGTTTTCAGGAGAACAATTCCATATACAAAACAACACTGGAAATAACTCTGTGTAGCCAGAGAGTTTTATGCAGTTGTACTCAATATTTGTCAAGCAGTAGAAGAAAAATTAGCAGGAAGTACTGTTTTCTAAAAAGCCTAATCTAAAATGCTCTAATTTAGACCCAGCAGTCCACTGTCCCAAGCAGCAGTGGGGGATCATAAGAAGATAAAGATGCCCCAGTCACACCTTAGGTACTGGGCACCAGAGAAGAGTGATGTAGAGGAACTGCTCTGGTTCCATACCACCCAGGGATTCTTGTAGAGGAAGCTTGAGGAGGATCAGAACTATTAGATTTCCATTTGTTCTACACAAGCAGAGCAGTGCAACGTAGCCAGCTCCGACCTGAGAAAAGTCCCCACTGAGAGGCTTTACAAACTGAAGTTAGATTGAACAAACAGTAAAGGCAGCAGTGACCATGGTGGATCAGGGTGATGGAAGATAGACATTATGCAATGAGGTGGAGGGGAGAAGAGAGAAGTGGAGAGAAAAGTAGGATCACAGATTTCTTGTTTCAAATTTACTTTTATAAATCTCTCCAAGTGGAATATTTTTCCATGGTGATTACTATTGAATGGTTTGGGAGATAAGCAAGATTTCAGGAAGTATTTGAATAAAGATAGGACGTTTATTTGCGGTTCAATCCCGGATCTACTGAAGTCAATGGTAATGTTGCTATTGACTTCACATGTTGCACAGTAAGATCATTGGTGCCTAACAGGCCGGAGAGTTCTCCAAGCTTATAGTGCAGCATAGCGCATGTGTCTTTACACCAACATTAAAACCTCCCTATTGACCCTGAATTAATTCCTCCATGTGCAACACGATGAACTTGGTTCATTTGAAAAAAGTTATCCTATGACTGGGATAATTACAAACTTTCAGGAAACTACTGTATAACACCACCAGGTTGAGCAGAGTGCAGTAGTATGTAAGTATGCAGCACAGATGCTCTTAACCCACACAAGATATAAAAACAATCTAATGATCTAGCAACAAATTTATCATATGCCACTTTTTCCTTTCAGTAAAGTAGTGAAGTTACCAAGAATAAACATCACACTATTGAGTTATTTAACTACCATTTTGATAACAAAATTGGCTATTCACATTATGTCTTGTAACAAGGTTTAGAAAGGCACTATTTTACCCTATAGGAAAGTAATCAGTGGAGGAAATGTCTTAAAGAACTCTATTTGATATCAGAAGAAGAAGAAGCCAAAACTTTTGTCATCCACTAGCATTTTCTCTTTATATACTGTATACTTAAGTTGTCCAGTTATTTCTTTATTACAGTAAGATTAGCCATTCACGTGTAATACCAGAATTTTTAATTTGGCAGTAATTGATTCAAATTTATCTTACTTCTGATATCTCTAAAGAATATCTATGTGGACAGGGCAGTATTGTATAATCATGCATAAGTGGTACTTCAGTTAACTTATACACTACATCATGACTTGATAAATTCCAGAGAGAGCTGTTCCTTTCATTTGTTTTCTTAAGGCAAGTAAAATGCAAGTCAGTAAGGGGTTAAGATGAAGAATTACAGATTGTCCAAATGAACAGAAAGTGAGGTAAAACAGAAAGGAAAAAGGCCAAGTACATGATATGATCAGGTATCCAAGTATCCACAGAACAGCATGCACTTTCACAACTCTAAGTAACAGATGGGGCAGGGCAATATATATATCAAATAAAGCCACATTCACACCTAAACTTCTCCTGTTAGAGATTGTGTTTTCCAGTCTTTTGAGACTAGATCGGCTCTTCTGCTAAAAGGTCCACCTCAAAGTCTTTACAAAGTAAAAACACTATCGCATAAGAAAAAAATAAAGAAAAAGAGTGGGCTCCTTGTCCATAACTTCCTGCAGAGATGCCTTAATACCACCAATCCCTCACTTGTCTGCTGGAAGGATGCTATTTATGTAGTCCCCTTAAACCCCAGCATGCTTCGCCCCGGCTAGAGCTCATGTCACAGCTGCTCAGGGAACTACATTTCCCAGTAATCGCATCTGCTGGATCTCAGGGAGAGACTGGCCGAGATGACCTTGGCCATGACTACTGAAGGGAGAGGAGTTGCAGCCCATCCTACTCATAGAACCTCAGTCTTGGGCTCTAAAAAACAATCCACAGTATGGGTTGTTCCCCCAGACCACCTCCCTGAGACCATATCTTCTCTCTCAGTGATCATGTCCCTGTCCCATAGGTATTGTTCCTGGCACAGGGACACTCTAGCCAAAGACGTTTCCCCTATTCAATTCTTAAAGTGTGGATGTACCTGTTGCCAGGGTTGTAATAGAAAGAATAAATTAAAGATTGATGCATCGAGTATTATAATTGTTGCTGAAGTAACATCTCTTAAAAGGTATCTTTTCAAACTTCCTTAATCTTTTACATGAAATTGACAATACTAGAGATTACACTCAAAAACAAAGTTCATTTCAGCTCCCATCCATATTCCTGACCAGGATTTTGAAAGAAAGGTAATAGGGAGGTTCTGCCCACAGACGCAATCTCAGATTTTATAAAAATAACCCTTGAAATGTTGGAACATGATTTTTAGATATTTAGTTTGCACTATACTATGCATCCACCTAGAGGGAAAGTGATCAATAAAAATTGGCAGTTCTTCATATTAATTATGAGTCCTAGTTTATTAATTCCAAGATCTAAATATCTGGTGAAAAACATCTGCATTACCAGGTAAAATGGACTATATCCTGAGGATAAGTTTATATCCCCCTAACTAACAGAGCTAAACCACGGTTTTTAAGTCTGATCTTCCACTAGCACATGGAGAGTGCAAGTGCGTTGTTCTTATGAGCTTTAATGGCAGCTTTTATTATTTCCTAGTGCCCACTAGTGTGGTAACTGTCTTCTCCAAAGCACCTTTCTGTGTAAACCCCTTGTGCACTGATGGAAGAATAGCATGTCCAAAGATCAATTATCCATAACACTTGAAAAATCAATGTTCTAATAAAAGAGCAAACTCTTGCCGTCTCTCTCTCTCTATAGATTTGTTAGTCTTGCCTTTTATCCTCATATGTCCTTGTACTTTGACTATGTTAGTTTACTTCATGGTGATGGACAGACCTATCATCGACTACCTAAGATTTATAATCTAGAAGGTAGAATTATGACATTACATTTGCCCAAATGCAGGACCTGTTATTATTGGAAGTAACACCTACTGAAAGTACTGGTGCTGCAAAATAAAAGGAGAAAAGGGATTTTCAAAAGCACTTAAGGAAGTTAGGTTCCCAAATTCCACTGAAATGCAGGAAGACCTGGGATCCTAACTCAGTTAGAGACCTCTGAGAAGTCCCAGCCTTAAAATCCGGGGTAAGTGATTTTTCTGCAAGAAACAAGTTACAATTAACATCAGCGTGGAGTTCCAAGTTAATTTAATGTCAGCTCTGCTTTAGTCCAGAATATAATCAGGATGCAAGTAGGGAAATTGATACTGCTTAATCATTTGTTACACCAATTTTATAGCTGGATTCCCTTTATATGTCTATATTTTTTATTTATGTTTTAAAAATTAGGAGCTCTAAGTTCTGTGCGGCCTTATAGCAACTTGACTCCAGCTCTTCCACGCCCTAATCTTCATACAAGTTTAAAGAAATCATAAACTCTGACCTGCCCCACCCTGCACATTATAAAGACCATAAAAAATCATCAAGAGGGCTCTTTTCCCCATCCCACACTTTGGATGTTCTATTAAATGCGTACACTTACTTTTGCTGGGTTCTTTCAGAGAGCCTTGAAGCCTCTGCAGCCGCTTTTCTTGCTTCAAACTCTTCCCTTTTCAGGACCTCACCGCTTCCCCGGAATCCCAGCTCCACCAGCTGGCGAGCCATCTCCTCATTCTGAAGGAGCAAGGAAGAGTCAGCTGTTTTCTCAGAAAACAATAAATTAAACACCAACAACAACAAAATCTCTAGAAAAAAGGATTTTTTTTACTTCTAAAATTAAAAGTTTACAAGCCAGGAACAAGCAAGGTATGGAAACATCACTTCAGGTTAGCATCCATCCCTTCTATCAGTGATTTTTCGTTCCCTTATGTCCACACCATCCTCATTATGACTACGTGAAAAGGATAGCCCCATGAAGCAGAACAGGAAATAAACTCTTCTGATGAGTAAATAAAGATTTCTAGTTGCGTCTAATCAATTTCTACAGTTAAAGAGCTGCTGATGCCTCACTGAAAACTTTGGGGAAAGACATTCTATTTGGAGAAAACTCTGTTCATACATCATATCTTGCGCTGTTTTTTTAATTGCAATTATTTCTGCTATTAAAATATCATCTCTAGAGTGGAAATTTCCCATCTCTGGGAAATGGCAAGGAGTTCAGTCCCCTAAATATATGGAAATCTCAGGATCTATGTAGCTCCCCAGCCACTTGCAGGGCAAGGAGAATTCAGGGGGCGGTGCCGGGTCTCTGCACAGCACCCTGAACTCCACATTCCACCATAGCTACAAAACTCTACAGAGCTGGATGCCCAAAACTTCAGCTAGGGGTTGTTTATAGCTGTATAAAGAAGAACTGAGCTGCAGATCTGATCACATGCAACTTGGGGGTGATTTATATTCAGAAAGGGAATTATGCAATACCCAGTGGCTGCTCCCTGGCTCCTTCATCTCCCTTTCTAGCTTCCCAGGACTGTGGTACCAATATGAAGGGGTACTCATAGAATTGAGGGCTAAGGGTCAACATTAACCACAGCTGCTTTTCTGTCACTGAAAGTGTGTCCCCTAATTTGGTGCATTTTGCCGCTCCCTTTTCTGCAGAGTTTGCACCCATAACCTCATCTATCCATAAGGTCTAGAAGGGGAAAAGCTGTGAGGAAAGGGAAAGCATATATAGTCTGAATGTACAGTCCTTACATGGACAAAACTTCATTTAAGGCTGTAGGTTAGACCCAATGAGCACATACTTTTGTAAAACACAACAGTCACCATCCCACATCTGCTTCAGTTAGGGTGACCAGGTGTCCCGATTTTATAGGGACAGTCCCGATTTTGGGGTCTTTTTCTTATATAGGTTCCTATTACCCCCCCCCCCCCCATCCCGATTTTTCACATTAGTTGTCTGGTCACCCTAGTATGTGTGTCCTCCTTTCCTTTAGTATGAGCTTTGAAACAAAATACAAAAGTGAACTAATGCTTCCACCTAGTGGCAAGAGACCAGAACAATGTATCAACAGACAGTTCATATACTTGAGTCACAATAGGTAAGAAGATACTTCCCTCTGTTCTGTGGTGCAGAAGGGAGGAAATCGAACAGAACTAGGGAGTAACAGAGGAGGGAAGTAAAATATGGGGTGGAATCCCCCATGGAAGTTAGTGCTGCTCCCCACACTAGCTTCTGAGCCACTGCTTCTTACTCCCTTCGGAGGGTGGCAGAAGAGTCTAGCTGTGGACCAGGAGGCTAGTGGCAGCACAACCAGTCAGCTGACCTTCCTGCCAGGGGTAGGAGAGCTCAGGATACAGAAAGCAGGAATAGGCACTCCATATGGGTGTTCCAGTGATTCACAGGGATGGGATTTCCTGTGGATTCTTGGGTTGGGTGTGTTGGTAGATCTCTGATCCTTCAGTGTCTATGCTAATCCATCCCCTTGAGGGAATAACAGGTCCCGATTCCCACTCGTGGAACTAATTGAGTTCTATATTAATTTTTCTCCTCTTCTGCCGCTTTTTATGTTAAAGGGAAGGGATGACACACAAAGCACTGGATGAGCACCTATACTGGTACCTGGATGATGTATTAAAATTTTGAAGACATAATTAAGTTTAAAGATCTCAAATACATCAGACACTAAGTTTTCATAAAGCACAAGCAAAAACCCTCTATGTGAAGCCAGTAAATAATATTTTAATACAGAGCCAGCAAGTCCTTTTACAACTTACCACTCAGAGATTGAGTTTCTGCTTTCTGAAACTCTGTACATTTGGCATCTCTATGCTCTGAAATATTAGACTAGAAAGAGTCAAGAACTGCCATTCAGTAATTGCTGCTACATGAGCTTTGTGTAATCCATGCTGAGTTTCTACTGGTTGACCTGGCCTTTTCCACGATATCATACCCTATTATCATTTCATATCATCATACCAGCATCATGACACCACCTCATTTATTTTGCCAATTCTTCACTATATTAATTTGCTTGTAAGCTATATGCCTGTTCCTAATCCTTTGCCTGTTCGTGTCTTTTAGACTTTTAAGTCCTAGAAGACAGGTTGTCTCTTATTTATGGCCACTTCCTGCCACGTTCAACTTT
The DNA here is from genome assembly GCF_002925995.2 of Terrapene triunguis. Lineage (NCBI taxonomy): Eukaryota > Metazoa > Chordata > Testudines > Emydidae > Terrapene > Terrapene triunguis. Next base: position 1,407,233 of record NW_020664487.1, read on the forward strand.
TAAGATATGCTCTTGCCCAACCCAACGTTATGGGCTTGACGTAAGAATTACTGGGGTGAAATTCTATAGCACGTGCTGGGCAGGAGATCAGACAAAACCACCATAATGGTTTCTTCTGACCATAAAATAAATCAATCTTTGAGTGTGCAGGTAAACTGCTGCACCCACACAGCCCCATTGAAGTCAGTGGGACTTCAACAAGCACTGCGGCATGCCTGCAAGTTGTAGGCTGCAGGTTCTGTAGTTGGGCCTCAATGCTATTGGGAGACCACAATGCAGATATCTAATATTATCACCATCCCTGGTATGCTAATGAAAAGCCATAACACAGTGGAGAAAACAGAGCATCAGGAGTAGCCTAAAGCTTGCAGACTTTCCTCATCTGTCTCATTTTATTAATTATTTGTATTATAGCACTGGGGAACCCCAGTCATGGACCTGGACCCATTGTGTTAGGCATTGGACAAACACAGAACAAGATGGCCCTTGCCCCATACAGCTTACAATCTAAGGGCTGGTCTACACTGCCGCGCTAGTTCGGCGGCTGGGGATCGGAGTTCCGAGTTCGATTTATCGCGTCTGGTCTGGACGCGATAAATCGAACCAGGAAGTGATCCTCGTCGACTGCGGTACTCCAGCTCAACGAGAGGAGTACCGCGGAGTCGACGGGGAGCCTGCCTGCCGCGTGTGGACCGCGTCTGAACCGCGGTAAGTTCGAAGTAAGGTATGTCAAATTCAGCTACGTTATTCACGTAGCTGAATTTGCGTACCTTACTTCGACTTGGGGGGTAAGTGTAGACCAAGCCTAAGTGTATGATAACAGACAACTGATGGAGGGAGACAGACAGACCAAACAGGGAGTATAAGGAAACAATGGGACAATATAGGTCAGCATGGTAAGCTATGGGATCAGCAAACCAGCGGCTTAAGTGTTACGTTTTCAGAAGGCCTCTCATCTTCTTTCCTCAGCCACAGAACGTGGCTCCACCATTGCCTGCAAGCTGCCAGGCCACTTTCAGGTTTGTCTCTTGTTTAAAACAGCTAGTTCATGGTTTTATTGTGCTCTAAATTAGACATTTAAAACACCCACTACACAGGAAAGCAGCACAACCACTTATGAAGAGTTGATGAGTTCAGCACCAGGCAGGAGGCAGCAGTTTGAGGGATGGGGCATATCCTTTTGTATGGGCACCTAATAAACCCTGACAGGCAAACTGCAAAGGGAAATACCATGTCTGTCCTCCATCCCATTCACCATTGCCAACTTTTCAGAGATCAGGAAAGGCTGACAGGTTTTACTTTGATTTCAGAAGCTAAATGAGGATCAGTGGCTCTCTACCAAAAGGAAGTCTTGAAGCGATCGAGATTGGAGGGCTAAATCATTTTGGCCCTGTGAGAGGGTGGCTACCCTTGTGGCATAGCCTTGCAGGCCTGCTGCCCTCTTACTTTCCCTCTTGCAATGGAACTGAGAACAAGCTACCCCCTTTGTGGGGTTTCAGTTATTAACTCCTTTAACAGAGTACAACCACTCCCCCAATCCTTCCTCATTGACCCATGAACTCCAACCCTTCTTGTGGCCATCGGGCTAATGTCAACAAGCATCCTCTCCCAAGTTCAGGAGTCCCTAGCCCTCCTCCCCAAGATGGGTTACCATGGGGGGAAAAATTCACACTCTTCAGATAAGGAAGCCACAGTTCTCCTTCTGGAGCTGGGCTATGCTTCAGGCCAGCTAGAGCCCTCAATCAATTTATCCCCAGCAGACCCCTTTTTACTTACTCCTTTCACTTATCAGCTTGGTGAGGCAAAAAGACTGCAATCCTCGTCGTCCTCCTACTCCTAGAGTTTCTGAGAGCTTGTCTCTCTAGGAGCCAAGACCGGCTCTAGACACCAGCAAAGCATGTGCTTGGGGCGGCACAATTCCAGGGGTGGCATTCCGGGCAGTTGCGCTCTTTGAGGTTTTGTGGGGGTTTTTTTGCTTGGACAGTTCTGCTCTTGGAGCTTGAGGCGGCAAAAAACCTAGAGCTGGCCCTGCTAGGAGCACCTCCCTGCAACTAAGCTCTGGAAACTTTGTAGTAACTGTCAACTGCCTAGATCAGTGGTCTCCAAACTTTTTTGATCGCGCACCCCCATCAGTAAAAAAATTTTGAGCACGCACCCCCTGCTGTGCCAGCTCTACCATTTTTGCCAAAGCAAAAAAAAAAAAAAAGCCGCTCAGACTCCCGCCCGAACTGCCAAAGCAAAAAATAAAAAAATAAATAAGCCCCCCTGCCGCGCACCCCCACTTTGGAGACCACTGGCCTAGATGGCTGGTTGGCAGCTAATTGCTTACACGGTGTCCAAAACTGGCTTGTCCTCCTTAAAGGAGCCTGTAACGGGTAGGCCAGGCTCTGATTCCCCTTAAAGGAGCCAGGGTTTATCATCCAACTACAGAAGCATTGTATGGCAACAAACAGAGATGTTTGCCTACAGTTGCAAACCGAGATGAATCTGTGATAGGCCCCTTTGACAATTCCAGCCTAAATCATTCTACACGTGCACTGGACATGAGAAGATCTACTTTGCATGATTTTGTCTTATTCCCCTAAGAAATCAGTTTGCTGCTGTTTTACACATCAGAAAACGTTGCTGCACAAGTCAGCCCCAAAGCGTCGTCTCAGTTTGCAACTGTGGACTGATACCTATATTTGGGGCCATACAATTCTTCTGTAGTTGGATGATAATCACATTAAATGGAGAGCCCATACAGAAACAATAACAAACAACCCGATGTTCATTGCAAAGGATTTCTGGACCAGTTCAACACGCTGAAGTTAGCCAGTGAATAAAACATTGTTTTGGCTAATTCTGTTTCACACTCAGCTTCACAGATAAAGAGGGTGGAAAGGCCATTAAAATTCGTCTTTTCACCCCATCTATACTTCACAAAACTGGACTTGACAAGCTTCAATACTGTCCTTAGGGCTTGTTTACACACAAGTTATATTGCTTTAACTATAACGGTACATAGTTAGTTGGTACAATAACACCCCACCTCTAATAGGGATGCAATTACAATGGTAAGGTATTTTATACCAGTCTTGCTTATACCTATATAGTAAGGAAATAAACTATACCTGTATAAGGCACCAATATAAAGTACCTCCACACTGGTAAAAGTATTTCAGTAAAACATTACAGCCCTAACCAAAATATTTATCCCGATTAAAAAAAAAAAAAACACATTTAGATCGAGGGCATTTACCTTTAAACAAAGTAAGAAGAAAAACTGCTATTTCAATGTTTTCGCCTAAAGCCATGTCTACACTGCAAACTTTTGCTGATATAGCTATGCCAGCAAGCGGTTGAGGAGATGTGACTTTGTAACCAATATAATTGTCCTGGCAAAACCCCCTAGCATAGATGCAGCTTATATTCGCAAAACTACACTTTTGCTGGTATAGCTTATGTTGCTCGGAGAGGGAGAGACGAGAGTAAGCTATCCCTCCAAAAAGCACGGTCTTTATGGTATAAGCTGCGTCCGCACTTAGGGGCTTTTGCCAACACAGTCAGTTGTCGGTTACGTCCATGCTAGGAGTGCTTTGCCAGCACAGTATATTGGTATACTACTATACTGGCAACGCATGCCTGGTGTTGACTTTGCCTAAGATTCTCTTGGTCTGATGGGCACCCTAAAATGATGGTGAGATAGCATGGTACGCGTGCACAAGCTACTGCAATCATTTCACCAAAGTGTCATTCTAGCATTTAGACTTGCAACCAACAAAAGACTGCAATTTTCCATCTCTATTGTAATGTACGCAACATTGGGGCTACACAAATTTTAGCATTTAATGCTTGATAACATTTATCTGAAAGAACAGCCTGGCTTCCTTTATTGGTGATGGTGTCAGAAAATAACTGCTAGAAGAACAAGAAACACAATCAGAAGTAGTATAGGTAAGTTCCTCGTAATGACTTTGGAAAGTTTAATAGAACTACAAAATAAAGAGCTGCATATTTGGGATTTAAAGAAGCTTTAGCTCCTCCTCTGTTTTCTACTGCTCTAGCAGTATTGACATTTCCCATGCCAACGTTAATAAACTTGCATACTTTTTATAACAAACAAGAAAGCTGGGCATGAATGACTATGACATGTATCAAATACTGAAAATACTCAGAAAGCAACTGAGGATTTCACAGAAGAGCTGCTACTGCTAACATCACGGATTGTGGCTTCAAGGAAGTCACTGAAACATGATAGCACTACTGCTGACTTGGAAAGGATTTGTTTTTTCCACCAAACAGGTACTCAAAAAGCATTATGGCTCCTTCTCTACGGGAGGACATAACTTTTAATGATAGTGGAGATGCAGTTAGATTTAGTGTTTATCTGAAACAGAAGATAAACATGAATGATCTTTACAATGAATTCTCAAAGCAAATATGCCATTAATCAACAATAAAGGCAAAAACAGTCCAGTCAATGGTCCCTCGTGTCCTTTCTACTTTGTATCTCAGTCAAGGGTTTGATATTTCTCCTGGGGAGGAGCTACTGGGTAGATTTATTAATTTTGCAATACATCTATTTTTGAAAATTAGCTTCCTAGTGGAGCTCTTAACTCCCTGTTCCAGCTGAATTTACCTAATTCTTATCTTTCCATCCTATTTCTAGCACATTTCGCTACTCTTCAGCTGTCATTTGCTGTTCATTCTCCCATCTGCTCTTCCATTTTGGCTCCTAGGCCACGTCCTCTCCGTTCTTGATTCTACCATGAAGTTACTTCCCTCCACCTTATGTCACTCTCCCAAACCCGTATGTTCTGATCTTGTCCCTGGCTATCTATGGTACTTATAGGGCCCACATTACCATATTATCTCAGCACCTCAATCTTTTGATGTATTTATCCTCATAACACCTCTGTGAGGTAGGGAAGTGCTACCACTGCCATTTAGCAGACGAGTAATGGAGCACAGAAAAGCTAAGTGACTTGCCCAAGATAAGCTACCAAGTGTGTGTGCGGGGGGGAAGAAAGCACAGAATTGAATCAACACCTTCTAGACTAGTGTCTTAGCCACCGACCTTCTCCAACTCAGCACCAGGGTACTAAGCACTCAATAGTTTCGGAGAGTAAGTGTGGGAGAAGGGAGGGAAGAATGAACAAATGGAGAGAGTGGGGCATGCAGTGAAAACAGGAGAAAAAATAGAACACAGGAAAATAAACAAGGGAAATGTAAGAGAACATAATGCAAAAGGAAGGGATGCTGCTGTGACATGTAAAAAGAAGGTTAATTTTTCCACAAGGAGAAATGTAGTGGGGGAAAAAAATCATAGACCAAAAGAAGAAAGAAAGAAAGAAAATGGAAAAGGAGGTCAAGAAAGATAACTTAAGAATAAACATGGCAGAGAATAAAAGGGAAAAAAATACATCAGGGAGATGACACACATAGTGGTGAGGGTTTGTGAAATACATTTCGTTAATACAAATTATTCCCCATGTTTTATTACAGTTCTCAGGAAGACATCCAACACCTCCAGCAATTTCAGAGGGATGCAGGAGTGATGCTGGAACACAGTCCCTGATTTCTCACCACTGAAGTCAATGGGAGATTTGCCATTAACTTCCACAGCACAGAATCAGGCCCATATTTGTTCCTTAGTAGGCTTAATTAAAATTAATGATAAGCATGAAACTAAGAGGAAAAATTGCTTCACTATTAAATTATCCTAATAACCAGTAATTCCCCACAGCCCACCAATTTGAAGCCCATTATTAAATTATGTATTTGCAGAATTCCCATAGAGAAACAAGGTGAGTGAGGTAATATCTTTTATTGGACAAACTTTTGTTAGCAAGAGAGACAAGCTTTCGAGTTTAAACAGAGCTCTTCTTCAGGTCTGGCCCAGAAGAGCTCTGTATAAGCTCAAAAGCTTGTCTCCCTCACCAACAGAAGTCGGTCCAGTAAAAGATATTACCTCACCTACCTTGTCTCTCTAATATCCTAGGGAGGACACAGCTAGAGCAACATGGCCAACAACAGAATCCCCATAGGCCGAGACAGCATAGGCAACTGCCTGGAATAAATATATTAGAAATAACTGAAAGTAAACTTCAAATAAAACTCAACATCTATAAACAAGCAACCATTTCTAAAATGTAAAGGAACATGTTGGAGGTCAAGTCAGGTGCTGCAAATTTCTGTCCCTGTTACTATGACCACCACAGATGGGGGAGTGAAAGAATTGTAGCCATCCAGTGTATATCTCATTATTATATGTTCTTGTTTATACCTCCCATCTCAGTGGGAGGGGGGAAAAAGGACTCCGTGAAGTCAGTTTCACTTTTGTTTATAGTCAATTTCACATGCGGGGTCCTTGGAAACTCTAACCTAGTGATGCGAACACTGCGGGGAAACATTTGATTAAAAATAATTGCAGCGGGGGAAGGGGTGATGGGTGAGGGCCTGGGGGGGGGCTGTACTAGAAGAAGGGCTGGGGGGGCAACATGAGGGCGCTGCACGGGGGAAGGGCTTTGGGGGGGTTTCCGGGGGGCCTGCATGGGGAGAAGGGCTGGGGGGGGGGCTGCACGGGGGGCTGCCTGGGGCGCACGGAGGGACCAGCTGTGCCGTCTCGGGCCGCCCCGCGGCTGCGGCGCCCCCTGCCCTCCGCTCCCCGCCCACCTCCAGGTAGAACAGGTCCTGCGTGGTGATCTGCGAGTCCAAGTAATCGTCGTAGCTGTTGAACTGGGTGATGAGGTGATCCAGGGCGGCCCCCGCGTCGTCCGCCTCCAGCGCCGCCATCCGCGCCACAGGCCGCCGCGTCCCTAGCAACCGGCCAGGCCCCGCCCACCCCCGGCGGCAAGCCCCGCCCCTTGTGCGGAGACACCCCGCGGCCTTGCGCGGCTGCTGCTGTATGAGCGCGTGGCGAGGCGCGCGGTCTGTCCGGCCTCCGCCTGTGCGCCTGGGCAGTGTGGGGCACACCCCTAGCAGTAGCTAACCTTGTAGCCGTGCTTAATTCGAGCCCTGGCCCCGTGGGGCTTTTGCTGTGTCAGTTATGAAAGTAAAAAAAATTGCTTGAGCCCTGGCCCTGCTTTCATTACAAATTAAGCACTGGTTATACTACTATGTATTACCTGCATATGTCTTTGGGCATCTGTGCAAACAGGAATAGGTGTATGTATATACATACTGAGCCCCCTTTGGGGTAGTGCTGAGTCTCACAAGTCCACCAAAATTCCCCCCTCCCTTTAGGGCTAATCAAGTGTTTGGACTTTCTTCAAGCAACATGCACCATTCTATAGCAGTTACACATCACCATGTCTCGTTAGGGTGCCCAGACAGCAAGTGTGAAAAATCAGGACGGGGGGTGGGGAGTAATAGGAACCTATATATGAAAAAGACCCCAAAATCGGGACTGTCCCTATAAAATTGGGACATCTGGTCACCCTATGTGTAGTTAGTCATACAAGTGGCATAAATATTAGCCCTCACCCTCTTTGTCTGACAACAAAACAGAAAAGTATCAAACCTAGCTACTCCACTCCACTAGTTTTCTGACCCTTATGAAATAAGAATTTGGAACATGGATTTCAGATTCGCTATGCCACTGAAGTCAGCACGTGTTTTACATTGTATGTTGAACAGCTGATTTTGAGAAAGCATGCATCATCCCACTAGGCAAGTGTCTACTACAACAGGGGCTTGATCCTTCTCCACTGAAATAGATAGGAACTTTGCCATTGACTGCAGTGGGCCTAGGATCTGACATAGGAGCAGGAAGAGTCTCCATTCCAGGTTGGTATGAAACTAAGACCTTTTGGTGTTGTTCACAAAACAAAACAAAAAACAAAAACAGAGGAGATCCACCCCACAATAGCCTGAGTGCTTAGGACACTCCCCTGGGATGAAGGAAACATGGGAGTCTATCCCAAGCAAGTGTCCTAACCACCCAGACATTGGCTAATTCTGGGATGGGTTCTCTCTGTTTCTTGTGGAGTTGTTTGATTTTGTATAAATAATTACATAAAATATTCAATGGCGCAGGGACTGGAACCTGGGTCTTCAACATGTCAGCTGAGGGAGCTAGCTACTGGACCATAGAGTCAATCCCCTTTGGCCTGACAAATATTTAATTAATACAAAGTGGAACAACTCCAACAAACAATTAAAGGAGTCTCACACCAGAATACCCCATAGCTCAGTTGTTAGAGTGCTCACCTGCAATGTAGAAGAGCTAGGTTCAAGTTCCCTCAGAAATAGGCAGAACAGGGTTCTCCATAACTTCTGCATCCCAGATGAGAGCCAAAACCATTGATGTCTCTAGAACTTCCATCCTGGAGCCTAAGAAACCTTCCTGATAAAAGTTTCATCAAAACTGCCCCTTCAAAGGAAAATTTCAGGTTTGATGAACTGGTATTTTCCAACAAAAAACTGTTTTGTCCGAATGATTCCCCAACTAGCTTTATGCAGGTGGTCAGACTAGATAATCATCGTAGTCTCTTCTGTCCTTAAAATATATGCATCTTCCTTCTCCGACTAAAACTGTCTCATTAAACAGAATTTTTTACCTTAAAACCAAAGCATGCCCTTACTTAGGCCGCAGTTCCGCAAAGCCTATAAGCACATGCTTAACTCGAAGTATAAATCCACTGAAGCAAATGAACTATTTTGAATTGAAACAGGTGTAACAGTACACTTTGTCCCAAAGCATCCGAGTCTTCAAACATATCTCAAGGGACTATGAAGGGAATTTAAGATGGTACCCATGAGCTTTATGAGGCAGCAGTAGGTTTTGCCTTGTATAAACACTGACAATTCCTAAACTGTTTCTTTCTGGGGAAGAGGAAAGGGAAGACTCCTAAAACAGTCCCCAATCCCCACCTTGGCCAAGCCAAGATGGCTCCTAGATGAGTCATTGAGATGTGTTTAGATTAGATTTTGCTGGATGTGCGAGGTCACTACACTTTTAAATTGACAGAACTGAATGCCTTGTTTTAGAAAGCCAGGATTTAGATGCTGCACTAGTCAGACAGATGCTGGTAAAGTCCTGCATACCAGCGCTGTAAAACTTAATGGGAGCAATCATCTTGAGGTGGAGGAAGCTGATGGTTGATATAAAATGATGAGAAGGACGACAAGCTCTTTTTTTAGCAGCACGAAGGTTACCCAGAGGAAGAGTTATCTAATCCATCAAAATACATTTTATTGACCATTTGATTAAAAAAGAAAAGTGTAGGTTTCCAGTGAATCACCTTAATGTGGTGCAAGCTTGTGGAGTTCGAGGAATGAGAACTTTTTACGGGTGGTCATCAAATAATGATGGATGCTAGAAACAGTGCACAGCACAGCACTAGAGAAAGCCAGGAATGGTCTCCGTCTTTTATCTGTTCTCCCATCCATGATGCTCAATTAAAAGGACAGTGTCAAGCAGTTTAAGGGTCCCCAAATAGATTAAACACCCTATAAATAGTTATGAAGCTTTATATGAAGAGAAAGGTCTTCATAATGTTATCAATGCATTTGAACATTCCCCTAGGAATCCCCAGCAATATTATGCTAATGCATGAGAACCAGACTGGGAAACTAGCAAGCAAAAGATGAAGTTAGCTAGTGTGGATTCATTGTCTAAGCTGAGTGACATGTAAGAGACTCTGGCTGCACATGGTAAAAGATAACAAAACATGTAAGGCTATCTACTATGTTAGTAGTAACAGGTAGTTCAGTTTTTAGAGGAATTGTACATTGGCTGTCCCATTAATAATAAGTGCACCAGCTACTGCTGATGCCTTTTCCTTTTAACTATTTGCTGGAGGGCTATAGAGATTTTTTTTTTAAACATTTCCAACTTTATATGGTCATTCATCACGTAATGTTCCCCGCTAGGACTACTGGGAGTAAAAATACTGCTGCAGCCTTTTGATGCAGAATATGAATCCATTCCAACTATGAAAGGAAACCAGTTAGGGAGGCAGTGTTTTGTCCTTGGGTTCTTAAATCAAGACACTTATCAAATACCTCCATCTTAAACATCCAGTGGCTCCCAGGGAGAACTTCATAGGCCCCACCACCTTTTACCCCATGCTGTGAGTGTACAGGTGGTTAAAACAAAACACACACTATGTAAGTACTTTAATATTAGACATTCAAGCATGAATATTTTGGTTACAAAGATGGAGATTTGCTGTGTGCCTTAAATAAGCCACTTACTCCCTCTACAACTCAGATGACTTGTATAAAAAAAATGAGGTAACAATAGCCTAATTTCTGAGTGTTGTAAGAATTCATGTTGGTTGATCATTGAAAGTACAGTTAGGTCCTCAACCAGCTTCAGTGGACCTATATTGATTTACACCAGCCCCAGATCTGATGCAAAAAGTGCTATTCAAGTGTGAAGTAGCAATCAGAGGAGAGGGTCATTATATGTAAGGAGAGATGCTTCACATGAATTTGAAAAGTAATTTGTCAGAAATTTTAATTCCTGATAGTTAAAGAGACAGTGGATGGAACTGTCCCCTTATTGTTAAAAAAGGGACACATTCTTTACTATTTAGGCCAGGGGTCTCAAAGTCCCAGCCCGCGGGCCATCTGCAGCCTGAGAACCTCCCCATTACGTCCCGCGGAAAAGAGACGCATGCAGACACGCTGGGCTGCCCAATGTCTGCTGCAGGCGCCGCTCCCCGCAGCTCCCATTGGCTGGGGGAGAGGGACAGAGATACCATCACTAGTCACCGGGCAGTCAGCCATGGAGACAGCATAATTAGTTGCCGGGCAGAGTCAGCCATGGAGGCATCATCACTTTTTTCCACAAATGAATGTAAACAAGTCAAAATACTGAACACAGCTATCTGATGCACACCTTGCTGCAATCCTGAAGGTTTCAACTGCTCAGTCACAGAGTCCAAACATCAACAAACTGACAGAACTGAAGCATTGCCAGGTGTCTTGCAAACACTAAAAACTCTCTGGCAGGCAAAGAATTGTATAAAGTTGTATGACAGTTTCATTATTTCTAAGAAATTCTAAATAAAAAATACAATATAAACATTTTCTTTTCTGAACACCATCTTCAGTGACATTATTGACCCGCTAGATTTGAAGACTGGCACTGGCCCTAAGGTAAATTGAGACCCCTGATTTAGGCACTAGTATTCATCAGGTTTCAGGCATTTCTGCAACGTAACCACTAGACAAGTTTTAAAACCTCAAGAAGCCCGGCCTAATGAGTATAGTTGCCATTTATTTCACCAATATATCCTTTAAGGAACAAATGTGATTGTCAACCTGATTAAGTCTTCCTTGAAAAGAAAAATGGAAAGGATATAAATAAAAAGATTCTTGCACTACTCACTGAATGTCTGGATGGTTCTTGGGATACCCAGGACTGAGTCACCTTGTTATCCCCTTCCTCTAGGGAGATGGTGTCTTGCCTGTGGGAGCTGAGTATTAGCTTGCTTACCTCTCCAGCCTTTCAGCCACTCAAGCACTATCCTCTGAGTTATGGCACC
>NW_020664487.1:1418722-1511743 GCF_002925995.2 Terrapene triunguis
GGGTAACAAGGTGACTCAGTCCTGGGTATCCCAAGAACCATCACAGGGTTCCCTCATATTGAAGCTGTTGCACTGTGGATAAATAATGAAAAAGTGATTGGAGCAGGGGGACTGGAGCCTGCATCTCCCACATTCTAGGTGGATGCCCTAATCACTGGACTATAGAGGGAGACAACAACAAGCATGCCTGGAGGCAGGATAGACACCTAGGAAACTTTTACTCTGAAAAACATAGGTACCTACAGGGTTTGGCATAAGTTTTGTGGATTGCAATGGAACTAAAACTGGGCTTGTCTACATTACCCGCCGGATCGATGGGCAGCGATCGATCCAGCGGGGGTTGATTTATCCCATCTAGTCTAGACGGGATAAATCGACCGCCGAGCGCTCTCCCATCGACTCCGGTACTCCACCGGAGCAAGAGGTGCAGGCAGAGTCGACGGGGGAGCGTCAGCCTTCAACTTACCACAGTGAAGACACCGTGGTGAGTAAATCTAAGTATGTCGACTTCAGCTACGTTATTCACGTCGCTGATGTTGCGTAACTTAGATCTATCCCCCCCACACCAGTATAGACCAGGCCTAAGTGCCTTCATGGTTCCTACCCAGGCTTCTCTGGGCTTCATGACTTTTGCCTTATATCCCTGCAATCTATGCAAGGTGCAGTCTCAAAATTCATCTGCCTCTGGTAGGGCCAACTCACCTCATTCTCTGGACTTGTCTACACAACAGTTATTTTATAACTTTTTCCACTATTTAATCACCTGTACAGCTGGCCAGCAGCCACTGGTGTTTTAACAACCACATCACCCAGGCTTGCTCTGAGCAGAGTCAGATGACAGTGGTTAGAAGGTGGCTGGCTGCAAGGAGCAGCAATAATGAGAAATTTTAGGAAGACGGGGTCTTATTCAGACACTGCCTGATGAAACGGGAAGTCTTCAAGATGAAGTTCTGTGAATAATCCCATTGATGTCAGTAGGATATACACGTAAATAAGAGTAGTAAGAATGGCCTCCTAAGGGCGTAAGCCAAAGTCCACTGCAGTCAATAGAAAGACTAGGTTATTTTAAATGGGCTTTGGATCAGGAACTAAGGGAAGTTTGTCCCAGCCTGGTTGCTAGGGCTGATGCAAGGACAAAGAACATTTGGATTTCATGCAGCCTTCAAAGAACATTTGGATTTCATGCAGGAGAGAGAACTGCCAGGTCACAAGACTGCCTTGGCCACCCATCCTCCTACTCTTTACCCTCTCCTTCCTCCAGCCAAATCCTGATTCAATCTACAATTTACCTCGGTATACTGCTTCTGCAGGGGCAATGCAGAGATTCCCTATGCCAGTGCAAGCGGGCCATAGAGCAATAATGAATCAGCCCTCAAGTGTGTATATATTCTCCTTCCTTAGGGTCTCTAATGGCTTATTTCTGTATCCTGTGCAGTACAGCAATGGTTGCTTTATCTGGAAGCCAACAACACATTAATAGGTTTGCTAATGTGACAAATACCCCTAAATATCGCTTACAAACTAATTGGGTGGAATGCAATAAGACATCTGCAACATTCAACTTAATAACCCAATTGTGTTTCAGCAAGGAATGGTTTCAACACAGAATTTATTGTATCAATTTTAAATATGAAATATCTTGTAAAATAGATCTGTGAGTTTGCTTTACTACATTCAGAGTCTCAATCTCTGGAGAACGGTACTGTTTCACTGTTGAAAAATCGAGGACATAAAGCACAATCCAGCTCCTATTAAAATCAGTTAGAGGACTACCTGGGCCTTGGATATAGCCCATAAAGTGCACCCTTTGAATGGACCTTTTCCTCTTTTTACTAGAACTCTACTAGTAGTAACATCAGGGAATCATGAGGTGTGTTGAAAGCCCACAACTCCAACTGAGTAAGTGATATCCTGAAGTCCCTACTCTGTTTTTACTCAGTGGAGTTGTTGGGTAAGCTCAGTGTTTAACCACAAATCTTACTAAAACACAGGACGAACATCCACACTTGAAGGAGCGAACCGTACTGTAAGTAAAATAGAGTTTTCATGAACGTTGCTTGCATGCAGTTCTTGGTATGAACTGGAGTGCAAGCTTAGGGCCCAATCCCATGTTCCATGGGCATCGGTACTCTCATTTAAGTCAAAAATGATTTTTAAGGGGGTTACAGGATTGGGTCCTGGGTTTACACACTGTAGCCATTACATTTATTTTGTATTATTTTTCCTAAAATGCCAAATCACAAGAGATGCTGAGCACACAAGATTCCCATTGGGCCAAGCCCTGAAGGCCTTATTTATACGAACTCCTACCAATTTCAGCCAGAGTTTACCTGAGTGAAAGATGAATGAGAAATTCAAGATAAGGGACATTAAGTTCAGGGGGAATTAACAGAATAGGTATAGGGCAGCCAGTAACACCAACTCTAACTTCTCATGAATATTAATTGAAAAGAGTCAGTGGGTGGATAAAATACTAGCATTATATTGCAAAGAGGGAGTTCAAATGCTTAATTTTGTACTTTTTATTAACATTTATATTACCTTTTTCTATCAGTGTAGTTATAGCTGAATTGTAAGAGATGTGCAGTCTCTCCCTATCTCAGATTTCCTATTGTCACTCCATCTGTTTGGGACTTTTGATATTTTATATCTGAAAAAGGCCAGGCTGAAAGATGACAGAATGGAAGGTAATAAAGAAGCTTGTTAGATGTTTCTCCCCCACTGGTTTCATAACACTGTGGAAAGAGGTTCTTGCAGACTTCATGCGATTAGCAGAGTTTTTAGATTTACAAGTAGAAAGTTTGGTGGCAAGGAAAATACAAGTCAAATGCTAGTTAATGATATAGACCCTACTCTTCAGCATTCCAATCTTTTGGTATGAAAATATACCTGCTGTAAGTTGAAGTAAAACATTACTTATGCTTCAACTGAACTTTTTAAAAGTAGAACATTTGTCCAGAAAGTATGGACACAGGAATGCCCAAGAAAGGGTTTGTTTTATACATCTGTTTGAAGAAAAAAAGCTCTGAAGAATTCCAGCTCCGTTTCACATCAGTTCTTGTGACCTTTCCAACTGCATAGTTCACCCTAGGCCCATAATGAGTTCACAACTGATGGGCTAAACCCAAACACATGTACTTCTGTAGGTTTGGACTGGATCCCTTTGCAATAGTGCCTGCAGTAAAAATGATCATAATTAGCTGCTCATGCACAAAATCTGATCAGTTTTGCTTTACCATCATGCTAACAAAAATGTTATTCTACTTTCCGGGCTAAAAACCACCACCACAAGCCCTTACTTGCTTCAAATCGGTGGCCAAATACAGCTTTATATTTTAATGTAGTTAATGTCAGGATCATCCCAGATGTCCTGGGTTTTTTGGACTTCAGAGATGGCAATCCTATATCCTGGCTCTGCCACAGACTTCCTCCGAGACCTTGGCCAAGTCTCTTAATCTGTGCCTCAGTTCCCATCAGTAAAATGGGGATAAGACACAGGGTGGAAGAAAGTAGTAACCTCTATTTAGACAGTAAGTTTTTTAGGATAGGAACGGTCTCGTGCCTTGTATATGTACAGCACCTACCGCAGCGGTGTCCTGATCACAGTTGGGGCCTCTTGATTGCTAGAATACAACTAATAATTAGATGTTTCACCCAAATAAATACACAAAAACCACAGTAGTTTATACTTTGGGATTTAAAGTCTGCGCCTTGTGTCTTTTCTTCTGTCATTTTAATTCAATAATTCCTCAAAACAGCTCAAAATATTTAATACACCAATCCTAAAAAGGTTGGTTTCATAAAATTAACAGTAATACCCCAACCATTTGTATAGAACCAAACTTGACATCAAGCCCTGAAACTTTTCTTTTTCTGCTTTGCACATTATTACCCTACACTCCTTCCCAGCCCCCACAACGTTCCTCATCTGTTGAGACATTTGTAACTAGAACACCGAGAAGAAGCAGCAACACACATGACAGTTAATAAGTGTTTTCCTGGCAATTGTCAGACTATTTGTTGTGCATTCAGAGAACAGCTGGCAGGACCTCCTGTGGATAATGTGATATGTGCACTACTTAAGGATTTCTTAAGAAATCCTTAATAGAACATAACAGAATCACCTTTACAGCTATAAATAAACTAAGTTTGATAAGAAAAATAAAATCTCTTGTATTTTTTAAAAAAAGCAAACAATACTGGTGTGTTAAAAACTAACTTCATTGCTTGCAAGTCCATGAAAACGTTGAACTGCAAACTGCTGACTAGCCAGGGGTTCATACATGTAAACACAATTACTTCATTCCTGAGATTTTACCACCATTTCAGGGATCCTCTTGCAAAGCTTCAAACAAACTTCTAAGTTCTCAAACTAGTGAAAGATCAATCACCAAAATAGTTTCCTTTTCCCCCTAGGGTCTCTACCCTATCTACATGATCCTGATTTAGAAAGGGATTAAAGAGGCTGTTTTCAAATTAATAGTGGAATGTAGCCACTTGCTCAAGATTTTCCTTGAGCTCACAGACTCCCAGTCATAATAACCCAGTCTTTAATTACAGCACTTAAGGTGTGGTTCTCAGAGGACCAGAAGTAAGATTAGTTCATAAGGCAACAAAATTTACATCAAGCTTAGAACTGGGAATCATCTAGCATTAGTAGTAAAGTCAACACTATTCTGCTTTTCCCAGATAAATCTGTTGAAAGTTTACTATAACTCTTCCCAGCGTGCCCAGAAGTAATTTAACATGAAAAATAAGAAATTAAAAAGTACGTGACTTTCTTTGGGGTGTTTATAGTAGGCAGTCTGTATTATTAACACATGAGAGACCAGGGTTGGATTCCCAGTCAAGCCTGTAGACCCAAGGTCTAACATGGGCACCACAGGTACTTGGCATTTTTCTACATTAGAAGAGGAGGTTGAGATTTTTTAAATGATAACCATTTTCCTTATGCAGGGGCACATTAATACCTTTAACTCCATTCTGCTGGCCAGAGTCAACATTAGTCCTGCACCATTAGCTCTTCCACTCTGAGGGAGACGATCCCCCTCCAATAACACCCAGGATCTCAATCATAAGAAGAGATACCTTCCCTGCTGTATGTGCCCTGAGGTTTCCTTCTGCTACAGACTTCCATAGGGAGAGAGGAGAGCTGCAGATGATGCCAGAACACAGATCCCAGCTCAGCTACAGAGACATTTCTTTACACAGTTAAAAGCCATTTATACTAATTCTGAATCTCTTGAACATAAAATAAAGTATCAGGCAAATAAAGTCTTCAGCCTTATCCCGAGTTACCCTTTATACAAGCGGCAGTGACTAGAATACTGTATGTGATGAGTGCTATATTCTTCCTTAAAATGTAGGCTAAAGCTGCTATCAGACTTCAGAGCGAAACAAGATACTATTTGCTACATTGCCCTAGTACCTGTGGGTTTTTTTCTCCCAATAAACACTTTCCCTGGATGCTAAACTCAAAACATTTTCCTCTTTGCAAAGAGATGTAGCTTTTTGCTGAGAAATAAACACTCAGTTTCATAATCCCAGTGTGTGACTATCAGTTCTGTAACTGATATTTAAACTTGATATCATCTCACAACATTATTGGGTTTTTGAACTATAAGGGATGCAATACCTGTAAATTCAAGGGAGACACAGCTCCCTAGGGGAATGGTGGAAGCTCCAGTCCTTGCAACAGTTTTTGGGTGGAGTTTAAAATAACATCACAGCATTTCTTCCTTCCACTTTGAACAGACCAGCTGGCTTATTACACTGGTGCGTGTCAGGTAAAGAAAAGTAAAGGTCCTTTACTGAGTGGAACCTTCCATAACTTAGCAGGGGGCAGGTAGAACCATAAACACCCAGCCAACAAACATACATCCCAAAAACTATCAGTATTCTCAGCTTGACTAGCTAAGTCAGCACTTATTGATTAATCCCCCTCTCCTTACTGACTTTCTGTTTTACTCCATATCCCATTTATACAATTTCCTGTTGCCTTAACAGGCTAATCTGCTGCAGCTATTGCTGGCCCTTGATAATAATACTTGCTTCTCAGGTGTGGGTGGGGGCTGTAACCAACCAAACCTATAAACTAACCCCTGAGGGAAGAGGGCACACACCTCCTCCCTCCCCCTAAAACAAAACCAATGAACTAACACCACACAAACAGGTGTCTTCTTAAGGGACATGACTACCCAATCACAGACCCAGTAAATATTACTATTTCTATTTGCACATTGAGGCAATGGGAAGGAGGATGGTCTGGGGGCAAAGGCACTGGACTTGGGTTTCAGGAGATTAGAGTTAAATTCCTAGCTCTGCACAGATTTACTATGTGACTTTGGGCAGGTCCCAGGCTGAGATCCCCAAAGGTATTTAGACACCTAACTCCCATTGATTTAAAGGGGAGTTCCCTTTGAGGATCTGGGGCTTAATTCCTGTGTGCCTTAGCTGCTGATTTCCCAACAGGGGATACCAATACTTGCCTACCTCACAAGGACAACATGATGATAAATCTGTAAATATTTGAGTTATTTAAGATAGATACTACAGTGAGGGGGACCATAAGGTCCAGTTCTCCTGCTCCAATCACTGTTTTGTTATTTAGCCACAGTAGAACAGCTTCAATGGGAGAGATAAAGGGCACCTTACATTGCAAAATCCCATAGCTGAGTAGTTAGAGCACTCTCTGAGGACAGTTCAGATCCTTTCTCCCACTCTGGCAATGAGTATCCCTCATTGCAAGTACGTGCTTTAACCGCTGGGCTAAAAGTCATAAGGAGGACACTAGCACCACCACCTCCTGCTGTAGTGGCCAGATTTTGAATGGGGCCTGATCTGGCAGGCACGCTCAGAGGCCACCTACCAGCTTGGGCCCTGCACAGGACTTAGGTGACAGAATGCTCTGGTTCGTGGGTCTTTGGTGGGAGCCAGAAAGGCACCTGGACGCCTGGTGGGGGCTGCAGTTTGCATGCCCACAGGCAGAAACTGAGGCACCAAGAGAACATGTACCCTGAATACTTAGGCACCAAGTGAGTTTAGGGTTCAGTGGGAGTTTTGTGGATTCCAGTGAAGCCAAAACTGAGGTTTAGATGCCTAAGTACTTGTGTGGAACTTGACCTAGGCCACTAGCTATATGCAGCCTAGCTGGAAAATTTGTATCTAAATGGGAATGAGGTAGGGCATAGTCTTGAGCTGGAAAATACAATCTGGAACCCTAGATCTACCTCCACAAAGGCCCATGTGGCCCTGTCCTCCTCCTCCTCCCCCCCTCCCCAGGGTGTAGGGATGGTGGATGGAGTTGGACAGGAATGTCAGAAGTGGAGTAGATAGAGGTTTGGTCTGATTAACCAACTGTGGTTCCTCACTTAAAAGCTGAAGTCCCGTAGACTGAAGGAAGCTCATCAATGAGGATCTCTGGTCTGATGAATCTCCTGTAGTTTGTCAAGCTGGAGATCACATTTGATAAGCCTCCCGTGGTTCATCAGACATCTGTTCTCTTCTCACAAACCACAGGTCGATCATCAGAGTGGAGCTGCAGCCTCTTCTAGATTTAACAGACCTCATCCATTTCCTGCCCCAGAACAGCTTTCACACAAGTCTGCCAGGTCCCCACTTTATGACTAGGAATGGATTCTTCAGGGGTGGGGAAGCTGAGATGGTGGCTAAGCGAGCTTTTGGTGGTTATCGGGGCTGAGATGTTGGGATAGGGGCTTGGGAGTAGCCAAAGCACCAGCACCATAGTGCCCTTGGTGCACCAATGCCTTGGCACAGGGAGTCTGGAAGGCCTCAGTGTTGAGACTGTGCCTCACTAAGGCATTGGTACATCAACACTGGCGGAGTCCATGAAATGCCAGTGTTTTGGTGCTTGTACTCAGGACTTCCCAATCCTAAGCTCCAGCCCTTCTCTCACCATCAACCTTCCCTCTCTGTACATCCCAGTCCTCTTTCTGCTCATATATTCCACAGAAACATTGCACAAGAGGAACTATAAAGTAGCGTTAGTCCTAACACCTGCCAGATCTGTTAACACCTCTTCCATTGTACACTGCTATTTAAATTGAGCACTTACATCTGTTTCCTTATTATATAAATGTGACTTAACCCAGAAAAGCCCTTTTCCTGGGGGTAGATGTGCCATCATCTAAGGAGGCACTAAGGCACCATGCAGCCATAAATATAATTTTTTTTTTGGAAGCTCCATAAAGTTGAGGTGACGCCTACCAGTGACGTTTGCAAACGTATGTCCTGATTCCAGTTTGGGCAATTCCAGTACATTCTGCCCAATGAAATTCCCCCATTTGGTTTCCATTAGTTAAAGAATTCTTCACGTGCTACACTGCTAGGTAGCATTGCTGTGTTCTCTTACCAGTGCTGCCATGTTCCACCCCGGAGATGTTTGTATTCCAATACACCGGGCCAGAGTGTGCTTATTCTTGCTTGGGTGTGCAAGGATAGAGGAGTGGGATTTCCCCCTTTGAACTCCCACCACACGTTGAGCAAGGCATAGTGCAGTCCCTGCACTTTCCTGAGCTCCATCCTAGCACTTGTGGCCAGGGCCTTGCCTCCTGTCCCCTCTCATAGGCCAGCAGAGCTGGCTAGACACACAGGGGAAAGCCGGGGCGGGAAGGGGGGATTCTGTCTGCTTGAGGCACCATGTCTCCTGGAGCTCTGGGCAAGGCAGAGCTACTCCACACCACCACGAGCATGGGCTTGTGCCTCAAAGGCACAATCTGGCCCACAGTTTGCAGACAGCATGTAAAGTGCTTAGCTTAGGGATCCTATTAGCAGGAAGACACCATTCAGACTTAAATAATTACCATTCTACTCTGAAATTTACCATTCAGATGGCAAAGCTTATAAAGGTAAATGAAAGCCTGAGAACTTCATGCAAAATCCCTTCTTCCCCCTCCCCGGGCAATGAGGGGGAAATGGATCCCCACTATTGTGACTATTGGGGCTACAAATTGTACCCTTATTGTGAGCTAAAACGTGAAAAGTATGCAGACGTTCACAAGATGTTACAATATAACCATGAAAATAGGGCAAGTGGTTTACGACGTGGAATGTTGTAACAAGTACAGAAGAGCTAGACAAAGAAGCTGGAGTAGTCTAACCCCAAAAGGCCACGTTGATATAATCTAAGGACTGTTGAAATTATGCTTGGTAAAGAAGAAGATGTGGAAGTTAATAGACCAAAATTGGTGTGCTGGATATTAGACCTAACTGGTGGACAAAATAATGAGGGACATGAACTATGATGTTCACTTTTCCCCTTTTTGAGTTCCTAGAAAGAGACTTGGAAAAAAGACACATACAGTTCAGATCAGTTCCGCTCAAATCTCCCTCTCATTTCCCATCCCACTTTGCATCCCACCTCATCCCCTGAACTGCCAGAAACTCATCTCAACTCATCTAAAGGACTTTCTTCCTGAGAGGAAGGCTGGCTGGTCTTCATCTTGTTCAAGGAACTTTGTTTTCACCTGTGACTGCGTAGTGATGGCTACAGGGTAGTCACTAGCATGACTGCATCTGCTCTTCTAGTCAGAACTGCAGTCTGGCTGTCCTGCTTCTCATGTAGGGCAGAAATAGCCTCACTTCACTCAGATCAGCACAGCTCACACTGGTCACACTATTGGACTATCCATGCACTCCAGCAACTATATGAACATCTATGCAATTTCTGCACTATGGACTCATCTGGAGTAACTAGGATCTCCATGAATTCGCTCTTCCTGGGTGGTACTTAGTCCCAGTTGCCCTCATCTGATACAGATGCAGGAGACAGAGGCTCTCTTAGCCTTATATGGTGGCACAGGAGTTTCAGGTCTTTCTTGAGGGGAGCCTGCAGGACTGCTGTGTAAAGGTCTCCTGGGAGGATGCTGGTGTTCTTGTGGCAAGTTTGCATCCTGCACTCTGGGCAATGGGTGGTCCAGTGCTGAGGAGGCTGGAAGAGACAGTCCAAAGTTAGTTGCAGTCCCTGCCTTCAGGGTGGATAAAAATATATATTTTTTTATTAAAAACTCAGATTTTTTATTTAAATTCAATACAGGTTTATTTTAAAAAAAACTATTTAAAATTAAATGTGAAATTATGGCAATCTGTGTTAAGGACTAAATTTGCTATGTTCCATTAAAATAATTCAAGTTAATTTTATAAATATATTACATTAAATTTAAATTTAAATTAAAATTAGAAATTTGCTGCCAAATTTTAAAGAAAGCCAAATCACTAAAGTGGTGGAAGCCACTGGCAAAGCAACTGGAACCAGAGTTTATTGAAGTACTAAACCAGCCATTGACAGCAGTCAGCTCTTCTTTAGGTGCAGAGAGAATATTTTCTCCATTTCAATTTATTCAACTAGTTCAGTTCAATGACTAGTAGATTCAAAGTTAAGAAAGCAATAGAGAGTTGCAAAAGCAAAAAGGCTTGTTTTCCTCTTCCAGTTTATGAATAAAAACTAGGTGTAAGAGGATGAGATCTACTAATTCTAAAATCTTGAAGGGCATCATGACCAGGAACAATCAGTTCAATTCGCTAACTACAGATAATATGTCTTTTTTTATAGTAATTCAGTTAGTTTTAAATGCAAAACATGTTTTGATACATTTTTATATGCTTTTTCTCCTTAGGTACAAAATATTTAAGGTTGTTCATTTAACTAGTGAAAAAAATTAAAAATATTAGCTTTTTGCATTTTTATTGAATTTAAAGTTTTATCCAAATAGAGCTTGACACAAGCCACAAGTAAAAGAGTTAATCCTCATCTAGAACAGCGCCAGTCACCATTTTCTAACATAAATGTAAAAATTAAGAATCTGAATAAATGCAAGTTAAGCTACATAATTGCTTAAATAAATGTGTATAGATATAGTGTATCCTCCTGGTTAGCAAAAAGAAATACCAAATTTAGCACAAAGGCTATATTTAGTTGTAAATCAACATGTTTTAATGGTTACCAACCAATGAGACTCAATCTTTCTTTAGGGAAATAGCTGCAAAGTACAACTGCAAAAGAATATTGAAATCAATTTACATAATGATTAAAATTAATGATTTCAATCACTTTGTTTTAAATTGATCCACCTTTCCCACATTCCTTCTTAGGGCTCTCTGTTTTACTTGTTCTTTCAGCACTACTGCTCTTGGGGGTCCATCAGGAGATGGGTTTTGTTCTTCTAGTGCTTTGTCCTAAGTATGAGAAAAATATTATTAATCTATCTGAACAGCATGGACCCTGTGGAGCTGGACCAGACCCATGGAGCTTGTTGGGAGCTGTGGACCCTTCAACCTGAGCTCTAGTGCCATGTGGTATCACAGAGAGTGTAAACTTCTTTTCACACCTCTGTCCTGGAAAAGCCAGGGGAGAATTCAGAGGGGCAGGGTAGTGGGTGGGCCTGATAACTGAACTAGCATATGATTGAAGTGGGTGCTGATTTTCAAGAACTTCAAACAGCACATGGGACAAGTGACATCTTTGTGCCTGTTAGTAAAACCTGATTCAAGTGACTGTGCACAGCAATACTAAACTGTGGTGTTTACACACATCCACTGTGTTCTCTGGTGCAGTATTTACTGTGATTCTGACTTACAGTCTGGCCTCTTCTGCATTGGAGAGGTTGCCAGGCCTCCTTCATCCATTGTGACTTTGATAGAAATAATGGACTCTCATACCCATAATCCTGGAAGTAGCTGCGCTACCCATTTTTCTTCCGCACATGGCCCCACTCCACCAGTGCAATTTCATGCAGAATTCCCTTTGTTGTTTCTTGTGGCAACTTCCACTTCATGTTGGTGTCCTCTCCTGTGCCCACCCACCACAGTCATCCTCATCCACAGTTCCTCCTATTGCCTGTCCCGGTCATCTACAGATTGTTCATGTGGCACCAGTACGGTACAGGTCCCGCTTGCTCATGAACTCATCAATGACATCAATCTCAGTGCTGGAAATATCCTGCTGCAAGCATGTTCCTTCTTCCTCTTCCAATTCCCTGCCACTGACATCTCACTTCTGACCTGGATGTTGCCACTTCGCCTTCTGCTGGGGAGTGGTAAGAGTGGGCAGGATGAAAAGGCCCATTTCAGAACCCTTCTGCCTGATTTTTGGCACCATGTGGTAACGAGCATATGACATCACCTCTCTGCCCACTGCCTAGCTGGCCCTGAAAGACAGTTCTCAAGGTGACTAGGGAGAGAGAAGCTTCCATTTTGAAACTTAAAGGCGGAGCTGAAGAACCATCTCCTAAGCCTGGCTATGACTGTTCTCTGTCTTAAATAGTGACACTCAGCCCCCGCTCACAACTTTCCAGCCCCTCCTGACCACTTATCTGAAAGGAAAAATACAAGTTGGTGCCAAGCTCAGACTGGCAGCTGGACTCTGCCAAAAGATTTTGTCTAAGGTCCTTTAGAGAAAAAACTGCTCCTCCCTTGAAAATAAATTGACAAAGTGGTACAAGGGACAGGGGGGGAAAGGGGAAAGCTCAGCACTATGGGAAATGGTAGCATTCATCTTCTGCATTCTGTGGGCAAAGTCATCAGTGGCTCCGGTCCCTAGGGAATTCTTTGCTTTCCACAGCCAAAGAAGGGGTAAAAAATAATCTGGAAATACAGCCAGGCACCTGGCGGCAGCAGCCCAGAGGGTAGGTGAGTGTTGTGCAGATGGTTACCGTTATCAAAGGGCCACTCAGTGCACTGAACGGTAGGCTGGGAACTTGCTGTTTTATTCAACAGCATCATAACAGAGTGGGGAGGGAAAACTCCCACCCACAAAACAAGAAGCAGAGGAGGGGTGGAGGGTGGCTCAAGGCCATAATACTCTGGAGAACCTAGTTAACCCTATCATGACCACTTTACTACAGTTACAAATCCACCTTGAGTCAGGGGAGCTGTCTGTCGACAGTGGGGGCTGATGTCTGGTGGTGGAGAGGAGAGAGGATGAGGAGGAGATGGGGGGAAGGGATGGAATCTGTGGGGCTAAGGAGCAGGGATAGGGTGAGGGCATGGAGAACTGTTTGGCTTAGTCCAGCAACTTGTTGGTCATTTTCCCAGTCTCTGGGGAGGAGGGGGGGATTCTCATGTACCTCTTGAGCACCAAATGTCCCAGGGCTATCACCAGCCCCAATGGCAGGGTTCTCCTGTTCCTCCTTTCCTTTCCATCACTCTAGGATCTCCAGGGCCAGCATACATTTGCATAGCTCAAGGTTGCCCCTCGACATAGGTGGAGTGTGTTCAGAATGTTGTGGAGATGGGCTTCCCTCAGAGTTGCCTCTGCTGCTCTCTACAGATCCTTTGTGCCTGAGAATTAAGGCAATGGATTTGGTCTGTGTATGCTAGGAATAGAGGGCTTTTCTCCTTTAAGTTTCCCCCATCCCCGTCGGATCCCACGTACAGGTAATGCAGCACAGAGGGAGAACTCACTCACCATTCTGTGTCTGGTGGATAAAGCTGAGCAGTGAGGGAACAGGGGCACACGAGTGCGTTCAATCTCATTACCCCAGCCAACTGGACTTACTAGAGTACCCAGAGGGAAAAGAGTTGACTTTTTTGTCTCCAGCACTGTGTTGGGTAGTGAGAAAGTCCTTGTACAGGCCAGAGCTGCAACAGATGAAGCTGGTGATAGACTGTGTAAGACCATCGTTTGAGGCTGACATTGGTGCAGAGGGACCGACCTGCTTCCCACCGCTTAAAGTCCACTTTTATTTAGTTCACTGTTCAGTTTGGCAGCCAGCGCTCACTCTGGGGCTTTCAGAAATGTCAGCTATTAAGCTTTAACATGTCCCCATTTCCTAACATCTACCTGGCTCCGGTATGCAAATACAGCTAGGTAATATATTCCCTAGAAATTTGTACCTTAGACCACCAAGCAGGGCAATGCTGAGGGACTTAGTAAATCTGGCCCTGGATCTTAACTTCATCACTGCTGATGCAAACGTCTGTTTATTCAGCATCACATAATAATAGTTACTGTAGTGAAGAATATGGACCAAATTCAGTCCAGGCGCCAGACAGGGAACGCTGCTGAATTCTTGCTTGGCTCGGTGAATTTTATGTGCTTCTGGGAGAAATCTCTGTCCTTGGTTTTTTTTCAAAACGGTAACATGAATTCGTTCACAAAATATACAGCATACTGCCACACAGAACATCTTAAGTACTGCCTCGGCTTCCCCCTCACAGAGCAAGGTGTATCAGATGCCTCCCATGGCACAATTCCCCACTGCCCCCCGCCAAGAGCCTTCCTCGGGTCCTGAGTAGAGCTGGGCAAAATTTTCGTGCAAAACCTTTTTTCCCTGAAGAATGTGGATTTAGGTGGACATGAATTAGAGTCAATTACTTGGATGGGGGGAAATTCGTAAATGTCAAAACAGTTCATTTCAGCCTTTCCAAAGCGAACTGTTTCGGTTTGTCATTTTGGAAAGACATTTGGTTTCGGAATTTCTCACTATTTTATTATTTTTTAAATCATTTTTTTAAAGCCTCAAAAGCAAAAAAATAAAAATAAAACAAATGTTTCTACTGATATCAAAGGAAACTTTTTTTTAGACCTGCACCCAAACTTCATATTCTGTATTCGGACATCCCTTGCTCTGAGATCCATACAAGGAAAGGGATTGGGAGGGGGTAGGGCTACTAATAGACTATGCATCATTTCCCACAGATTGTACTAATCCCTCTCCTGGACAGCAGGGGTTCCTCTGCTTGGAGTGACCCTCTCTGCATGAAGCTACATTAACTTTAGTGCAGAGAGAACCCCTTCCAAGTTAAGAAACCTCCCTGGAGAGGGATTCTGGGCACAGCTCTTAGCAGGGAGAAGCCCTCACATCCCAGCCCTCCAACAGAGCCAAACGCTCCAGGCGTGGGAATGGAGGTGGTGTGAAGGCATTGGGTCCATATGGACAGCCTTCCTGTGCCCCTAACAATTTTATTCATGATACATTTTGCGGGGTTTAGAATTCTTGTTTAAACATTTTTTAATAATCTCGTAAAACCCCACCTGTAATCCCATGTGTGCTCCGGATTAACAGAACCATGGGATCAACAACAGCAGTCATCCAGTAAAAAGGCACTGAACTCTGTGGAATTTAAATGCACTAGAAAGAACCCCACAGTAAGGTAAAATACTGCTAGGGAAGCACTGGTTTAATTGTACCCTGGAGAAAAAAGAAGCCTGGTATTGCTTCCTCAGCAGAATTTCACCTGACTGCACTGAAATCTGAGAAATTCTCCACTTCCCACAGAGGGAATAGCAAAAGATTTAATGAGAAACACATTTGAACTGGACCTATAACTGTGAGATTACATGTTTGCTAATCTCTCTGTAGGATATAGAGAGATCCCTTCTTCTGTGTGCTGGGGGGTGTCTAGTCTAGTGGAATTAACCACATTGACTACTGAATTAAAAGTAAAATTTATTCGGACACCTTCTGATATTCCAATAGAACAGTTTATATGGCTTGCAAAATAACAAAGCAGATATCGTGATGATAGTGGGTCCAATCTTACAACCCTTGCTCGTGGGAGTAGTCCCACTGATCCGGGACTTCTTCAGGTCCCAGGGTAACTCCTATTAAAACCATTGAAAGAGTTCCCTTGATGATGAGTCATGCCCAAGTTCCTATGGGCTGCAGGGTCAGAGCCTTTATTTCAGTGGACTGCACATGTGAGTAATGTAATTCATGTGCTTAAATGTTTGCAGGATCATAGTCTAACATGAGCTCTCTAATACAGGGATAAAAGTTGTCCTTTCTGCTATAAATAGGTTGTCCCTATAAATCAAGCTCTCTTAAATAGAATCCAAGCATTGGCAACAATCCAATGGATTGATGAAGGGATGGAAATTTCACTGTGAGTAGAAACAGGCAAAACAGTCAATTTTCATTTGGTTTCAAAATCTATGTTTTGTTTTGTTCCACAAGTGGTGGTCAGTTTGTTCAGACTCAAAATCTTATTAAGCAAAAGAGATGCCAGTCTGACAGTGAAACAGCATGGTTTATCTTAGAATGTGAGCTCCCTGGAGCAGGAACTGTCTTTGTGCGGGTGGGGTTGTACCACGGTGCCCTCAGCCCTGACTGAGGTTCTTATAGTCATAGAAATCATAATTATCTCCATTGGATTACTCACATGGGTAAAGTTATGCACATGAGTGCTTGCAGGATTGGGGACCTAGTTGGTAAAATTGGTGGCCCTTCTTGTGGCAGGATATGGGCTATCTCTGAAAGAATTTTAAATGTGTTCTTTTGCCAGGGACACAGAGATCTGTTTATTCTGGTAGCTGCTGTTACTAAAATGTGACACTAAAGTTACAGCTGGATTTTGGATTTGTTATGAGGGGCAATACATAGATAAAAGAGAAGAATGTTCTTTGTTGTACAGGCTGGGCTATCTGCAAAGATTCTTCCCTAAATGTAATTTTTTTAATTTGTGTTTTGTGATAGAAGACAATTACATTTCATAGCAAATCCTGACTATATTTTGGTTGTTATTATTCTACCGGTAAAGACAGTTCTGCTTATTGACATCAGACATAACCATCCACGTATTGTATGTGTAGATCCCCTGGGTAATGAGGATTAGGAAGGTGTTGTATTATATATGGCTTCTGCATATGTGTTCATTCAATTAGTTAATTTAGGTAGCCCTATGCTTCACTGAACATTAATTATATGTAATTGTGTATGGCTGGTAAACTGTAGATAAGAAGTGCAATTTGAATTTTTTAATTTTAGTTTGGCTTTAGCATTTGAAATTAATGAGCACGGGCCCGCATAACACATCTGTGTTGTTCTGCTTTAACTTTGCTGTTGCTAATCAAGTCAAAATAAGTGTACAAGATAAGTGATTGGGTTCTTTTGTCATCATGTAAAATATGTGGAGCATGTAGTACAAAAGGAGTATGTATGCTCATTTTGCCTCACTCTTTACTGTCAACAATATTATCTCCTGCCAAACCCTTTAATAGAAACATGTGTAGTAGCTAATTTAGCAACATCCATTCTTCATATTCAATAAAAACATTGTAGGATAGTTGACAGAAGAAAAGAGAAATTACACAACTATGTTTTAAAATTAAACACAGTTATACTTTATTATGGCATCACCATCTCTTGCGGTATCTATAGTGTATGCATGTAGGCAAAATCTCTTTATTCCCATTATTAAAAATAAAGACACTATGTAGTATGCTTAGATTTAAACTGTATTAAATGAAATGTTTGGGAAAAGGCCTTGAACTCACTCAAAACAATGATGGATGAAAAGCCAAGCTTTTAAGAGAAATAATATTTTGTATGATTATTGATTTTTTGGTAAAATATTTGAAAGTAGCACATGGCTTTGTTATTACTGATATGCAACTAAAATATGTTAGTACAGTTAATATGAGAGTTTTGGTTCTAGTAATGCAAGCGATTGTAAAGTCTATTAAGGCTTAATTGGTGATCAGTTTCAACTCTAGTATTTTTTGTACATACACACAGATCTAGCTGTGTTGTGTATGTCCAAAATACTTTTATATGCATAATTAGTTACTAGAAAAAATATAAATGAATAATTATTGACATTTAAAATCTACACCACTCTACCATAACTAGAAAAAATACTTTCAAAGGTTCAAGTAGCTATAATATTGTTTATTGCCACATTGCCATATTTAAGATCAAATAAAACATTTTTCAGTGTGAAGTGTATATTAATCAATTAAATAAATAAATCGCATAAATCATATGAGTTAAAACATTTGCAGAACTATGTTCCATTTGGAGTGATAATGAGCCAAATGATCAGTTGGAATAAATCAACGTGGCTCCATTGAAGTCCATGGGAACGAGGCTGATTTACACCAGTTTAGGATCCAACCCAAAGAACCTAATTCTGCTTTTAGTTACACCCTTGCACCCCATTTGGCCCACTGGTTGGATGTCAACAGCAACTCACACGTTCTTCGAATAGGACTGATTCCTGTAGTACATGACCAGCCTTTAAATCCACAGCCCATCGTTTTGTTACAAAAGGCAGATGCACTCACAGGAATCATTTACCTTTGGAGTAGGAGTCTCGGGAGAGGGATTTACTTGCTGAGTATAATGATGACAGCATTTGATAACAGGCCATGACATTGATGGCTGTTATCTGATACACCTATGGAATGGCTTTTGCCTCCCTTTGTTTCCCCTGAAAAGCAGCTCCATCCCTGTGGACCTATAATAGCAGGAATGCCACAGGGTCATGACAGAGGTATTTTAAACACAGACTTCGAAATGATAGTTTGATGGACAGAATAAGACTTATTCTTCCAGCTGTTCAAGAAAGAGTAGGAGTGGGGGACTGGAATCAGGGTCATTTATAAATGAAGCGTTCCCCTCCATAAACTTAAAATGCATTATCTCCTTTGGATAAAAGAAAATCCTTCCCAAATAAAAAAGAAAGAAAGGATTCAACATCACGGCACAAATTACAATGTACAGATTGTTGTGGTTTTTTTTAAAAAAGAGTTGACTTCTAAGAGGAGAGGAATCAAACTTTAAAAAAAAGACAGATTTGGATATACGAGTTTGAGGTACAGTCAGAAGTAAAAAGTGCAGCAAAAAGAGAAGATGCAGAAAAACAAAATCCTTATAAATTATAACTTGACTCTGAACAAATTTCTCATATGAAAACGATTGTAAAAAGTGTCATTCGTTAAAACAGTGAAAGTAAGAAAATATGTTCAGTGTAGAGGTACCTTTTTGTTGCTTCCGACAACCAAAGTAAACAGAAGTTCATAAAATAGTTTATCGACCCCAAAAGTGTATTCTTTGGAAAGCAAAAAAATTAAACGGATCCATCAGACATTGTTTCAAAATGTACAGTCCCATCCCAATGCTTTGGAGAGTAGGAAAATGAGAATGCTATTTAAGGCAAAAAACAAAAGCCTGGATGTTCATTTGACCTGAACCACTGCTTTCCTCCCTAGGGCTAGATGAAGAATTCCAGTTCAGTTAACACTCTTGACTATCAAAAAGCAATTTGGCTGGGGTCAAACTGAAACAAATGGGTATCTCCCTGTCTGACCTCCTAATGCGGCTAAGTGCGATCAAGGCCCTATCTGCCATTGTAAGCAAAGGACTCACACACGCACGCAGCAGCTCCTGAGAAAAGTGTTCCTCTCTAGCCATCCGTTTAACCGCTATCCAAAGCGAAACTTCAGCCTGTATTTAACAGTGTTGGGGTTCTTCCGAGGCACGGACAATGAAACCTTTGGTTTTGCTGGGGTGGAGGCAGGTGACTTTTTCTTTTCAGGAACAGTGACGGTGAAGGACAGTTCTGGCTGCTCAGACTGTTTGAACCTTGGAAGGAAATGGGTGGAGATGTGCTGGGGTTTCACCCGGGGACTGCAGCCTCTTTTGGCTTTGCCTCTCTTGTTCAAAGCCACATACCATTCTCTACCAGTCTTTTCGGTCCTGTAAACTGCCGAAGCATATGTGTTATAGCTGTTTTCTTGAAACCTCTCCCTGAACTTGCAGTCTTCTGTAAATTTGGCCTAGGAAAACAAACAAATAGAAATCTATTGAAAGGTTTTTGTTTTACCAGGTAAGAAAGGAGGGCCAACACTGTCAATAATAACTGCCTATAATTTAGGCTCCTCAATTCTTATATAATTGCCTAGTTGAGTGGCCTGATTTTCAAAAGTGAGGTGCACCCAACAACTCTGATTGATGCTGCTTGGGTGCTCAGCACTTTTGAAAATCAGGCCATTTACGTGTCTAAATATAGGTTTAGGAGATTAACTTGAGGCACTCATTATTAAAAATCTTGGCTGGAGGTATCTATCATCTGCCTGAGGAGTAACCTTCCCATTCTGCTTCTCTGCTATCCTCCACCAAAAGGAAAAATGCCTCCTGGTCTCCTTTGCAGCAGCTCCGTCAATGAATATTAGTTTTTGCTCTTTAGTGTGTCTAATTTCCTGCCCTCACAAAAATTGCTTTCTGCTGCGTCACTGCTTAATAATCCAGAATGACAATTTGCATGCAGATTTTCATTGCTTCACTGCCCATAGTCTTGATCACATTGTTGTTTTAACTTTGGGTGTTTTGTTGTCACTTGATAACCTTTAAAAATGCCTTTCAGTCAAAGAGCATATTTCCTTACAGAGTAGTTGTATTTGTTGCACACCAATTCCCAGCGGAGAGACTTCCATGGACTTCAGGGCCCAGGGAACAGGCCCCAGACTGTCAGAGTAAATCTGAACATCCCACTGAGAAACTAACCCTGCGCAATCCAAGATTAAGGTCCAGAGACGGCTCTGAATCCACAGAGACACACAATTCCCGTTGCATAGTGGCAGGATTGGGGTTGTGTTTGTAAGGTGCCAGATACCTTTATACAATACCAGATATAGCTATATAAAAGGTAATTATAATTAATAACAAGAAAACGATGTATGGAAAATGTTACGCTTCCATGGAAATTAATCTGTTCTAGTGTATAATTCTAATACTACTCCCCTGAAAAGCCAATCTCAGAGTGCCTCAGCTCACCTCCCATGTTGTTGATGTAAAGGCAGGTTTTGTTCCTTTCCAGAAAATAAACATATAAAGGAAATTGTAGGTGCTTAATCTTTTGCCAGAGGCACTAAGGACCAAATCCTCAAAAATATTTAGGCTCCTCACTCCCACTGAAATCAATGAGAGTTGGGCACCTAAATACCCCTGGCTTTCATTGACTTCAGTGGGCTTTGGATCAGCCCCTAGGATTGGCAGTTGTCCCAAGAGAGTTTCTCTCTTGGGCTGAGACCCTGCAAAGATTTATGCATGTCCTTAATTTTACACACTGGGAATAGTCCCTTATGGGGGCATGTGGCCAAGGCATAAAAGTTAAGCATGTGCTTCTTTGCAGAATCGGGGCCTTCTAGAGCTGGGCAGAGATTTTCAAAGCAGATGGGGGGATTCAATCACCAACTCCCATTAAGTTGAGTGGCTAAATCCCCTAGTAAACTTTGAAAATATCAACCCTAGTCTCAACAATTTTTCATGAGAACACTGAAACAGGTCCTTTCTTGTGTGTGTGAACAGAGTGCAGGAATAAGGCCAGTCAGTTCATCAGCCATAAAAAGTGAGACGTAGACGTTTTGCCATGGTCAGACATCAGGGCAGCTGTGAAATGTAAGCTAAGCAAATCTCCGCCTAGATGAAATCACAGGATATCAAAGTGCATTTTTCCTAATGGAAGGGCTGGATACTGAGATGTACATATAAAGACAAAAAGAGAGAATAGGGCCTTACAAATCTTAAAGGTGTGTGTCTGAAGATTATTATTTATTAATATTCTTAAGCAGCAGCCCTCAAGGAATTTGCCACTTCTGGAATCTGATGATGAGAGTGTTAATTGGTGTCCTGAGATCATCTAAAATGGTTTCTAAGTGCATCAAAGTTTGATTTCAAAGTAGATTATTCAAATCTATTTATTTTAAAAGGGATGCTGGGCTTTTTAACTTAAAAGTCTGATGCAGTGGAAAGCAAAAAGAAACAATGTTTTATAATCAATTAGAAAATGGTCAGATTTGCTTGATATCGCATTATTAAACCCATATTTTGTTTAAAGGAGTTGAATTCTAGAATTCAAACAGCAACGTCCTTGACCTGTATTGCATCTTTTCCATAACAACTTCACTTTAATCTCCTTTAGCTCTTTGCTTGAAAGAAGAAAGAATTATTTTAATTATGCATTTTTGCTTTCTCTGCCTTTTGTTATCCAGTATGATGTGCCATACATAAATGAATATTCCTCTTCCAGAAATAAAGGCTTGAGCTAAATTCCTAGCCACTGTCTAAAACACTGAATCCTGGAACCCTTATTTACATGGGTTGTCTGTTGCCCTGAGAAGGATACAGCGTTGAGATGGAAAAGAGACAAATCCCCAAAGAGGAGGGGTTGTCCCCTAAAGATTTCTTTGTGGAGGTTGCTGTCTTTGCATGGGTCTCTCCCAACCCAGAGAGTTATGGGGTCAGGGAACTTCAGGAGAAAAGAGGGACAGAGGGCCATGTGTTGGTTAATCTCAGAGGATACCAGTGGTAAATCCAAGTAAAACGCAATGCATTCTGGGACAGCACCAACTGCTGTGAAGAATCACTTCTGCTCTTGGTATACCCCTGGATGGGGATTTCTGGGTGCATCCACCAGCAAGGGAAGCCAGGCAGCATGGGTCCATTCCAAGGCACCTGGAAGCCACTGTGGAGACATGAGACCTCCACACTGCTAGTTTCTAGGGGGAGACAAACTGCACTCACTTGAGAGGCCCAGATTATCCATTGTCATGGTAAAATCGGTGGGCTAGGAGTGGTGTCTCAGAGGAGGAAATTTCTGCACTTCCCCAC
Organism: Terrapene triunguis; assembly: GCF_002925995.2. Classification (NCBI taxonomy): domain Eukaryota; kingdom Metazoa; phylum Chordata; order Testudines; family Emydidae; genus Terrapene; species Terrapene triunguis. The sequence goes on from NW_020664487.1 coordinate 1,441,072, forward strand.
TTTGCATATTCAGAAGGTGGCGCATGCCCTGCACCCCACAGAAAAGACCCTGTGGCCCATGAACGCTGCTGGCAGGCTCCAGGGATCCATGCAGGAAGTCCGGGCTATCTGTGCACAGTTCTTGACGCAAATCACCGCCAACAGCTGCCACTGGGAGTTCCAGGGGTGGGGGCATAGAAAAGTTAGCACTGCCTGGGGCTATCATCCTCACCAGCGTTTCTCCACAGGGCTGGAGTAAGGGACAATAGTCTCCCATGCTCAGCATGCCCAACATTGCCCTAACCACTCCTCCACAGCTGCTATTCACCCGGCCTACCCAATCTCCATCCTCAGCCCTCCATATCCATGAATCGTCCTCCCAGGGTTGGGAAAAGGCAAGCAGAGCCACCTGAGTAATACTGGCCATACTATCTAGCCCTCTTTCTTTCTGGGATCAAATCCAAGTTGAAACCATAGAGGCACAGTGCAGACAAAACACTGATGGAAATCACTGTACTGCAGGCCCAAGTCTTTACTTACCTGTACTTTTAATTAGTATTTTTAATAAAACAGTATTTTATTTATTGCACTCAGAGCGTTTGGGTACTCGGAGACATTTTCCTGGGTTGTTTTATCACCTGGTTATTTTTTTCTGGACATCAACTTAGTTCTGGCCTACTATCACAATCCAAATTTTGTTGCAGCTTTATTATTTCCTAGCAGGGGAGATCAAGGCTGGAGACATACATTACTGGGATTTCTAACGCTATCCTAACTTGAGTGATGGACCCCAAGAGAGTATAAGAGGTGGCTACATTCAGTACACCAGACATGTGTTCTGAAGGTCAGAGTCTTTCTTTCTTTCTTTTTTTTCTTTCTCTACTATAAGTCTGGCCATACAGGCTAGGACAAAGGAATTAAAAGTATTGATGCAATCTTGTATGAGGGCACTGAAGCAGGTCCTCTGTTTCCTGCCAGGATCTGAAGAAACTAAAAGAACAAGCCCTTTGTGTTTTAGGACATTACATTTGCTCAGCTGCCTTTGCAATCAATGATGACAGAACCCTTAGAACCTGAGGTTGAAATACGGAGGCCTCTACCTGAATTTTAATTTTCTTTTTATGAGTTGTTGCGAATATTTGGTGGATGCTTATTACTTACTAATACACACACACAGAGGTGTGCAAATTAAGCTTAAAATAGCTTTGTTAACTGGGAAGTTTAATAAATATATTAGAGCATGCCTAAAAGATCGTGGGCTCGAGAAGATACCCAACATTGACAATGCTGTACAGTATTAGGGGCTGGCTGCATAGCTAGAAGTTTTGTCCTTTGTCTGAATAATTAATCTGAATAATTAAATCTGTCCTTTGGAAATCTGTTCAGTTGGAAATTAAAGATCTCGGGGGTCTGGGTTTTTTTGGAATCTCATCTGTCATTCCTTTGGAATTTCTTTGGGACTCCCAAGCCAACTGGGATTCCCAGATAACACCTGGCCACCTTTTGGAAAAAAGAGTAAAGAATAACCCCAGTGCCCTTGCCAACATTTTCTTTCTCAAAAAAAGAGCTAGCATTGTTCAAGGTTTTGGGTAAGCTATTGTTGCTGAGTATATACTAGCTTTCACATTGAGCAATAATATATAGTCACTTCACTAAGGGCCTCTAACTTTGATTTAAAAACTTTGGAAACACCTATGGCATAAAAGATTCTATCTATCCCCATGCATGCCCATCTAATCTGTCTGTCTGGTTCCTATACTGGCACCCATCACCGCTTTATTTGCATGTCTCCTGAGAGGGGATGACTAGGGCTAATGGAAAAATGGGAATTCTTTTCTGTGAAACGTCTCAAACAAATGTCAAGTGAAATTTTTCACTGAACCTTCTGATTTTGTTGATGGCACAGCTAAAAAAAATGTTTCCATTCCAAACAAATGGTGTCAAAACAATTTTTTTTTCACTTTTTCATTCAAAATGAATGATTCGTTTGATTTTTCAATTTTGGTTTGGTTTGTTTCAATTTTCCCTCCTTTTTCTCCCTTATTTTCCCTAGCACTCTCTCCCCCTTTGGGAAATGTCCCTTTGATTTCAGTAGGGGCAGAGTGATGCTGAGTGCTTTTAAAAGTCCCACTCTCCATGTCCAATATGGCAAGAGAACATACAAACAAACACATACTAAAATATTTCCAATCTGATTATCTTTCCTCTGATAAAAACATCGGGGTCAGATACAGCATTTGAATTGTTTGCCAGCTGCCCAGTGATTTCCAGTGTAACATCACATGTCAATAGAGAGATTCAATGTGGAGTCCATATACTTGAACTGATTTTTGAAATCTGAACACGAAAGCATTTGTGACACTGAAAAGCCATTGATGGGACTGCAGTTCAGCAATGCAAGGAGCTGAAATGCCAAGGAGGCAGGAGGAATATGTCAGGCTTCTTAATTTTTTTGGTGCTCCTGGAAGTTGCTCAGTAAACAGCTTTGCTGCTGACATGCTGTCCACATCACAAGCACAAGCTTAGCCCAAACTGCCATCTATCTAGGTACTTATATGGCCCGCATCACAAGGGCAGATCCTCAATGGAGCTATGACCATTTATACCAGCTGAGGACCTGGGCCATGATATCTAAGCACCTTCCAAATATTAACAAATGTATGCTCACACTACCATTCTGAGCTAGGGAGTTATTATTATTCCCATTTTACAGATGAAGAAACCAAGGCACAAAGAATGTAAGTGACTTGCCCAAATTCACACAGGAGACAGGAACTGAAGCCAAGTCTCCAACATCCCAATCCAGTACCTTAAACACAAGACCATTCTTTTTCTCCTATGTGTCTCAAGCACGGGCTGGTGTTCAGTCTCTTTGTCAGTTTAATCTTCTCTTCTGAGATGCTAACAAGGGTGCCAGCTACTGCCAATTGTAGTGGCCTTTTTCTTTTTAATATATAGTAATGCTTGCCTCCTAAGAACTGGTCTGTGGCCACCAATGCATTTCAGAAAGGCTTTTGAATGGAAATGACTTTTAGATCACTACCTAATATGTCAGGTTTCACGAACTGAAGTTTAGATTCTAAGTAGATTCCATAAATAAATTTATGGGAGTACAATGAGGATCTCATCAACAAAGAATAACAAAAATGTTGCTGAGGAGGGGCTTTATCCAAGTAGATTTTCTTACAACTTTAAATCAGGTCAAAAAAGGGAAAACCCAATTTTCTGAAAAATGTTGACATTGTTTTCATTTTGCAGGGTTCGCAATTCACTGGTTTTTCTTTTTTTTATTATAATTATTTTTCATGATTTCGCCCCACCCCCAATTCTCTTTTGCAAAAATTGAAATTTCAAAAATAAAACATTTTGCATTTTCAAAACCAGAAATTTTCAATTTTGAAAAGCAATATATTTAACTAAAACACTTTCCATCTAAAAAACCGCAACCAACTCTATTCAACTCTACATATCATTTGGTCACTGAATGTTGGCACGTGTTCGGAAACTGGAAATACAAATAGAACTATAGGGACAAATCCTAAAGTCAATTATATTTTAAAATGAAATTCAATAGGAGATTTGCCTGAGTGAGGACTGCAGCACTTAGCCCATAATTATTAATTTAGAACAATTCTTAACAAAGGAAAATTACCTTAAACCCTGTAGGAAAATATTTCTGCATTTATGCTAATACCAAACCCTCTTTCGAGCTCAGCCATTTAATGATAATAATGTTTAAACATCTAACTGAGGGCTTAAAAATTAGAAAGAACCCATCTGTGCACGGAACTGATAATTGCTAGTTTTAATATTATTTCTGAATCCAGTTTCCTTAAAAATGAACCACTTTATAATTTAATTAAGTTGCCATCTAAAGCAAGAGGGCTAATTTAAAGCACTAAGCTCAGATAAGAGAAAACAGGTCCCAGAGAATTGGTTTAGAAGGACCCCAAATAATTGTAGGAATTACTTTTATCTACAGTTCGCTCAGAGTCATCAGAATGACTTTTATATCAAAGAGGTGCAGTGAGTGACAGGCGCAGGATTTGCTTTGTACTGGTTAAAACTCATTAGGCCATGAAATAACTTTATCCTGCCAAGACAGGAAAGAACAACAGATGCTGTTTTTGCATTATCTGCATTATTTAGCCCAGCAATCTTTAGACATTTGGGTCAAGTTTCTACAAATTTGTTGCTTTCATCTGACTGAGGACTCATGTGTCCTAACCTTTCAGTCTGACCTGTCTAATTGGTGTCCATTTATAACACTGTGGGGGTTTTTTTAGTGACAATTAACCATATGCTGACAAGGGTTTAATTTAATTTCTGCTAATGCCGGGACATAAATCAAAACTTAAAACGGAATAATGAAGGTATTGGATGCCACTAAAAAGAACAGATTCTTAAGCATAATCTAGCCAGTGGTTACTTGACTGTCCTGAGATTTATACAAAAGTGTTATTCTCCACATCCTCTTAACATTGAAGCTGCAGTTAAGGAAAACCTATTATGGTAATTGTAGGTGCCTTTATCTTTCTTTTCTGAAGACTCTTCTTTTTACAAAGCACCTGTGTTTTACTTAAAGCAAAAGGCCATCCCCCTTATAGAGAGGAATGGTTCTATTTAGCATATGTTTCCTAGGCATGCTGAATTTTCCTATTGCATGATGATTAAATAAAAGGAGAGAATAATCATGTTTATGCCTGGTAGGTGCTAGGCAGCCTATCTTATAAATAACAAAATAAACCAGGGCTTGATTTCTGCCTCATGATGGAGTGTGGCATGCATGCAATTGGTATTCCCCTGGAGGCAACGGCGCTCAACCAAGGGTTTGCCCCACCTTGTGAGGCCAAGAGGTGATACCATTGCCATCTACTAGGGGAGGACAAGCTTTAAATTCTGAACCCTGGATTAGCAGAACTCCAGGGTATTCTAGCTCTGGGCAGACCCTGGCTGGCCTGACACACTTTGGTCACTCTTACTTATGTTAAGTAATACCTGGCTCTGTAGTCTTGCCGAAATCAATACATCTCCCCATGCAGTAAAGGACTTCTCAGTGGGAGTAAAGGTGGCAGAACAGAGGAGAAGGATGCTCCAGGGATTATGGCACTAACGAAGGACTTTGGAGACCTGGGTCTAAGTCACTCCTCTGCCACAGACTTCCTGTGCAGCCTTGAACAAGTCATTTAGCCTCCTTGTGCCTCAACTCCCTATCTATAAAATGGGGATAATCACACTTCTTGACCTCACAGGGGTAGTGGGAGAATAAATACATTGACGATGGTGAGGTGCTCAAACACTACCGTGATGAGAACCGTATAAATACCTATGATATACTGTAGTCCTTTGTAAAATGCAATGGCAAGCTCTAGGCACGGCTGCACCCTGTTGCTATTGTCTGCAGAAGCCAGTGGTGAATCAGCCCCCAGCATTCAGTTACTAATCTTATTGCCTTTTCATTCCGTTCAGAGAACACACTGACAAAGAGTCAGATACAAAACATATGTTTCACTCGATATCCCCATCAGGCTTAAATGAAGAAGCTCTGCTGCTGTGAGCACCACCTTGTTACCTTGCTAGAAACCAGTGGATTTGGTCTCCTTACGGCAGACGTGTCGGACTCCTTTCGGGAAGAGGGTCAAATCTGATGAGATTACAAGTTTGGTTGACAAAGGTACTAGTGTTGATGTCATACACATAGATTTCTATAAGGCGTTTGACTTGGCACGACATGACATTTTGATTAAAAAAACAGAAGGCTATAAACTTAACATGGCACACATTAAATGGATTAAAAACTGGCTAACTGATCAGTCTCAAAATATAATCATAAATGGGGACTCGATTGAGCGGGTGTGTTTCTAGTGGGGTCCCGCAGGGATTGGTTCTTGGTCCTATGCTATTTAACATTTTTATCAGTGACCTGGGAGAAAACATAAACTCATCCCTGATAAAGTTTGCAGATGACACAAAAATATGGGGAGTGGTAAATAATGAAGAGGACAGATCACCAGCGCAGAGTGATCTGGATCGCTTGGTAAACTGGGCACAAGCATATAATATACATTTTAATATGGCTAAATGTAAAGGTATACATCTAGGAACAAAGAATGTAGGCCACACTTATATGATGGGGGACTCTATCTTGGGAAGCTGTAACTCTGAAAAAGATTTGGGTATCATGGTGGATAATCAGCTGAACATGAGCTCCCAATGCAACGCTGCAGCCAAAAGGATTATGCAATCCTTGGATGCATAAACAGGGGAAGCTCGAGAAGGAGCTGAGAAGTTATTTTACCTCTGTATTTGGCACTGGTGCGACTGCTGCTGGAATCCCGTGTCCAGTGCTGGTGATCACAATTCAAGAAGGATGTTGAAAAATTGGAGAGGGAGGGTTCTGAGAAGAGCCATGAGGATGAAAGGATTCAAAAACCTATCTTATAGTGATAGACTCAAGGAGCTCAATCTATTTAGTTTAACAAAGAGAAGGTTATGGGGTGATTTGACTATAGTCTGTAAGTACCTATATGGGGAACAGATATTTAATAATGGGCTCTTCAATCTAGCAGAGAAAGGTATAACATGATCTAACGGCTGGAAGCTGATGCCAGACAAATTCAGACTGAAAATAAGGTGTAAATTAACAGTGAGAGTAAATAACCATTGGAACAATTTACGAAGGGTTGTTGTGGATTCTCCATCTCTGACAATTTTTAAATCAAGATGGGATATTTTTCTAAGAATTATTTGGAGCAAGTTCTCTGGCCTGGGTTATACAGGAGGTCAGACTAGATTATCACAGGGATCCCTTCTGGCCTTGGAATCTATGAATTCCATTTTTTTAAATAATGGTCAGTTGAATGGGGTAAAATTTGAAGACTCCTTTCAATCCACTATGAATTTCCCACTGATTGTGATGGGAGATTTATACATGCAATGTGTCCTTTAGGTAAAAAACTACACTTGTAGTCATTATTGTTCTTTATTATTTGTTCGAACCTTTATCCTTGAAGTCAGTATCACTCAAAGGGAAAATCTGCTCCCTTTAAGATCACCACTACTTCTGCTCTAAGTGTCTCTTCCTTCCCTATCTTCTTCTGTATGCTTCTCTTCCTCTTCCCTGACTTTGTGTCTCTCCTTCTTTCTTCCCTCTGTATTTCCCTCCCTGCACTAACTCCCATTTCCCCACTCTTCACTTGTAGGTTACGCTCCCAACCCCAAATAAGCAATGAAATGCTTAGACCCGCATTAGGTTTGAGTTAACAAACCAGGGACATTAATGGGAGGTTGGGGGGGTTCAGACCTCTAAAAGTTTCAGGCTGTCTGCAGATTCAGGCAGTGTAATTGGTTCTGTAACACTTGCTTCTTATTTGGGAGATTTTCTTCACAACCTTGAGAGCTAGCAACTTGCTTTTTGTTAAAATAAAAACTTAGATTCTGCAGATTCTGGATGTACTATGTGGGTCACATAAATGCATCATCTAGGCTGAATCCAGATCCCGGGTTGTTTGTATGACACCTCTGTGTTAAAGAAATTTTCTTTTTTCGGGACTTACCCATTAGGATATACACATATTAGGAAGAGTTATTTTTACATCAGCATAGTAAATGTTATGATTTCTCTATACATTAACAAACATTTCCTTGTCCCCAATAACAGCAAAAGCAAAAAGAACAGAATATCCTTGATTTTAAAAAAAGCTATAGGTATCTGGAAAAGCATATTGGAACCCACAGTATAACCAATATGTAGAAAAACAAAAGGGGAAAATATTTTTTAACATGAAATTAAATAGTCAAATGTTACTCTGATTTAAAAAATAGAAATAATGCTCCCACTTTGGGAGCCTGTATTTTGTTGAAATCTCACAGCTTACATTACTGGGGCATGATCCTGTAAGGTGCCGAGTGCCCTCAACTCTCATGGTTTTCACCTGAAGTCGATGGAAATTAAGGTCACATGTGGGCTGCTGACCTACTCCTGCTCCCATTGAAATCAGTAGGAGTTTTGCCATTATATTCAGTGGGGCAAGAGGGGCCCACTTAATACTTCGTGGCTGTATGAGGAATTTGGAAAGGTGGTGGAAGGAAGGGCTATGCGCACTTGTGTGCTGTATTCTGCACCCAATCACCAACCCCCAAATCAGGGGCTAATGGTAAGGGGATTAGTGCATGCTGGCCCCAGTTAAAGAAAGCATCTAAGCATGTGGATAAATTAAAGAGTGTGCTTAAGGTCAAGCACGTACTCCAGGTTAAAATACAGGCCTCTCAGTGACTTAGCTTTTCTGAATAGAGATACCTGCTTGAACTGGGGACTTGGAATTTTCTCTTTTTTCCTTTTCTTTCTCTCTCTGAGTGGTATTACATGTTATTACAACTGGGATGTCTCCATTCCATCATATGCCATCAGAGCAAACTGAACCCAAGTGCCAAGTCTGCATCTTAATTTCCATCTGTTTCAATAAACACAGGATCAGACCCCAGTTCTGTGTCTCCTCATCTTTTTCTTAAGGAAACACATGGATAAAACTTTCTGTGAAAATCTATTTCCTTTCTCTAATGAGAACAAAGAGACTTATTGTTTTGAAGACAGAAATCTGATTGCAAAAAAAAAATCTTTCTTTGGTAAAAATGTAATAAATATTATCCGGAGCTTCAAGTTTTTATATCTACCTGTCATCTAATTGGCTGTCTGTCTTTTTACCTACCTATGGCTCCATCCTGAAAGGCACTCCTCATTGAAGTCATGGAGATTGAGGAAACTCAGGACAGTATGTAGGTACTTAGCAGGATTGAGCCCCAGGAAAACTGCTTTTGCTACAGTGTATATGTGAAGTTGCCACAATACCGTTAAAAACAATATATACTGGTAATTCAATTTTTACTTACACTTGCATGGAGTTTTCCTTTTTTTGACATCGCTAAAAATTTGTTGCTCAAAACTCCTCGTATTCCTACAATCCCCTGAGACACAGCAAATATTTCCAAAATACCTAGGATGACAGAAATCCCAAAATAAATCACAATACTTTTCAGATCACTGTGACAAAAAGAAATTGTAGTTTCCTTTTGAAAACCCCTGATTCTCATCTTCCTTGGTTTTTGCAATAATTTCACGTTAGATTGTTTACTGCTTTGCTTATTGGAAATGTGCATTTATTTATATATGTCTTAAAACCTTAAGTCATCTTTCAGATGACTGACACATGATCTTTAGAAATGCAGAGGATGTCTTTTGTTGGGCCCTGATCCCACGAAAACTTACGAATGTACATAACCTTTAACGTATGAGTAGTCCACTGATGTGACTGGGACTATTCATGTACATATTGTTAAGTACATGCATAGGTCTTTGTAGGATCAGGGCTAAATGCCCATACAATAACCTATTTCTCTATTAAACTTAACAGACCTCTTTTCCTATGAACACATCCAAAAAACAAAACAAACAAACAAAAAAATCCTATGCTCTGTTCAAAGTAGGCTATAACACAAATCAGCAAAAGCCAATAATTTCAACCATATGGCTCCTTGACACTGTGCCACTGCCATTGCAGCAATTATTTTTATACTGTTAGGAGACTTCTTGGCCAAATACATCTCAACTGTCCCTGTTTTTCAGTGATGTCCCTTATTTCAGACCCAAATTTCCCGCCAGTTCACACAAATTTAGTCTCTCACTTTTATTGTTATAAAGGATTTGCACCAGAAATACAGGAGTAGAGCTGATCTGAATTTTGGATGACACATTCTGATTCAGATGAAATTTAACTACTTCAGATCTGGAGAAGCATTCACAAGTTCAAAAAAAAATTTTTTTTCCTTTGGCAGGGTTTATCTAGCTGGATAACATTAGCGTGTATTACTGTGTCCATTCAAGACACGCTATTTGGGTATGTCTCTAATTTTAACATATGCAAAACTAGGGCAGATTAGATTTGGCAAAGGGGAAAAGAAGGGAAAATAAAGCATTTTAAATTTTGCCCCATTTTATCCAAAATGAAACCAGGCCTCCTTACTCTCTGGTATATTGCATTATGGAAATAAAGTTACAGCAAATATAATTTATGCTAAAGGAATAAATTCCATGTCTTCTTAAGCTTCCCATGGGTCAGATTTTAATACACTTACTCACATTGAGTAGAATCCTACTCAGCAAGCATTCCCACTGATTTCAGTGGGACTTTTTGTGGAATAATACACTATTTAGTTTGACTGAGAATAGCAGAATCTGGCCGTAAGGGAATAAAATTTATTTTTCCTTTTCCCTATTGACTTTCATGGAACTACTCTGTCTGTTACCAGGGTATCTGAATTCCTTCTTTGAGTAAGGGATCAATGTTTATGGCCATATTTGGGCCTTTGAATGCTGAGAGATACGCTGGGCTCAATTCTTTATTTACTGAAATCTCATGCTTGATGACTTGGGCCCCAATTCAGCAAAGCACCTGAGCACACAGGGAATCCCATCACTAATTCAGCAAAGCCATTAAGCATGTGCTCATATCCCATTGAAGCCAATTGTAGAGGCAAAATAATCTGGTGGCCATATTGGATCCTCTTAAGGACAACTAGGCGTCCATCTTGTGAGCCTTCTTGCTCCTTCCCCACCCTAGTTTGGCGCCCTTTTCTGGTTTCGGCGGGAACAAGATAGCTGTCAATCATATAATCTGCCCAGTAACTGGAAGTCTATATAAGGCGGTGTTCTGATCAGATCGGGGCTGCCCGTCTGAGTGGCAGAGTGCAGAGCAGACAATCAAGGGTAGGCCATTCACCCCACATGGGTTATTCTGATTAGGGAATTTCTCATTTGCACACACTCACTACATCATCTAGGAGATTCGCTTACTACACCCACGACGACGCAGGTAAAGGGTAGAGGGAGGGTAGGACTCATCAGTTCACCTGAAGAAGCTCGATCATCCCTGCTTCAGGCCTCCATTTCCATCCAGGGGATCCGGTGACCTGCTGTGCTGTGCCAGACTAAGAGGCAGAAGGCTGCTAGAGATGGTAATGTGATCTTGTGAGTCTACTTGTACTGTTCCCTATTGTTACAGCCTGTCTTGTTGGTTATTTTGCCCTGTTTATTTTGCTTTTGGGGTCCTTGCCATATTCTCCCCTTAAATAAAACCTTGTTGTACCTTGTTTGTGAAGTCTTTTATACAAACCCCCGGTGATAGATACGGGTAGGGGGCGAACTTAGGACCGAAATATCTGGGCCACTTTTACTTTAGTTTCCTGTTTCGGTCAACACAATGAGATGTACAGATTGGTGTTCTGTTCATCCGATTCATAAAATTGGATGTCTCCAGGGAAATTTTGGACAGGCAGACAAGTGTAAAGTTTCAGGCCTATTCAGATTTGTTTGTGCCAAGAAATGGATCTACTTCTTTGCAAAGCTTCAGAACATCGCTGATCTAACAACTTCACTCGGAATTGCGGGCACTGACCCTCGGACTCCTAATAGGCTTACAAACTATTAGAACTACTTCCTGGGGTGGAAGGCTCAGCCCTTAGGTCGTGACCCACTAGAACTTTTAACTGAGGCAGAGTATATCTACACTGCAATCAAGAGATGTGATTGCAGCACATGTAAACATCCCCAAGCTAGCTAGAGTGAAGTTAGCACAAGTAACAGTAGCAGCAAAGCTGTGGTGGCACCCACCCACTGAGGACCCTGAGTACACATTCGAGCAGCCAATGGCTGCACTGCCATAGCTTCCCTGTTATTGTTACTCAAGCTAGCTTTGATCTAGCTAAATCTAGCTATATCAAAGCAAGGTCAGGTATCTATACATGAGCTGTAAACACACCACCTGATTGCAGTATAGACATACCTTGAGTTTGTAACCAGGTATTGACATAACTGGCTTTAAATATTATTTGTGTCCACATGGCTAGTAACCATGGCAGCTATAACAGTGTTTGTCCTCGATTGGCACGTTTGGCATCCTGTAACCAGGTTGGCACACTGCTTTTTCACTTGGGATAAGACTCCCCTGACTGTGAACTTGTTCTCTTTCCTCCTAGCTGTGGTAGGACATCCCAGAGTGCATCACCCAATGTTGATGCCACTCTGTGTGCATGTCACCCAATCCTCTGCTAAGGAATTATGGGATTGCTGCCCATTCCCCTCCTACCGCCCAGAAATCAGCGATATGAATATGGTTAGGCAGCATAGGATGTCATACAAAGAAAATTAATAACTCCAGATCTGTGACTGATCTAGCTCCCTCTTCCTGCAGTCTTCCCACGGTCCTCACATTTTTTAATGTGCTAGGATAGGGAATAGGCTTTGAGCTTTCCACCCCAGCCAGGGATTTTCCTGTACAGGGTAGAGATCCCTGCAATTTCATTAAAGGGCAGGGTTGGGCCCTGAGTGAGTTTATTACCTGATGTATACAGAGTAATCAGTTTAATTGTAAATTCTGTTTTATTTCTGAGGTTAAAACAATAACAACAATAATATGACACCTCTAGCTCTCGCTTTATAAATACATAAATTATGTGCTCAGGACTCACAATTTGGATCCAAATGTTGAATACTGCAAACTTTGGGGATGTTCAGATCTGGTGTTTTGATTGTGACTCATCTGTAAAGTATACACCCCAAACCTGAAACAATCCTTCCCTGCATCCTCTTTTCACTGAGATGGAATAATTTAAACACCCCTTTGCAAAACAGTAGGTGGGGAAATGGTTTTAAAGACATCAAAAAGCAATCCTCCCCTATAGCTCTAGAGCACCATGTGGTTGTTCAGGGCATTGTGTCTAGCCCATGGAGAGCCCTTGCCAACTCTCACTGAAGTCAATGGCAGATTTAAATGGGAGTTGGATTAGACCACTGGAGCCCATATTAAAGTTGCAAGACTGACCTTAGCCAGAATTAGCAGAGTACTTACCACAGAGTGCTACTAGTGCTGCTTGAGACACTGAAACAGTGTAACGCATACTGAGTAATGGATGGGGTCATTCACTGTCCCTTCAAGCATCTGGAGAGTGGAGAACTATAGGAGATATTATTTGGAATGGCATCCCAGAGAGCCACAAAGTAACCATGAAGCAGGCACTTGACATGGCATTGCAATGTTTGCTTCATTGCTTTGCCTGAATAGGTGATGACACTGTGTTGTGAGGATGCAATGTCACAGACCAAACCAAGAAAGGTCAGGATGCCCTCCGAGGACTTTGTGGCTTTCTAGGCTGACTAAGTGCTCTGCAAAGAGAAGCTCACTGTTATAGAATGTCAAAAGTAGATCTACTGACCTCAGCAAGGTTTTTTTATTATTATTTGTTGGTGCTCTTTTTTTGTTTGCTCAGCTCCAGATTTAAAAAAGGGATTGCTTTAAAATACTTATAAGCATACAACAATTTTTGTGCATTGGTGCTTTTTGTTATTTTAATTACAATGGACTTGGGTCACTCCTGCTGGGTCGGGAGGTTGCAATTTGATTCCTTCTGTGCCAGGTCTGGCCAGTTCATTTTAGATGGAGAAGTTATGTCCAAAGCAAGGTGCTGGAATCTGGCAGGGGAAGGCAGTTTTAATTCAGAGTCATGCAGAGGTGAAAGTAAGCCGGTACGGTCCAGTACGGCATACCGGCAAGAGCTGGTACGCCGTGCCATACCAGGACTGGCTTCCCCTGGCCAGCGATTTTAAAGGGCCTGGGGCTCCCGGCAATGGCCGGAGCCCCGGGCCCTTTAAATTGCCACCAGAACCCCACTGCCAGAGCCCCTGGCTAGCGGAAGCGGCTCGGGCAGTGATTTAAAGGGCCCGGGGCTCCGGCCACTGCGGGGAGCCTCGGGGCCTTTAAATCACCACTGGAGTCCTGCTGCCAGAGCCCCAAGGTAGCAGCGGCAGCCGGGGATTCCAGCAGTGATTTAAAGGGCCCGAGGAGGTAGCGGCGGCCTTTAAATTTCCCCCGAGCCCCGGGGCTCCTGGCCGCCTCTGCAGCTGGTAGCTCCAGGGGTGATTTAAAGGACCGGGGCTCCCAGCCGCCACTACGGCAGCTGGAGCCCCGGGCCCTTTAAATCTTGATTTAAAGGGCCCAGGGATTTAAAGGCCCCACCTCTTCCGGTTATGAAATCCTGGAGCCATGTCTCCATAGGTACCGACCAGCTGCCCTGGAAATGGACTGGATCAGTTGTCCTGAGCATCCTATTCATGTTCCCTCTCTGCCCAGCACCATCCACTATTTGCTTGGGACAACCAGCTCTGGGTCCCCTGGAGAGTGGAGGTTTTAGTCACCATGCATTTCTGCGATCTCCCCATTCTCCTCTTCAGGTGGACTTTCCACAAGTAAGGAACTACAGCCCAGGTTTCCCTGCAAGTGAATTGAACTGTTTATATATTAACAAACCAAAATACATATGTATGTATAAAAGCAAATGGGTATATATACAATTTGGACCTAATTCTGCACTTATTAACTCTAGTGTAAATCAAGAATAACATCATTGATGTCAATGGACATACAACTGTGTAAATGCGGTGTAAGTTGGAGGAGAATCAGGCCCTTTATTTTCATCAGTAATATTTCCTTTTTTCTGTTCTACATCCATACAGCCTCATTTGGGGGGGCTATCTTATTTTGGCTGTTGAAAATTTATGAGACTGTAACTTTTCAGCTTGCTGTACACAGATTTTTCATACACGCACATGAAAAAATGTAATCTATAAAGACATTTACTGAGCTGGTAAAAAAAAGTATGTTTTTTCAGATTTCCTTTTCCCTTCCCAAAACTCAGAGAAAAAAACGGGAGATTAGTTCTTGATGTCAGTTGACATTTTTATGCCAAATTTTTAAGAACAAAAAATATTAAAAATACCAGGAAAATATATTATTCTTATGAGTTTTTCATGCAATATGATGCAAAATTAAGACCATATTTGGCCTGCATCCATGATTTCAACACCTAATGACAATGGGAGTTCTGTTTATCAATTAAGGGATTAATTTGATCCTTACTGTATATTAATTCAACTATGTCAAGTATGCTTAAAATGACTAGGATACTTCACTTTAAAGGCATATGAGGCCAGAGTCCCCCGTACAACTTCTACCTTCAAAGGTCACTTCAGCTGGGCCAAATCTTGCTATCCTTAATTCAATTAATTGAATCAGAATTTGACCCACTACACGGAGGGCCTTATTCTGATGTCACTTACACTGGTGTAAATCAGGAGTGACTCCACTGAGTCAATAAAGTTACTTCAGTTTCAAACTGGCATAAATAATCAGAATCTGACCCCCCAAAATACAGGCATGCTTGACAATTCATTTTATATAAGATCGTCATTCTCTAAAAGCCTAATCAATAGTTTCCCTGTGCAAAGAGCCACTGAATGAATTGATCAGCAGCACTGTTGATCCCACTATAATTTGTGCCAGAAGAAATTATATAAACTACATAATGGTGCAATACTGCATAATAGTGTATAGTGTTGCACATAAATATATGTGAGGAACGTGCTATGCTTGCTGCTACGCCAGTGGTTCTCAAACTATTGTACTGGTGACCACTTTCACACAGCAAGCCTCTAAGTGCGACCCCCCCTTATAAATTAAAAACACTTGTTTATATATTTAACACCATTATAAATGCTGGAGGCAAAGTGGGATTTGGGGTGGAGGTTGACAGCTCACGACCCTCCATGTAATAACCTCGTGACCCCCTGAGGGGTCCTGACCCCCAGTTTGAGAACCCCTGTGCTACGCCTTTCTGATTAAGAGAGAACTTTGCCCATGGAAATATTCGGGTTACAATATGCTTTGAAAAATGAATAAAATAGACCCACTTTTATAAAGCTATTTTGGAATATCCTAAATCTTCCCATCTGATCCTGCAATCCCTGAGCATACACATCTCTTTTTTATTTCAGGGGGAGTTCTGGTATACAAGAAAAATACAAGATCGGGCCTTTGAGATTTGATTGAACCCACATCAGCAAGGATATTCAGATTTAAGGACAGAGTAGTTCTGTATCAGAAGCACGTTCAGACAGTACCTGTCCCATCCTTAACCTTTTTCAGCCTAAGAATTGCAACCTGTATGATCTAGAAATGTAGATATCTTATATAGCAAGGGCCCAATTCCAACTTCAGATATATGATGTGTCTATCTAAGTACTTCTATAGCCTCATTACTGTAGCATCTGAGCACCTCATGATCATTAATGGATTTTATCTTCACAACCCCACTATGAGTTGGGGAAATATTATGCCCATTTTTCAGAAGGGAAACTGGGGCAGATGGTAGCTGAAGTGATTTGCCCAAGTTCACACAGGAAGTCTGTAGTTATGCCAAGAACTGAACCCAGGTCTCTTGAATCCCAGTCCAATGCTCTCTCTGACTAGAACAGTTTGTTTACCTACAGCATCCACAGGTTTGGCCAATCGCGGCTCTCACTGGCCGCGGTTCGCAGTCTCAAGCCAATGGGGGCTGCGGGAAGCAGTGTGGGCCGAGGGATGTGCTGGCCGCCACTTCCCGCATCCCCCATTGGCCTGGAGCGGCGAACCGCGGCCAGTGGGAGCCGCAATCGGCTTAACCTGCGGACGTGGCAGGTGAACAAACCGGCCCGGCCCCCCACGGTGCTTACCCTGGCGAGCCACATGCCAAAGGTTGCTGACCCCTGGACTAGAACATCCTTCCACAGATTTCAATAGGAGAGACACAAGCATATTTCTGGCTAGAAGGGGGCCCTGTATTTTCTCTTCTGACCTCACAGTCACACTGCAGCTCTCCTAGCTTTAGCATAACTTCTGCATTAGAAGAGTAGACCACAGAATTGTTGATTCACTTGGGTTCTTCCATCCTCCCAGCTCTGCATATTCTCAGCTTTTATGGTTTATGTGACCCAAAAAGGCACAGATAACCTAACATGAGAAGTTATTTGCACGCTGCTGTTTGAAACAGACAGTTTTTGAGCCAATATAACAGGCCATCTGCTGCCTTCAGTCCGTTTTTTTACTCTATGTAGGAGCTGTGCTGTGGATCAGAGATAGCGTGTAGCCTAGTGAAATGGAAGCAGTTGCCAATCTCATAGGTGACAACCAGTGCAGATTTGTAGCCATGATGAAACACACTGGAGACAGGACCAGATCACCACTTCCCATGACAAAAACCCACAGAAGAAGGTTAAAAGGGGAAATAAACTCTGTGCAAGGTGCATAGAACAAGCAACGGTTCTACCTCCCAAGCCTCATGATCTGCAGGCAGCATTGACACTGAGACCATGTGCCTGCCTTTGGGTCTGGGCCTCAGATCCTCAACGGTATTTAGGCTCCTAATTTCTATTGATATCAATGGAAGTTAGGAGCCTAAATACTTTTGAGGATCCAGGCGTGGGTCCCCGGTGCTGCCCCACCACTTCCTGGCCACACAGCTCTGTTGGAGCCTCTTTGCAGGAGGCTCCTCTACTACATCTGTTCTTGGGCTTCGCTTACATGGAGAGGTTTGGGAAGTAAATGCAACCCTTTCCCCTTGTGTTTGTGCAGGGTATGTGGGTTAACAAAGTGCACTTCCCCTCAAGCCACCTGGTCCCGCCCAGCCAATGCCTAGGAACACAGGAGTTAGATCAAACCAGTGGTTTGATATTCTGTCTCTGACATTAGCCAATACCACGTGCTTCCGATGAAGTTGAAACAACCCATCAATGGACAATTATGGATTTACCTGCTCATTTGGGAATCTGCTTCCTAAATCTCATGAGTTAGTGGGTGATTTATACCTGATGTGGTATTTTGCTTATTTAAAAAATGTATTTAACCTATCGGCGGTCACTGTGCATGTGCTCATTATCCATATAAACATCTTACCTTCTCCTGAATCCTACTAAACTCTTAGGTGGAGATTTTCAGAAGTCACTAGTGATATTGTGTACCTCAAGTTTTGGGTGCCCACCTTGAGACACCTCAGAGGGGGGTGAGTGTTCAGCATTTATTGAAAATCTGACCTCTTTCAAGTGTCTCAAGTTGGGCACTCAATATCACTTGTCACTTTTGAAACTTTTGGCCTCAGTGATGTGTTGTGGCAATGAACTCAACCCATTAATTAGTCGCTGTTTTTAAAACACATTCTGTTCACCAACTGTAAATTTGTCACCTTTCTGTTTCATTGAATATTGCCTTGTTCTTGAATTCTCCAAAGAGATAGTTAAGAGCACCTGATCATAGGTTATTCTGTGTACCTCTATAATGCTGCCTCTTAGTCCCTCATCCTAAAAACTGCTCTATGGGAGTGAACCCCTGTGTCCCTGGGGAGCCCTAAGGTCCACCTATAGGGAAAAACTTTTGAGACTAAGGTCCTTCTGATTTCCGCCCTAGACTAAATGATATCAGTCTTTTCAATCTCTCCTCATAAAAAAGTCTCTGATCATTTGTTGTTTCTCTCTGAACCCTTTCTGTTTCCAGTACTCCTTTTTTAATATGGTGTGACCAGAACTGAACACAATATTCCAAGTGAGGGCAGAACATCAATTTATAAAATGTCATTATAATATTTTCAGTATTATTTTCTATCCCATTCTTCATCCATTTGTATGTTTTGTTTCCTTTTTAGAATGCTGCTGCACATTCAGCTGAGGTTATTTCCCCCAATAACACCCAGGTCTTTTTTCTGGAGTGGTTACACTGAATTCAGAACCCAGAAATGCTCAACCCATTCCTTGCAATGTGCATTTTCTTGCCTTTGTCAACACCATCTTTCATATGACCCATTAATCTAGATGCATACGGTCCTGCTGAAGTTCCTCAGAATCTTCTCTAATCTTGATATACTCAAATAATTTAGGGTCAGCTGAAAAACTTGCCACTCTGCTGGTCCACCCCTCTTCCAGTTCCCTAATGAATATATTAAACAACATCCTTGGGGCCCCCTCTATTAACCTTTTGCCATGTTCAAAACTAATCCCTATTTCTTGTCTCTTGGCCAGTTTTTAATGCATGGCAGTACTTTTCCTCACACCCCATGTCTATTGAGTTTTCTTGACTTCACTCCCTTGGCTCAGACCTTCCCCACTTGTAGAACTTTGAACCCTCCTTCCCCGGGTCACTGAGAAGGTGGGAATGTGGCTGTGGAAGTAGCTTACGGCCCCTCTTCCACCTGAGAACAGGGTGATCTCTGCACAGGGGCCCTCCTCTGCTCATGGATCCTTCGCAGTTATTTGGCAAGTCTATGGACCTTTACTTTTTGTGTGAACAACCCTGTCTGTGTAATGCCTCTGAAATTCATGACCCTCTTTTCACATCTCCCTAGGAGGCTTCAGGAAAACACACTGGATCTTGGAACTTCCCTGATGAAGAATTCTGATGATGAGCTTCAGTCACTCAAAATATCCCTTTGGCCATGAGTATCTCAGATGCTCTCCTATGTTGCAGCTTGTGTGATGAAGCCTCAGTTATGGGTAAGGCTATGTTTATGTCACAGAGGTTATGGAAGTCAATGAATCCGTGACTTCCAGAGACCTCCATGACATTCTCTGCTTCAGCCCCAGGGGCTGCAGGACTGGAACTGGCGGCCAGCGGGGCCCTGGCAGGGTTCCAGCGACAAGCAACAGCAGTGACAGGCAACAGGGGGCCCCCTGCAAGGTTCCAGGGACAGGTGACAGACTCCTGAGGGGGCCCTCCTCAGGGTTCCAGCCATGGGCAACACCCTCACACAGGGGAGTGGATACATCGGGCGAGCGACTGGGGGTGTCCCCTTTTCTCTTTGGGAAATATGGCCACCCTGCAGCTCCCAGCCACCATTGGCGGAGGGCCCCTCCTCCCCCCAAGATTCCAGCGGCCATGGCCAGAGGGGGAACCCCACAGCTCCCAGCCACCACAGTGGTGGGGGAAACCATGGAGCCACAGCAGCAAAAGTCACAGACAGGTCACGGCTTCTGTGAATTTTTGTTTATTGCCTGTGACTTGTCCGTGACTTTTCCTAAAAATAACCACGACAAAATCTTAGCCTTATTTGTGGGTACAGGGCAAGAAAACATGTTCCATGTCTTAATCAAATCATTTTAAAGATGATCCTGTCTAAGTAAGAAGCAACAGAACAAACAAGGCTGAACTTCAGAGTATACTATTCGCAGTTGGTATATTATGTCCAGTGAAGGAAATTAGAGATTCTATTTGTCTAAGCATCAATCTAAGATGTATTGCCAGGGTTGTATATGTATGTATGGGTCAAACACTGATGCTGGTTCCCCTTTTCCACCTGTGCAGGAGGAGGGTATTGCAGAGGAAGAGTGGGTGATGACAGGAAGGAGAAGGATTCACACTTCTACATGCTCGCTGCCATACACAAGAGCCTGGGGAAGCAACTTGGCCACCAGGCTGGTGGGTCTGTGAATCAAGAGAAGGGGAGGAAGAGAAACATGTTTAGGAGGGTGCTAAAGAGCAGCTGGTTATCCATGTGGCTATCCACATGGAATTAACGCTGAGCCTGGCAGCATTAATTTCCACTCTGCACCTGCACCCCTCTTGGTGATTTTGCGCAACTGTAGGCAGGACAGCCAATGGCAGCATGACTCCTGGAGTACCTATGTTCCCAGGAGGACAGGAAGGTTGGCGAGAACAGTGGACAGATCACTCCTTTGCTGGCTGAGTGCGTCTTTCCCCACTGATTCTGAGAATCAATGGGTTCAGATGCCTGACTTCCCCAGCCACCTCCTCTGGAATCCCCAACACTGTCTCCTCAAGAGGTGCATTAGCTGGAAACTCTATGAGTTGAAACAGAGACCTAATAACTTCACCCAGTGGCAGATCCACACACTAATGCCTGGAAAAGATTAAAGGGACAGAATCTAGTATAAGTTTGGCTTTCCTGGTCATGCCTACAACCTTCTAGGTTTTGTGAATGAGCCTCAAAAATGGCCAAATGGAGCCCTCTGTAAGGTGCAATAACTATAAAAAAAATGTGATGAGTTAAGGACAGAATATGAGATGTTATCACAGTTTTTAGTACAGTTCTGCTATTAATTAGTACAAAATTATCCTTTCTTTTAGGAAGAATTACACTGAATGTGGATAGAATGTGAGGCAATCAGCTATGCCCAGGTGCAGCCCTGTGCCTGAATAGAACTGATTGCATGATCAGGGCCTAAATTATTTACTATGGGCCAGATTCTGTAAGTGCTCTTTGAGCAGAACTCCCACTTGAGTCAACCAGCATTCCACATCCAGAGGTGATACAGAACCACACCCTATGTTTTTAATGTTCTTTTTAAAGCACCACCAGCTCTTTCTGACATTTTGATTTCCAATAATAGGACTTTTGCGCAGTAATAGTATAGTAAGACCTGAACAGTAGTCAAAGCCAATAACAGCAAGACAGGAGCTCCTCCGGGAGGAGATGGGTATTCGCATTTCTCCTGAGTTTTAGGTTTAAACAAAAGTATCTTGTTGCTTCACTCAAACAATACAAAACATAAAAAAGGAAAGAATGACAAAGTTATAAGTAGGAAGTTATGAAAGACAGGACAAAACATGACGCATCTGTTCGGACTTTAAGTGGCAGTATGGTCTAGTGGTTCGAGCATGGAAATAGACGTCAGGAACTCCTAAAGTCTAATAGTGACTGCCACTGGCTTGTGACTTAGGTATGGGTGAGTCATCTGGGGTAATGTGATGTTCAAAAGTGTTCAGTTTTCATTTCCTTCAATGGGAGCCGAGCTAAGCCAGTGCAGAGTGCTTTTGAAAATCTCTTGCTTGTAGCTTCATTTTCAGAGGTCCTGAGCACTCACAATTGCCACTGACATCAACTGGAGTTGCTCAGCTATTAAACTTTCTACCTCAATTTTCTCAGATCTAACATGCGGCTAATAATATTTGCTTCATCACATGGCTGCTCGGAGGATTCATTAGATGAAATGGGGTTCTGTTCTGAAAAGTGACTATAAAGATGATATTGAAGGGTTCCAGGTTTGTTGTCTCTTCATTATTTCCATATCAAATGTGTACTGTTTACTATTAAAATGATAGAAGTACTTGTGGCACCTTAGAGACTAACAAATTTATTAGAGCATAAGCTCTGTAGCCCACGAAAGCTTATGCTCTAATAAATGTGTTAGTCTCTAAGGTGCCACAAGTACTCCTGGTCTTTTTGCGGATACAGACTAACACAGCTGCTACTCTGAAACCTGTCATTATTAAAATGATGTTTTCTCTTACTACCAGCCTTGCAGATGGAACCCAGGAACCAAAAATCAAACTGGTTTCTTTCCCTCTTGTGCACAATCATCTGTAATAGAGGTTCTGGCAGCAAAATTCTTCCTTCAGTGATACCTGTGCAGCCAGGTCGTCTGCCAGTTCTGCCTCTGGTGACAAGTGTGTAACACCATTGCTTTCACTGGGGTTGCATAGATGTAACTGATTGGAACCTAGAGCACAATTCTGTTGCTGATGCACTTGTAGAAGTAGAACACAATTCCCGCTGGTTTAGCTGTATTGGCTGTCCAAGGCTAACAAGTAGTACACACTTATTTTTGTGGAGTAATAATTAGTTACGATTTTGAATACTGGAGGAGAGCAGATCTGTTGAGTAAGGTAATATTTTACCTAGTCACATTTTTTTTAAAAAAAGGACATTTTGAATACCCTATAGTCCTTTACATTTTCAAAGCACTATCTACATGTGTTAGGTATTACCAAATCCTATATTATCTAGTTTCTTCTTTAATGATATGGATGAAGGAATAAACAGTGGGTTTATGAAAATAACAGATGAATTGAGTGAAACTGTGAACACCAGTAAAGACAGGGGAGATAAGAATCCCAAGAGACATAAAGAGATTCATCTTGGGAAAAGGTAAACTGTTACAGCTGAGGGGAAAGAATCCAAAATAGGCAATCAGTTGGAGAGAGACATAAAATGAAATCAAGAAACTGAAAAATTTAGGATGAGTAACAGCAAATAAATAAATGAAATGCTGACCATAAAACGTATTAGACTGTAGGAAAGTCTCAGGAAAAGTGATGGGAGCCCCATTGCGTGACAGATTTTAAAACAAGGCTTAGTCGAGTATTATTCAGACTTGGACAATAGGTGAAAACGCTGCATTTTCAGGAAATAAATTAACTCCCGTGGGTGGCCTTTTCAAACGCGGTCCACCATGCCTTAACTCTACTCCCATTAAAATCAAGGGAAGTTTCACCAGTGATTTCAGTGGGAGGAGTTAAGCCAACACTGAGCTATTTTGAAAATCCTGCCCGGTAGTCCTAGACCGTTTTCTTCTTTGTGGGTCAAATTCTGGGCCAGCTGACACCTTCCTGCACGCCCCCTTATTTCAATAGGCTGGTAAAGGGGCCGGGTGACTCTCCAGCTGTTCTGCGGGACTCACTCCAATTATATACCCTTTCTCCCCATGGTCTGCTCCCTCCTCCTCCTCCTCGACCGCGGAGAGCCCTGGCTTAGATCTAAAACGCTGGGGTCTCTCCTCATAGGGATCTCTAGGCTCCGAGGAGCCCAGGAGCCTCTCTCCGTGTGTTGGGGGCGGGGGAATAGGGGGCTGAGACAAGGGCCCAGTGGCAATAGGGCGAGGCACCGGCGGAGGGAGGACTGGAGGGATGTCACAGGCTGAGCTAGCGCAAGGCAGACAGCTGGGTGACTGGGTGCTTTCCTGGGGAGGGGACGGGGCTCCCTTCCCCCCCAGCCACCCATCATCAGGCGTCCCCCTGCTCCAGCCCAGCAGCCAGAGGCGCCGCTCCATTCGGAAGAGCCTTGAACCCAAACAAAGCTGCACTAGGCCGCTGGCGGACGGAAGGACTCTGCGCCCCTGGCTTCCTACAGGGGCTGCACCTGTCCGGGGCCGCGTCCGCTTCAACCGCCCCAACCTCGCCGCGGCTCCCTGTCCCTGCCCAGCGATCGCAGGCTCGCTCCACCCTGGGGCCCCGGGCCCGATCCTTCCGCGGCTGAAAGCCAGGGGCCCGCGGTCACCGGGCGCTCTCCGATGTGGAGCCCACCGCAGGGGGCTGAGCTCTGAAATTACCGCGCGGTAACGCTGCGTTATTCACAGAGGCAGCGGGCGGGCTCCCCCAGTCCTGTCCTCCCGCTGCATTTCCTCGGCTCTCCGCCTTGTATCCCGCTGCCCCGGCCGCTCACAGAGTAGCTGCACTAGCTACTGCCCCGAGCTCTCTGCGACTCCCTGCCCCTCGGGGCAGCAACCCGCTCGGGGAGCAGGAGGCCCGAAGGACCAGGCCATACAGACTGCGCGCTAGTGACCAGTGCAAACCTTCACTACAGCCACCGAGTCTCGATCCGAGTGACATGGACATCCATCATCTAGAGCCATCTAGTCTCGAGCTGATGTAGGGCCACAGAACCTACATCAGCTCCCACGGCCTGCATCTCAGTCGTCTTTAGCTCTTGATACTCATATAGTCTGCAACTAGCCAAATTCACACCCATATAATCTAGTCCCGCAGTGTCTATCTAAATTATAACCAGATTCCGAGGCCAGACGGGACCGGTGTGATCAACGAGCCTGATCTCCTGCATACCACAGGCCTGAGAATATTTTATATCAACACACCTAATCTATGTATATTTATAGCCACCTAATCTATATTGAATCTCATTTATACCCATGTAATATACATATATATAAGTGTGTGTTTGTGTGTGTGTGTGTGTGTGTGTGTGTGAAGATAGATTAGATGAAGCTATGGAATTAAAGTTTGCACTTATAAAACACACACACATGTACAGTTCAGCTAGCAACAGTAGAATAAACCTTCCTGGTTGGCTACATGAGTAAGTTCTTCCCCACAGAGGCAAAGAGGCTGGGGCCCGACCCATCGCTTCGCACAGTCATAGGTGTATCTCAGTGATTTCCGGGGGAATGGGATCCGGCCTCGGCGCAGCAAATCCATTATTAACGAGTCAAAATGAATGAAAGGAGACACACGGCGGTGGCAAAGGTAAAGTCAAAACGTTAAGCAGAGACATGAAACCCAGGTTTACTTGTTCAAGGCTAGTTGCAGGGCCAGATCCTGTGCCTTTACTCACAGTACATGTCAATGAGCGTATCCGCCTGGGGCAATGTACTCGGTGAGGATGAGAAATTAGGGTGAAATCCATTCTATTGGGTTTTTTTAAATAGTAGTAATAGTTCTGCCCAACTTTGCAACGTGACATACCAGCCTTATTGCATGCAAATAGCGTTATGAACGCTCTGCCCCCGTAGTCCAAATACACGTTTTTGCTTCTCTCTATTGCCTGGCCTTTCTCTGAACTTTTCTTATAACTCTTTTCCTCACAGGAAAGCGCGCGCGCACACACACACACACACTTTCCCTCACAGGAAAGCGCACACACACACACACACGCACTGCTGCCATCACAAGATAATTGCACTTAGCTTCTCTCTAGCGTACTCGCATCACTGTTCAACCTGGTTTAAATTACCATCACTGCTGGTATTTGTCCCATCAAATAGTTGTATGTTTACAACTTCTTCTAATTACCATTTATTTGACGCAGATTTGTGTTGTTTTGCTTAATCTCTAGCCCGGAGTAGGAAAAAAAAAAGGCTCACATGAGGACAGAAAAGAACCCCCAGCTCGGGGAAGACAATCTGGCATGTTTACCTTTGCTCGCTCCAGTTGCTGGGCTCGGGTTTAGCTGATCTTTAGGAGGCCATAAAGGCAGAACATGGCCTCTGCCCCCAGCCAGCCCAAACCACGCTACAGATCCAGCTACACGCACGGGGAGGGATAGATCCAGCTACACTCATGGGGAGGGATAGATCCAGCTACACGCATGGGGAGGGATAGATCCAGCTACACGCATGGGGAGGGATTGGGAATCCTACCCAAGACCCAGGCGCCGGGAAGGATTTCCTTGCTCCCCTGGTGCTGTCGGTCCCCCCGTGGCCCAGTGGCCGTCCCAGGGCAGAGAACGGAACTTACTTAAGAGATTGGCTTCATGGGAGCCGTTGACTTTGCCATCCGGGTGGATCTGCAGATGGAAGCCAATGCCCACCCTGCAATAGAGGCTGCCCGTCCTGCGCCCGGATGGGCTCCACTGGAAGCTGCTTCTCTCCGGATCGCTTCCTTGGGCTCCCAAGGAGGCGGAGGAGGAGGAGGGGGAGGAAGGTGATGCAGCGGAGGAGGTGTTGCTGGAGCTGCTGGCACTGGCCGCCTGCCCGCGTTGCGCTCCGGGGGGCAGTTGCGCCAGGGCGCTGGTGAGGATCAGGTGGCTGAGGGAGAGGAGGCAGCGGAAGGACAAGCTCATTCTTCCAGCCGGGAGGGTGCCCAGCGCATCTTGCGAGCCAGGCTCCTGCTCGGTCTGCGCCGCGGCACGGGCTAGCTGCGCTGGGCAGGCATAGCTCCCCTGGCTGCAGCGCGCGAGGGAGATCCGGAGCGCAGCGCTGGCACACGGAGATATTTATAACCCGGGTGATCTCACTGGTCGGTGCACGCCTGGAGCCGAAAGGAGGCTCTCTCCTCCATCCGCCGCTTCCCGGCTGCGGGGCTGGGGGAGCCCTGCGTGGCCCCGCGAGGAAGAGGCGAAGGGCGGAGGGGAAGCAGCACCCATGGGCCCTGGGGGGGGAGGGGTGCGGATCGCACCAGAGGCCCGGCTGCGCCAGCGGCTCTTCACGCACCAGCGGGCTAATTCCTATCCAAGGGCAAAGGCTGCAAATAATTCATAACGGGGACGGCAAAATGGGCTCCCCGGAGAGGCGGCGGCGGATTGGGTCGCTGCCATAGGGTTGGGGGGTGGAGGGGGGGGATTCATTCCCCTCCTCCCCCTTAAAGATGCCGGCTCGGATTTTAAGCACCGGCCCCAAATGATTCCTAGAGACCCGCGGCGGAGTGGGGGTCCCGTGGGGCTTTCCCGATGCTCGGGCGGGCTGTGCATTAGGGACCCAAGGGAGAGCTTCCACTCCGGCTGGCGATGCTCTGCCAAGCTGCCTGGGGGGTGGGGGCTGAATGGGAAAGGGGGGGCTAACTTCGGAATTGGGGGTGGCTTGCAAAACGCAAGGGGCACTTAGATACGCCACTGGTGCGTCTCCCGGGGGAAAGTGCTCCTCGCTCACCTTCCGTGTCACAGATCCGTGCAAGTGTTATTCAGCGCGTGCCCATCCGGAGAGGCAGGCGTCCAGGCATCCCCCGTGGGCGTGCGTGGCATACAGCACCACTCCGGTGCGTGGCCTGGTCCCGCTGCCCCTTGGCAGCAGACATGTGGGAGCTGTCGCTCCCTGCGGCTCTGCAGTTCCGGGGACCACACTGAATGATTGATGACAATGCGCACACGGGATGCAACCTTAAGAAACCTGAGAATAGCGCGTTTCTCTGTATGCAACGCCCGCCTGTCATTTACCGGAGAAATATACCTTCCTGGCACGCTGGGAATGGCTCTGCCTGGAAACATGCTGAAAGTTTGAAGCCGTACTTCTGAGCCATTATTCCTCTGGCACGGTAGTGAAAAGGGCATGCTCCTGGCGGAATACGCCAATGCACAGAAGCCATGGCTGATACTCAGATACGGCCTGATGCATTATTAAGCACGGATTTAAAGCTTCCCGTTTCAATAAAGAAAAGCATATAAAAGACATACCGATGTTCTAGAGCTGAAATTCTCCTGTTGGCAGAGTGCTTGACGTAAACCAAGCTATAAAAAGACATTCCTGTACTTGCAAAGCGCCAAAGCTGCTGTCGGAAAGCGAGGGGGGGGGGAGGGGGAGAATACGTGTGTGTGTTTGTTTGTGTGTAGCTAGAGAAAAAGAGAAACCCAGTCCTGCACTCACGGATATCAGTGGGTATTTCAGTGTGAAATAATGCAGGATCCCAGCCTTCGTGAGAGTTTGGTGTGAGGAACGTGGCGTGGTATAGGTATATATAATTCATATGTAATATAATTCATATGTAATAATTTATACCTGAACATCTATACCACGCCACATTCCTCACACCGAACTCTCACAAAGGTTATATATATATATTCCATATGCATGCATATATATACATACATATATATATATATATATAAAATTTTTATATAAATAAATAAAATATAAATAGTATATATGCATATGTAAGTATATATATACATGCATATGTATATATATACATGCATATATATATATACACAGATGTATATATACCGACATCCATAAATTATTTCATATGAAGTATAGATAGATTAAAATACAATATAAATAGTATATGTGCATGTATGTATGGTGTCTGTATATATAATATACTGTATACAGATATATGTATGTATAATATGTGTGTATATATACACACACATGATATATATGCCTACATACATAACACACACACACCCCTCTACAAAATTACCCCCCTAGAAAAAAGTCTGCGTTTTTCCATTGCAGTCTGTTTCAGATTTTGTGTCCTTCGGAACAACAGGTATGGTCTGAATATTACGGCTTGAAGCAGCTCAGAAACGCTCATGCAAATAAAATAAACACAAAGCTCCTTGCAATGCAAGCATGCCCCCCGGGAGGAGTGTTCTCGTGCCTGTTGTTTATGCAGCGCTTGAAAGGGATTTTTGCACAGTCGATCCAGGAAAGTGTAACCCCCACCACCCCGCACCCCCCCGCCAAGGGTTGCTTCAGGTGTGTTTATTAATTGGAATCAAGGCCCATCGCCTGGGGAAGGGACAGGACCAGCCGTTTTGTAAGGCAGAGTCGTTTAGTTTCTTCTATTCCCACCTCCCTGATTTTAAGTCAGCTAATGTAGTTGATACAACTCAATTAGTCCTAGAGGCCCCGATCCGAAATCTTGACCCAGGCCAGTCTCCCATCGACTGCAGCGGGAGTTTTGCCTGAGTAAGGACTGCAAGATCAAGCCCTCAGTATCTTGCAGCCCGTTCTGCAAGCCCTGACCAACTACCCGACTGAGGACTGCGAGATGGGGCCCATTGACCAAGGTTAACGTTGTCTGTCGTGGAAGTTCCTACTTACAGAGACACCAGGTGTCACAAGCCAGGAGACTGAAGCTTGGATTAGTTCCACAACCCCTCCCAGCCCCCAGTGGGGCCAATGGGATCTTTATCTTCGATTTTAATGGGGCCCAGAGTGCCACCCTCCAGGGATACCACTTAGCAGCGACACAATGAAACGCCAAAGTTTTGCAAAGTCTTATTTCCCCTTGGGAAGGGCAAAGGGAAGCCCAAACACTTTCATTCCCACCGTTCACATGCAGCACAAGTCAATGCAAACTCAATTCATTCCCTGCGTGGTCTGCTTTAAAAAAAATAAACAAGCTGGATGTGCACAGGATGCAGTGGTAAGTAAATGAGACCCATTTCTGAATGGACAGTTTTGAATCCCATTTTGCAACAGTAAATCTGGTGCAAAGAATAGAAGTTCCTTTTGAAAAGTCAGATCAGGCATAGAGCGCTGGAAGGTGATTTTTCAGCGCCGTGTTAACTTTTTGATAACACGACTGTTGTGCTTGTAAGTGGTGGCAAAATAACTGTTAAACCTCCAAACAAAAGCAGCCTAAAATAAATGAAATACATACAGAAGAAGTCTGTAAATGGCCTATTCTCCACCCACAAAATGTCATTACGGGCATATATACTCCTTATACTACACTTTCCCTGTAGCAATACAATGACACAGGTAATAACCAATTTTCCTGTTAAAATAGCAGCTCTGACATTTTTGAAACCCACATATCATATCTCAAATTCCTGTAGAGAGATCAGAGTTAAAATGTGTCCATTTCGGCATAATCACGGCTTGAGACGTTCAGAATCGGAGTTAGTTACAATGTAACTTTAAGAACAAAGCATTTGTACCTTTCCTGGTCACACTTTCCAATTTTACTATGACTTAAACATATTAATTGCTTTGAAATGAAAACTAGGAATACAATTCAATTCCTCCAGAAATGATTCTATAGATCCCCCTAAAGATAATAATGTTGATCTCAAATTGGAACGGTGTTAAACAAGGGTCTACAAATTGCAACTGCATTGGAATATAAAAGTAGCATTGGAATTGCATTCCTGAAAAGATAAAAGAATTAACCTGCAGGGGCAGTTTTCTCAAGACCGCAGCCTGACAGATTAAAAATGTACAAGAATATTAGCAGCTGCACAACAAGCACCTTACTATTACTCGCTATTGCGTCAATGAACTGCCATTATTCTCCTCCGGAATGTTTCCCAGCCTATGTTTAACGCGATTCTGTTTGCCCATCTCGAGCACTGAGAACAGAAGTCACAATCAAATCAGCCGTGGGAGGTGATCCACACCAACCAGTTACCTTCTGCTTCTCACTGGGATAAACCAGACCTCCTTCGCCCCCATCTCGGCTCCAGCTGGAGAAGGATGCCCCGATCCAAACCCCCCGAAATACCGCTGACCCCAAAGAGCCGACTCACAAGCACGCCACGCGCTTCCGAATTCGCACGGCCATGTGTGTCTCGGCCCTGCCTGAGCTGGGAGGTCTTCTGGATCCGGTCCGCCTCTCACGGGAATCGGCGAAAGAAGCGGCGGGGGGCGGCCGGTCCAGCCCGATGCTTGGGACCCACCACACTGGCGGCAGCAGCAGCACACAGCCGTGGGCATGAGGGCACCCACCCAGAGGGAGGGGGAATTCAGACACAAAGAGTGGGGGAGCCGAATGCATTGGAGGGAGAGCTAAATCCAGGCTAGAGACACCCTAGTGAATCTATTCTATTCTATCTATGAATCTAGACAGTATTTGGTCCTGCCATGAGGGCAGGGGACTGGACTCGATGACCTCTCGAGGTCCCTTCCAGTCCTAGAATCTATGAATCTATTGGGGGGGATTCCTGGGGGATTCCCCGTGTGGCCCCCCCACCAGCCAGCCAGCCACGCCGGCCGGTGCCTTGCAGCGTGGAGGGCGGCGGGGGGGTTATTTCAGGGAGCGGAGGGGATAATAATTGGTGCTGGGCCCGTGGGAGGCGTCATGCATTCGGTACCCACGCACACCCAGCCAAAGAGCTGTCACTAAAGCAGAGGGGTAACAACACCCCCTCCCATATACCATGAAGGAGCTTGCTGTACATTCACCAGAATACACTTCAAGCCCTTTTTAAAGTAGCCACGGAGCCAGATTCTCCCCTGGTGTAAATTAGCTAGTTCCACTTGCTTCAATGGCCGATCTCCGCCGGCTGAGAATTTGGATCAATGTCTCTCAGTAATCAGCATCAGTAGCCCAGTAGTAAATGACTATCTAGATTCTTTGGGAGAGGAAAAGGGGGTTATTTTCTATAGGGGGCGACCTGGAATGATATACATTTTACAAGATGCTCTTGGGTCCATTCAAATAACTGGTGGCTGACAAATATTGATAATGTCTGGATTCACACCACACCCGAGACATGTCCCCATTGGTTAGAAAACGTCTCCGGACTTTTTCACTGTTTCCTTTTCCCAAACCCGTGTTTGTTATCTCTGGAGAAAGACAGTTCGACGCTGCATGTAATGAAACAAGAATATTTTCATTGCCCTCCAGCTAACTTCAAAACCTTCACTCTTAATCCCAGGTAAACTCATTAGTGAAATCCTAGTTCCAAAGTCAATGGGAAATTTGCCATCGACTTGACTGGGACCAGGATGGCAATACCGCCCTACCACACAACTGTGTTGAACTTTTCCTAATGAGCAGATTTTAGTAAGAGAAAAAATTCTGTGAGTCCCCTCCTACACTCAGGCACCGTCTGGATTTATACCGCGCCTTTGAGGAATCTAATTAAGGCCGCGGTGGTTGACTTGACACAGCTTTTCTCTCCTGGGGCCCTTCAACTCCCACTGAAATCAACTGATAGGTTCCTATAGACGTCAGTGGGAACCGGATCGGGGCCATCACGGTCCCTCGGGTAACTTAAGCCAGAGGTGGTTTGGTCCCAACGATCCGGCTCCATTTAAAGCCAAGGGGCGCAGGATCGAGTCGTCGTCCCCCCCCCATTCCAGCTCGTTGTTAGGGACACGCTGGTCACTGGTTTTATAAACCGTTGGCCTGACATTAGCTCTGCTAGGACCATGGGAAAGTCTTGTCGACAGTGTGATTTCTGACGCCACGCACAGAAAGCTGGGAACACGCTGTCGCTGCGTCCTGGCCATTTTCAAAAGACAAAAGTCCCTCGCTCCCCAAATCCCTTTGTTAGATCGGCCTTTTCAAAGGCAGCTATCCAACAATCAGGGAATATTATCTGCTGAACGGTCCCCACCTTTCAAACCAGTGTGCCACAGGATGATTTGTTGGCTAGAATTTCTCCTGCTTATTTTTTCCCCCTTCCCTCCGCAATATGGATTTCTACAGCCCTTAATTACAGTCATCAGCGCTAGCAAATGCGCTTTGTTTTCCACTGTGGTTCCCTCTCACTTGGCAGGATACACAGGGAAGCACCTGTTGTCTGGTTGTAGAAAGAAACACCTGTCAATGGAAGCACTAAGTAGCGACATGGGGGCTGTCAATTGGCAAATCTTGAGAGACTTCCCTATTGACAGCCGAAAGGAGCAGACACCTGTTCGGGGCTATTGAAGGCTGAATGACAGCTTATTGACTTCTGCCAGAAGATGTCAATAAATGACCCCCTCTGAGACTGGGAGCCCAGAGCTGCAACATCTGGTAATGAGCGCAGGAGTGTCACCAGATTCGAGGCATTCCTTTCGGGAAGAACAGAGCGGAACCGATTGCTGTTAATGTGTTTCGCGGATTATTACCGTTTGTTTTTAGTTCCGTGCGCAGGAGAGGGGATAACGGGGATCCGGGTTAGAAAGATGAATATTTAGTTTAATAGCAACCCTCTCCCCCCCTAGGATAATAGCCTGGTTATCACAGATGGTTATTATTGCTTTTGCCATTGTAATGATCCCTGTTCACTAACACTTAGATATTAAAAGAATGATCTCATTGCTGTTCAGCAGGGCTGCATATTACTGAGTTTGTAAGTGCCTAGCACATTGGGGGCCAGCTCCTGGCCAGTCCTTAGGCACTATCGTAAGAAACGTGATTAAGAAAATATCAAATAATACTATGCATCAGCCTGCCTGTCTCTCCACCTAATGTCTGCCTGCCTAGCTACCTACTGTTTGTTGATCTGATTTATCTGTCTATCCTTCCTTCTGTCCATCCACCTCTCCCATCCAATCTATTTACTTGCCTCTTTATATACTCTGCCTAGCTGCCTGCTTATCTATCTATCTATCTATCTATCTATCTATCTATCTATCCCCATACACCACCTCTATCTATCTATCTATCTATCTATCTATCTATCTATCTATACCCATACATCACATCTATCTATCTATCTATCTATCTATCGCCAGACACCACATCTATCTATCTATCTATCTATCTATCTATCTATCTATCTATCTATCCACCCACACTTCTGTTTCTGATAAAAAAATATAACAATAACCGACACCCCGTGGACAGTACTGCAGAGGAGACCGAATTGTTGACAGGGCTTTGGGGGCAGTTTAGAGCTGACTCCGAACGGCTCTGCCCATTAACCAGCTGGCTGCGAACGGTGACATTCTGCTCGCTGGAGAACACCCCTTTGGACCTTTGACTCCGCTGAAGGTCGGACGCGCAGAGTTATGTCTTTAAAGATGCAAGAAAGTGGATCAAGTTGCACGGCCTGGGAAGCCCACCTTCCCGCCCCCCGCTGCAGCTGCTGCTGCTTTAAGGAAGGGGAGCTGCAAATCCCTCTGTAAATCCCATCTCCGGACAGCCTGCCTTTCCCCCTACCCCTAATCCCTGCCTTGCTCTGCGTAGGACCGGGGAGCCATAACACATCTC
This sequence comes from Terrapene triunguis, assembly GCF_002925995.2. Classification (NCBI taxonomy): domain Eukaryota; kingdom Metazoa; phylum Chordata; order Testudines; family Emydidae; genus Terrapene; species Terrapene triunguis. The sequence goes on from NW_020664487.1 coordinate 1,474,797, forward strand.
GGGGTGAGGACTGGGCATGGCCAGGCGTTGCCATCAGCCCCGGAGGAGGGAAATGTGCCACACAGAGTCAACCCGCACGTTTATGGCAAACTAAGCAGCAATTTGCAATGTTCGAGGCAGTTTTACAGCGGTACGTGTGTGCATGTCCCCCAATTACAGAAAAACAGAGCAGACGTGGCAAGACGGACATTTATGTAGAGTTACACTTTTGTTCCTCAAACAAAACAAGAACCAGGAGCTTCCGAGCCAGAGATTGCTAGTGAATGCAGATTTCTTTCTCCTGCCAAAATTGCCAGGCAGAGAACAAACTGGCAGCAGTTAAGGAAACCCGATTTGCAAATCATGTTAAGATTCTGGTCCGATCGCATACCTACAGGGATCTCTGGGGCTGGAAGGGGAATCCGAAATCAGATACCATTATTACCTTGAGTTAGTTGTTATCACAAAGGGGTAGGAGAACACAGAAAGAGAGAGCAAGCAAACCCATTTAATGATCAGATCTTACTGCCCTTAGGCAGGGAAAAGTCCCGTGGATTGGAACGGGTCAAGTGGAAATTTAGCCTGCCTAAAAGGAGCAGGATCGGGTCCCTAAGGGAAGACATGCTTTGAAATGCCAGACCCAGGTTTGCATTATCAACTGTTTTCTCCAACCAAGTGATTCTTGTCATTGCTGAGAGTATTTAAAGACATCAGGAGTGTCATCTTCTCTGACTCGAAAAGTCCTGCAACAGGTGCTGGGGCTTTCAGGGTGTATAAATCTGGAGAATTAACTTGTCCCATCCTTTTGAAACAAATTAGCCGTGTCTTGGCTTCAGGTTACCATTGCAAACTACCTTTTTATTGGCCTTACTGCTGCTGTTGCATTAGGAACTATTTGGTCTTAACTACAACCAGGACTCTGTAGATCCTAAACAAAACATTTAGCAGAGGCGGGAGATATTGTATTGCACATCTATAGGCTATGGGGAAGTGAGCTTCTGGGAGAGATGACAGCCAGCAGCTGCAAAAGGAGCTTGCTCCCTTTCCCGTCATAATTCACCAAGGTACACTGGGCTGGGCAAGAGGAAAATGGTTATTTCAGTGCCAGTATGGGAGGAAAAAAAGATATCCCTTTAAATATAAAATGTCTCTTTTACCTGAGAATCAAGGACCTGATCCAAATCCCAGTCAATGGAAAGACTCCCATTAACTTGAATGGGCTTTGGACTGGCCCCCAAATCTCTCTAGGGACAGCTACAGGCCCAGCCATAAATTAACAGAGGTGATTGCCTCCGCTGACACGTGGGGAAGTGACAGGTCTTGTCTGAACACAATGGCGCTGAAGTTCTGCAGGCTCTGACATAATGATCACCCTTGTCCTCCCATTACTGGAGTAATAACCCTCAGACACTCACACCATGTGCTTCACCAGTGATAGCAGCCATATTTCTCCCAGATAACAAAGGCAACTGTCATGTAATGCTACGGTGCAGAAGGAGACCTCGGAGTGACAACCCATTCATCAACCTGGTAGAGCACAAAACATATTCTTCCCCTTCTAGGGCTGTTTGCTGGTCCTTTCACAGCTGCTAAAGCCTAATGGGAAAGTTGCTCTCACAGTAGGAAATCCTAAACTAGAACACCTCAGTCACAAGCAGCAGTTCCTTATAATAACTCATCTCAAACTCTCCCTGTTTCCCCAGCAGGCACCAGCCCTTATATACAGACTGTGCACAGCCTTGCTCTTGCTACGGTGGTGCTGTGGTCTGTACCTAAGGGCGGGTGTGGAATTTAAAGATGAAGAATCATGCCAGATATAATGAAGAGCCGAGCTTTGATTTAAGAGACTTTATGTCTTTGATTGATTGAATGTGTATCTTTATTGTTTCTCTCACACTCATCTTTTGTGGCCTGATCCAAAGCCAAGATTCTTTGTCTTTAACAAGGCCCTTTGATGAATTGCCCCCTGAGATTTCTGAATGCTGCCTAATTTCTAGGTAAGATGTCTCAGAGGTACTGTACATTGACCATGAATTATTTCAACAGTAAGACCACAGAGTGTGTCACCTTGGACTATAACTATGGTTTAAACAGGAAGTTGAAAGCCAAACGCATGAGAAGTGGCAGCCACCTGACAAGTGACAATATCCAAGTACGGGGTTACATTCTGGAGTGTGTTGTGATTAAAATGCTCTCCATGCACATATATGTAGATGAGTCTTTTTGTATATAAGCAGATATATGTATGCATGCACACGTATATGTAAATATATACATATATATACACACATACACATAACTGTGGTCGAATGTCTTTTTAATGGTGTTTGAATATTGATCAGTGAACAAACACTAATTGAAATAGTTATGTGACATCAATGGTGTAAAATAAGTAGGAAAGAGATTAGAATCAGGCCCAGAACACTTGGTGAGAATCTTTTCTATTGATCCAGCCTATGAAGGATATCAGCTTAAAAGGAGTCTTTGAGTGGGAATTCTTTACTCTTTTTCCATGTTCAAGGGGGAATTGTTTAACTCAACTTCCACAAGAGCTGAATTAAAAATTTGCAAAGCCACAATCACTTGTAGTAACACAACTGCAAGTTACAACACAACAGTCAAGATGGAACATTTGCAAGGCAAGCCGTCAACCGTGCACAAGCAACCAACCTAAGCTGGCATCCTGTTTTCAGAATATCAACACAAAGAGCCAAATTCTGCCCTAAGCTATGAATCCATAATTCCCATTGACTTCAAATGGACTTGCGTGGATGTATCTTGGGGCCAAATTCTGCACTCAAAGTCCAAAGAAATGTGGATGAATGTGTTTCCCAGAAGAGGCCCTGAAAAACTGAATTCCCACACATTGAGGATTTTTGTAACTAATGTTTAAAGGAAGATGGTTGGAGCAGATCTGAAGCCATTCTCCTGTGCAGGAGAAGATGGTGTATCCAGCTATTCAGTGCTCTGGAACCACTCTCAGATACACTCCAGAAGTTTTTCATACAGTGATTCCTGACGTGTGAAAACAGTGTGATGTGAAGGCTGAATGGTTTTGCCAAGGACTCTATTTTACTTATTGCTGATATGTGGATCCATTCCAATTCAGGATAAAATAACTACTCATTCTTAACTGCTCACTTGATTAGCAAGTTTCCTAGAAGAGCTAGTTTTATTGTCGTGTGAGGATTTTGACAGCAAGCCCAGAGGAGCAACCATCTCTGAGAGTTTTTTTAAAATAATCAAGAACTGGCAGATTGGCATAGATCTTTGCATATTCATTGAGATAACACCATATACATTTATAAAACTTTCTGAGGTTGCTGTGTTCACAGGTTGCATTGCACACATACCTGCAGTGGTGGACTAATAATGATTTATTAAAAGACAACAATCCACTGATGAAATTATTATATAGGACGTACTGGAAGCCAGCCATCTATTTTAAGGACTCATCCTCCACCCTCTCCAAATTCCACAGTTACAAAGAGATTCAGGCATGCCTGTAACTGAGCTACTTTAACATGTCACAAGACACAACTCAAGTTATTAAAATGAGCCATCAAAAATGAGTGACTCTCCCCCCCCCCCCCCCCCCCCCCCAGCAGTTAAAGGCTACCTTGTGATCGCCATCAGAATGGGATATTTCAGAAACCAAGTGGGAGTTATGAAAAGAATTTGAATAGTTAACAAAAGCAGTAAACCATAATACAACCTGCATTCTATTGTTCTGTCCGCAATGCACATTTTTAAGGACTCTGGGCTAAGGAGATCAATCTTGCAACCCTTATTCATGCACGAAGCTCTGACTCTTACCAGTAATTCCATTGACTCCAATGAGCACAGTACAATTTCATGGAGACTTCTTGTATGAGTTAGGGTTGTAAGAGGAGAAATCATGAATGTCCCAGATTTAGGACCTGATTCTGCAAAGATTTAAATATGTGCTTAACCTTACTGTGAATAATCCCTCTAACTTCAGATCTTTGTAGGATTGGGGCCTATGAGATCAGAATTATGACAGCAAAAATATCAAATGCTAGTTCTTCATGCTTCAGCCAAAGTAAATCAGAACAAAGGATGCCTTATTGATGTGAGGGGGTCTAATATTATTTTTAGAACAATATTATATATTGATGTATATCCCTTCTCTATGCTTTAAATTGTGCCCTCTAAATTGAGCTGCAATATCCAGTGGTTTGATGCCAAAGGCCAACAATATTCAAAGCTAAGTGTTTAAAGTGAGACTCCTAAATCAATATTTAAAAGCGACCTGCTTTTCAAAGTTGCTGATCATCAACTTCAATGGAAGTTGTAGGCTTTCAGCATCTCTGAAAAATAGGCCACTTCTATTAGGGAACCTAAATATGGATTTAGGACCTTCATTTTAGGCACCCAGATTTGAAAATTTTGATCCAAGATTTTATTCTAAATCTTTATGAATAAATCCAACAAAAAATGGAAATACTGAACCTGATCCTCAGTTGGTTTAAATCAGGCTAGCCCCACTGACTTCAATGTTCATACCCTGGGGGAAAAAAACAGCCCTTCCACCCCCAGAAAAACAAAGGAAGAGATGTTAAGTGCTCCATCAAGAATTCCTTCCTGGTCCGTGAAAATCTCTGGAGCTGCTTGGATGAAATTGTAATGGAACTTTGATCCATGGTTCCTCAGCTTCTATGCATGTGCGAACTGAGATCTATCAAAGTAACTTTTTGTCAGGTCCAGGAACATTGAGGAATGGAGGAAGCAGAATACAAACAGGCTCTGAAAATCTTGCATTGATCAGGAAGGTGTTACTTGGAGTTCTACCAAGCAGCATTCCAGCAGAATGGCTGTTCAGTTCTGCTGAAGATATAGTTGTCACAGAGCATTATTGCAGACTTCTTCTGGATAATACAGAGGGGCTAGTTTTTCTAAAATGCAATTTGCCTGTAATTAAGAACAAGTACTGCGGGTGTATTCTGTATTATCTGCAGACTGAATGCTTTTTATTATTAGTCATAAAAATAATCACTGTCACATCACAAAATGTATGAATCCATTTGAATTTGCATGGCAAGCCGCACACTTTTGAATCAAATTGTATTCTTTACATATTAGAAGAATGTATGTTAAGCTTAGTGCATCTGTAAATAAGATTCATATGTTTAATTATTGTTGCTATAGAAATGCTGTAAATTATTATTTTTATCAGAAATTGATTTTATACTAGTACTACAGTATATTTTAAAACAAATGTACACAACACCATTGTTTTCTCTCATTTTTTATATTCATCCTGCTCACATTTATATCAAGTACTTGACAAAACCTAGAAAGAGATTGATGCCCAGAAACATAGTGGTCCAAGTGGTGCACTCTAGGCCAAATTTCCTGCCTTCCAACTAACTCTCAAAATGGGAAGACACAAAAGCTCAGCCCATCATCTGGGATAAATCAGCATAGCTCCATTGATGCCATTGATACCATTGCTGTCAATGGGACTACACCAATTTACACCGGCTGAAGGGCTGGCCCATATTTTTTTCTTACATGCCCCAAAGGAAAGGAAAGAAGGGGAACAGCCAAACGGTAAGAGGACATCTCAAAACAGAGCATGCACCATCCTACAAGGCCTCTCCTTTTCTCTGCCGATGATGGTATGAGATCAGTTAAGACCTGCCAGGGATGGAAGACTGGGCCACCAGGTCACTTCTTTAGAAAATGGAAGAATGCCACCAGATCAATAAATAAGCATGAAGGTTGTTGTCAGTCCCTCCACTAGGGCTTGATCCAGTGTCCCTATCGGAGCTAACCATCTAAAGATAGGTGAGAAGAGGCAAGATAAGGGTGGAGATGTGAACTCGTCCATCTGGGTCACAGAGCTGTCTGAGCACAGAGTGGAGAGCTCGCCGCACATTCTCCAACGGTGGTAGAGCTAGTAATTTGCAACCCACATGCCTCCAGCAGGAATGCTGGCTGACTAAGCCAGAATTCCTCCTGAGGGTTTCAACCTCAGTGAGATCCTCTTCACTCCTCCAGAATGCCTGGGACAGAATCTGGCCCTGAATAAATAAATCATAATCATTTTCAAGGCAACAGACAGTAATGTCATGAGCACAAGCTCCTGACTTCATGACAGGATCAGCAGAAGGGAAGGTTAGGCTCTGAGGGAGACAGAACTTACATTAAAATACATATAATAGTAAAGGCAAGACAATAATACTGGGGTATATTTGATTTAGGATTTGTGGTGAAAATCCTCCTGTTAAGAAAAATAACTTAACTCTGAGCTTTTCCATACAACATCTTCTATTATTTTCCATTATAAAATCTTTTAGTCTCTTCGTTTTCTTTGCACCTGAGCTTTTCAACAATATTTATTCAGAACTTTTCTTTTCTGGTTGTTCTGACCTTTGGAGAGAATGCAGGGGGACCCAATTCAGGAAAGCATCCCTATTCTGGAAGGGCACTTAAGCATATGTTTAATTTGAAGCATGTGCTAATATAATTTCCTGAATAGGATCCTATTGAGAGAGAAACCACTGAGTTCTAAAATATAGCCACTTCTGGAGCAGATGGCAACAACGGTTTAGCATCACAAGGAGATACTATGCAATAGTTTAGGGCAATAAGTGGACAAGAATAATATATCTAGCTGAAACTGCAGAGGGAATTTAGATGGGCAGATTTTAGTTACCTCCATTAGACTTTATATAGGACACATGAGTTAACTTCCTTGTTCTTGATCAAAATGCCATGGAATCTTTCAGGGTCAAAAGTGGTTAGGGTCTTAGCTTTACATGTCATTTAGAAGATGGCCCCTTTACCACCACAGAGTAGCCCAACAACCTGCTGGGGTATTTTCTCAGTACTGTCTCAGAGGAATGAATGCCATCTACTGACTCAGGAAGACCACTTTCTATAGCACTCAAGGTTTTCCTTGAAGGTCATCCCTCTCTGTGGGGCCATGTCCCAAACCTGCTGAACTTAGACAACATGACCAAATTGTAGCCAAGGTGCACTACATGTGTTCACCTTCACAATGAAATGTTAATGAAGTACATTTTTAAAGTGTCATTCGGACAATAAAACTACAATCTATATTTGTTTTCATTTGAATTCATCAGCTCCTCCAGTATTTCAACTTAACTTAAATCCTTTCAGATGCACATATGATGGAACACACTGTAGAAAAAAACAGAGCCTCAATTAGTAAATAACACTTAATAGTCAGCTTGATTAAATGGACTTACAAATTGTCTTTAGAAGTAGTTCCAGCTAATGTCAGGCAGCTTCTGAAACCCAAATGTTGGTTTATATTATTTAAAACTGTTAAAAACTTGGCTATGGTGGAAGCTTTTACCAAACTGGGGAGAGAAGTTCAATTTAGAGGGCTAATATTCATAAATTTAATAGATCTTAAGAACAGACGGGTCCATTATGATCATCTAGTCTGACCTCCTGCATAACACAGGGCAAAGAACTTCATTCTTGCACTGGAGGGATTTATTTTCCCCTGCTCTGTAAGTAAACATTACCTGTGTTGCACCTGAGCTTTTCAACATTTATTCAGCCCTTTCCTTTTCTGAATGTTCTGAACTCTAGAGCAAATGTAGGCATTTTCTAATAGGTGTCTTATTACAGATGTATACAGGCAACACTACGTACTGTACACATTATCAAATAGCAGGGCTGCCCAGAGGGGGGGGCAAGTGGGGCAATTTGCCCCAGGCCCCGGGCCCCGCAGGAGCCCCCATGAGAATATAGTATTCTATAGTATTGCAACTTTTTTTATGGAAGGGGCCCCCGAAATTGCTTTGCCCCAGGCCCCCTGAATCCTCTGGGCGGCCCTGTCAAATAGCAACTCTCATTAACATCACCCGACTCTATCTTAACTGTCCTTTAAAACTAGAAAATGCAAAATGTCACAAGACACAAACGATCCAGTTAATAAGCAAAATAAAAAAACCACACAGCTCCATTCCAACAGTGTTAGTGAAATGTTGTAGACTTTAATTTGTATCAGCCACCATGCACTCATTGTACAATTTCTGCTTATAGCAAAAACAACTGGATCCTAGTATATGTGCTTATGATGTTATAATGGGCCTCAGTTCAAATGGAAGCCAGGATACGGTAATCTTATAACAGATGGTCTTGCAGAGAAGGTACGCTGCATTTTAAATGTTACTTATTCCTTTATTTTTTTATGTACAACTAGATTTATCTTACGATATAAACAATGCAATAGCATGCTTGTGAACATATTTATACCAGTCAAAACCACAGGGGAGAAGGAAAAATGACAAAATGTCCTTCTGTTTGAGTACATGCAAAATCCATCAGCGGTTAGTATTTAAAAGGTATCGCTTTGTAAGACAATGTTCAAAACCTCGCACTAACAGTTCACCAGGGAAATCAAACCATGAGTAATGAATTCCTGAGGCTTCACTCAACAGGTGTCAGGGTTGGTAACTGTCTAGAATTACTGGCATTTGGGACAGAGTGGAGAAAGAGTTTTGGATTAAACGTGGATTTTGAACTGACACAGCACTAACCATTGGCATTTAAAGGAATTATTACATACTGGAATATTCATTCCAGTTGCAAAACTGCCTCAGCACACTTGTAAAACACTGTAACACCCTTAATATTAATAAATATAAAATCAATGTTAAATTACCTAATTCTGTAGATTAGTAATAGCATACTAAAAATCCTGTTACAAGGATAGCACTATACTGAAATGTTACAAAATCTATGTCCTGCTTTACCACCTGATATCTTGATCAGAGATACATATCTTTCATAAAAGTGAAAACACAGCAGGTCATAAAAAGAACATAAACATAAAAAGCCCAAACAACTCAATCTCTATAGCACAACAAAGAACCAGGCAGCCAATGAAATCCAACAAAAATACTTGCCCTGTTCCAAAGCCCAACTACCCCATTCACTCACTCTACCACTCAGTCTTCCCCAAATGCACAAGAATATCAACATTGTCAACCCCACATTAAAAAATCATGAGCTAAGCCCCCCCAAAATCATAAGGATGGCTTAAAAATCATGTGTTTTTTTAAAAAAGAGTTCTTTTTATTGGTCTTCTGGTTTTTGAGCCTATGAAATTTACATTTTTTAGCTTTTCATTGCAAACATGAGGGATAGAAACTTACTTTTTTTTTAAACATGATAACCAAAGTGTTCAGGTAATCACATGACTCCAGGAGCTGGGACTTTAAGGCAAACAGCAAATATTGTGAAACTTGCAACATATTACAGGAGTTGGCAACTAGAGAAACAGATGTGCCCTGCAGCATGCCTTAAAGGTCAAATGACTGTGGCTATTTTGAACCAAGATACAAAGAGTTCCAACATTTAGAGGCCATCCTGGAGAATACCCAGCCAGCCTCCCTTTTAAATCCAGGTGGCTCTAGCTTGAGCTCTTCCACTTATTGTAACGGGGACAGTGTCATACAGGGAGACAGGAGTCACAGAGGCAGAAGTCAACTTGGGCCTGATCCAATGCCAACTGAAGTTAATGGGAGTCCTTCCATTTTGTGATTTGGGGCATTATGTTCCTCTGAAGATCACAATTTTAATACTCGAGGCCATTTCACACTACAAATGTCAACTCTAGTTAATATAAAATACATGTATACGTTTTAAATACCCAGTTCCCAAATGCCATGATTTGGTAAGGAGTATAAATGCCATGTTAGCACGGGGACTGACAAACATCTATACAAGAATTCATTAGGTTTGATTCATTATGGTTCCAACTGAGTGTTCTGGTTTACTGTTTTTATGATTTTTATATGCACATTTTCCTCTTTCTGTTACCCACAGCAATTGTGCCTGGTGGGACATGTGTATTGGCTGGCTGCTGTTCTGCTAAAGGAAGATCCAAAGCATATATCTGTACATTATACTCTTATATTTCTGAAAGCAAATACAAGCAGAAGGAGCCCGTCCCCTTTGAAATGGAACAGCATATGTCTTTGGGATCTACTCTATGTCTACAGATTAATAAGCCACAATATTTTGTAACATCCTTGTTATTTGGCACACAAGATGATACAGGAAAGGAAGAATTGTTGAACTATTTCAATAGCTAAATAGAGCTTTTTAGTGATTTTAATATACACTTTTTATTAAGGAAAGGTACAAGAACGTTGCCATTATAAACCTCTTTGCTTTACAAAAAATAGAGATGGTTTAAGCTTTTCAGATGAGAGGAAGGCTATTGTTGTAGTTAAGGCACTAGATTGGAGATCTAGGCTAGGTCTACACTACCCGCCTGAATCGTCGGGTAGAAATCGACCTCTCGGGGATCGAATTATCGCGTCTCGTCGGGACGTGACAATCGATCCCCGAATCGACGCTCTTACTCCACCAGCGGAGGTGGGAGTAAGCGCCGTCGACGGGAAGCCGCGGAGGTCGATTTTGCCACCGTCCTTACAGCGGGGTAAGTCGGCTGCGATACGTCGAATTCAGCTACGCTATTCGCGTAGCTGAATTTGCGTATCTTAAATCGACCCCCCCCTGTAGTGAAGACCTGCCCCTAGATTCATTTCTCACCTCTGTCATAGACTTCTGGTGCGACCTTGGGAAAGTCACTTGATCTCTCTGTGCCTCAGTTACCCATCTGTAAAATGGAGACAATTTTCCTTCCCTTCCTGCAAACTGTGTCCCCATCTTGTCTAGTTAGATTGTAAGTTCTTCAAGACAGAGACTCTCTCTTTCTAGCACAATGGGACTTCAATCTCAGTTGGACCCTCTGTGGGCTACTGTGATATGAATAAATGATAATAATTTCTCCTTCAGAGGCATATGCATTATTACCATTACCATTAAAGGAAGTTACACTTTAAAATGGACAACAATGTGCACTTTAATGTGCAATCTAGACTTTACAAGCTGTTCAGCCACAAAGAAGTATTTTCCGCATGGAGTGGACTGTGCAGAAGTGAGCAGTGCATGGATAATGCCTAGATTGTTTGGAAACGAGTGAAATAACTGTCAGCAAAGTCTTTCTGTGTTGATGATTTCGGTTACCTCCTCTTCATCCTCTGTTGCTTTTTTTATTGCATATCCTTTTCATATTGAACAGGGGCAATGGATAGTCACAGGTTCAAGGGTGGATCATCCCAATCCGTCTTGCACAGGAAAACGGAGCTTCTGTTAGAGACGATCAGTGAGTGATATCACAGCTGTTTTATGACACTAGGACTCTGAAGTAGAATCACGAAAAAATGTTCTAAATGGGGATCAAGATGTTGTAGTCTATCATTCCTATCACTAGACAGATTCTGGTTAATACAATGGGAAATCTGGTCAAGGACTGTTTAGTTGTATGAAAAATGTAACCCATGTATTGCTACTGATCTCAATGATACCTAAAGCAGTCTATTGACTAAACCAGGGATCATGTTCTTTTCAGTAAGGGAAAAGCCCCGCTCCAAACTTCCAATTTTAAGGTCTTTCTCAGCTGACTGGACATCAGAGGACATCTAGAGGACTCCTAACCATGTCCCAGGTCATTCTCAAGAGCCCAACGTGTCATACATTAATTGCACTCAAACAGGTGAAGCCAGAGATTGTGCTCCAGAGAAGGAGGCAATGTGGAATGCATAATCAGGCATTCTGCAGCCAACCAGCCATAAAAGAGGGGATTTACTTAGAAGAAACACAAAACAATTAGCCTAGTGGAGCTTCCATGGGTCAGCAGCTGTTGAAGCTATTTTCTGCTGCATGGCACCCTTAATAGTTGAAGACATTGGATCTGATTATCATCTTACATTGGCATAAATAAGAAGTAACTTCGTTGATGCCAGTGATGTAGACCGGTGTAAAACCAATGTAAGAAAGATCAGAATCAGGCCAACTGCCTGCAATACCTAGGAATAATGGGACGGTATAAGAATGGAATTTGTGCTGTAACTTTAATTTTCTTGCTTGTATTTTTTGCTCTGTTTGGTTTCAGGTTAGGTCCTCAACATCACTTTTTCTTCTGTAAATTCCTCTCAATAAAAAGAATAAAAAGGGGAAAGTTTAAAGAACCCTCTTGAACTATTTAAGAGCTTACTCGATAGCCCCTCAGAAGAGACTGAGGGTCCTGGATCTCAGAAACCTTCTCATTGATAACTTTGTTGAAATTGGTACATCTCCATGAAACATTTTGGCTTTGACACGACAGCATTTTTCAACAAAAATACATTTAATCAAACGTATTCTGAGCAGCGCTAGTCCCCAGTAGGACACGGTGAGGAAGTTGTGGGTAGAGCTGTGCAAATAACTGCTTTTTCACTTTGTTGACTGTTCTGAAAAATCATAATAAAAAAAATCATTTCAAGTCAACTTAAAATTAACATTTTTAAAAATTTCAGCAAACCAAAAAGTATACACACAACCATACACAACACACACACACACACACATGCAAATGTTTCAGGATGAACAAAATGTTTCATTTGGATTTCAAGCTTTTTATACCATTTTGAAAATGAAATGGAAGGAAATTTCAAAACAAAAAGCTGGTTTGAATTGAAAAAAATCATAATGTTTCGTCTATAAACAGTTAAAATGAAATGTTTTGATTTGGGGAGAATTTTTTTTTTGGTACCCCCTTCTTGATTACCTTGATGACTTGATGACCTCTCAAGGTCCCTTCCAGACCTACATTTCTATGATTCTATGGTGTGGTTTCTTCAATAATGTGCTTTTGTCTTCCCTCCTTGGATGATGCTGTTCACCCTGGCTTTGTTTCTGGTCCTGCACTGCTGCCCTGGTTATATTACAGAGCTATCAGCTAGGAACCTTTGTCATAGGCCACATTGCCCATTCAATCTCCCCAGCTATCGGTCAAGTGGGTTGAATTTGGAAGGCACTACATATTGTCAGTACTTTCCCCAGAGTGATCGAGGAGGAGAAGACTCCATTCCTGGTAGAGGATTGAAAGACTCCATGTGACTTACAGGTCATCCCTCGGGGAGTGGTTCCCACACAACATATGGGGAAGCCTCCTGGCTATGGAAATCAGCCAAGCAGTGCTACTTTGAGGTGTTCATATACCACAGTGATGAGCACAGGATGAATGGATAGATGGATCAAACTTTGATAAACTGTATGCCACTGGTGGATCAAGGTCCAGCATCAAGCTCTTAGAATATTTAGAAGTTTCTTTCTTTCTTTCTTTCTTTCTTTCTTTCTTTCTTTCTTTCTTATATTCCATATCAATTCCTTCAAATCACTTAGATTTTCTTGTATAAATTATTAGCCTCTTTTTAAAGTGAATTTTTTGCCTGAAGAATGGCTGTATTATATGGTTCTTTGACATGATATCTCAAAACATATCAGTCTTTAACTGTGAGCTATTGCAGTGGTAATACAAATATGCATTATGAACAAAGTTACTGTGAATGCACAACGGCTGATTTTCAAATATTAATAACATGACTGTTTAAAATGTAACTAGTAATGTATTTTTTGAAAAGCATAGTCCAGAGTATGGACAATTGATATGAATCGTATGTTTAATCACCAAGCAAATTTTTACAGTCAGAATAAAAAATCCTATAAAGATGAGTTTTTATTATGGAAATGCTCAGAGATCTTTTACTGTAGTGAGGGTAGAGGGCACTGGCACCTTGCATTTTACCCCTGATTTGTAACAACTTACCATCTTGTAGACAGAACTAAGTCAAGTTATCAGATTTTTAGAAAAAATATACATTGCTTTTAATGGATAAGTCTTTGCTTCCTCATGCATCTGTTATATTCGCATCTACTATAAGCTGGGATGACGTAAAGCAAGGATGGCATGAATATGTTAGTGTGAATGGTTGACATGAATGTAGGTTAGAAATAAAGACTCCGTAAAACCAAGTCTGGCAAATCTGTTTAATTCTACTATATTCACTTTAGATTCTTTACGCAGTCAGGGAGTTAGAGGTTTTTATTCAAATGGAAGTTAACCAATGAAGGTCTGAGCTTGTGAAGCCAAAGGCAAAACCCCTATTGATTTCAATGGTGGTAAGACTGAGCCCAAAGACAAGCATCTGGTTCTCACTTGAACACAAATATCTGCCAGCTGTTTGACTGTTTGCTGTATGTTGTAAAAATAGAGTTTTGCCCATGCACGCCATCAACGCACATTTAAAATGAACTTATTTGGGTTTGCCTTAAAATACTAACCAATAAGGGCTCAGTTCTCTGCTGCATCTAAGGTCCACTTGATTCAGTTATTTATGAATTAATTATTATAATTATTTGTATTGCAATAGCATCTAGGAGCCCCAGGAATGGCCCGTAGGGCCAGCACTGTAGAAACACAAGACAAAACCGGCAGAAGTGGCTGGTGCCATCCAGAAGCCAGTCATGGCTCCTTTATCCTGTGCTGACCTGGTCCCTGTGTCATTTAGAGCAGTCTATGGGCAACTCTATGTTACTCCACTGGCACAAAGTCATAGAATTTATGCCAGTAGAATATCAATGTAGCTCTCCAGGGTGAGCCAGAGAGATACAGCCAGGATAGGATTGCTGGATTTACACCAATGAAGTTCCCCTCCACAAGGAGTGTTCTCCACAGTGTATTTACAGCCAGAATTCAGATCATAAACAAGAAACTGGCCCTAAGTCTTTTTTCTCTATATTGCATATTGCAGTGGTTCTCAGCCTTTCCAGACAACCATAGCCCTTTCAGGAGTCTGATTTGTCTTGCGTACCCCCAAGTTTCACCTCACTTAAAACCTACTTGCTTACAAAATCAGACTTAAAAATACAAAAGTGTCACAGCACGCCAAGACTGAAAAATTGCTGACTTTTTCATTTTCCCCATATAATTACAAAATAAATCAATTTGAATATAAATACTGTACTTACATTTGGGCAGTATAAACAAGTAATCGTTTGTATGAAATTTTAGTTTGCACTGACTTGCTAGTGTTTTTATGTAGTCTGTAGTAAAACTAGGCAAGTGTCTAGATGAGTTGATATACCCCCTGGAAGACCTCTGCGAACCCCCACGTGTACACATACCCCTGGCTGAGAACCAGTGGCATATAGTATATGTTCAATGGCGTGTTTAAGTAGCACATATATTATTAATATAATATACCTTATATGTATGTATGGGGGGAAGTTTTGTTAACTGAATGTACTATGCTCTTCCAACAATTCTGTTCATCCATGTCAAGTATCCCACAACATTTTGTAAAGTCAAAGTCAGCATTGTCATTAGAAAATAGGAAGCCTGTCAAAGCCAAGATACCTGACTCGTGTGTCCCAGCACCCGTTGGGATCTATCTCTACTCCCAGCTGGCTTGGAATGTAGTATCCAAAACAGAGATAAGAAAAGGACCAAACAAAACAACAAATTAAGGAACTGTTACAAACTGGTGAGTCAGATTTTAATGATGCGTAATGATTCTGTAATTTGTGAAATCATACTATAAAGACTACTAGCTGAAATGCTGAACTTTGAAGCACACATTCTGTGTAAAGGGAATAAGCTGTAAGATAAGAATTGCTTCCCAGAAGGAGGGTGTATGTCTCCTTTTCGTATTTGTCTTTAGATAATCCATTTGGCAAAGTTTGGTTATTTGGTCTCTTGAACATTTTTAAGAACAAACCTCCAGTGTAGTCAAACAATTGGCTACACCTTTAATCAATAGGTAGTGAGTAATTTTAAAGAACCTTTGAACAATAAGGCTTAATAGAATTTTGCAACCAGCAGCAATTTCTCTGTGTATAGGACAGTGGGTGAGATAGATAAAGATTCCTCATACCCTTTCCTTATGAGTAAAGGCTTCAAAAATATTTGCATATAATAACGTTAATTAAATGTATGCTTAGGCAATGGGTATACGCCCAATCAGAATCTGCACCCTGCAATAACCATGCTGTATTTTAAATCAAATCAGCGTACATCCAACCCAGGCAATAGGCAAGGAAGACCAAGCATTTCCACTCTCTTTCCAGCTTACATACCCGTCAGTTACAATTTTGTCAGCAGCAGTGGCCACTGTGCTGTGTACATGGCATGTCCAGAAGAAGAAAATGGAACTATTGGACCAAACAAGAGTCAGTGCGAAACTTGAGTTATTTTGACAATTTTGCACAGGTTAGAAAATTTTGAAGAGCATGCACAGTCCCCAAAACTCACTGCTGGTTGTGTTACTGTACTTCTCTTAGGGACTAGGAACTATTATTATTATTTGTAGTATTGTTGTATTCTAGGAGGTCCAAGTCGTGTTCTAGGTGCTGTAAAAACATAGAACAAAAAGAGAATCCCTGCCATGGGTGCTGGAACTAGGGGTGCTGGGGGTGTGGCAGCACCCCCTGGCTTGAAGTGGTTTCCATCATATACAGGGTTTACAGTTTTGTTCAATGACTTTCAGTACCGCCACTATAAAAATTGTTCCAGTGCACTGATCCCTGCCCCAAAGAGCTTACAATCTAAGTACTCTATTGTGTGTAAAGTTAAACTCCTGTATAAGTCTTTGCAGAATCAGAGCCTAACTTAGACAAAGTGCTATCTATGGAATCACCAGTATCACTTGCTACAGTGCCCTGAGTTTTCCTTGAAGGGCTCCCATTCAAAGTACTCACCAGGCCTAATTCTACTTAGTATCTTAAGTCTGACATAATCACAGCCTGTGGTGGCAAGGTTTATGGCAACAAAGAGCATGTGTTATTTAGTAAAGAAAATGCTATTTTGAACCTTATAAAATGCTTCACTTGTCTTTTTAAAGTTTTTGATAAATGTGAATTACAGCCATATTTATTGCAGAGGACTAGAAAGAAATGCTGGATGTTTTCCACTAGGTGGCACTACATAGTTTTCTTTACAAATTGAGTTGTTTGTTGATTGGTCTGCTTTCCCTGTGAAACTTATTTAGACAGAATGGAGGCTATGGGAAATTGGAAAATTTCCTGGTTCTTTTCTGGTGTATTTTTGTTTGTTTTCAGTGTGTGGCATTTAAGAATGAAAAGTGTATTTTTACAATGATACAATGACATAATGATTCTGTTTATTTGTATTAGATAACATTTAGTACTATTATAGAGTTGAACATAATCAAAGAGCAGTACACGCATTCCCTAATTAATTCTCAGAACAGCTCTCTGTGGATCAGTATGGCCCCAATCACGCAGTTGACTCCATACAGGGGGACTTATGCAGAGCCCCTTGATTTCAAGGAATTTAGTGTTGCCAACTCTTGCGATTATATCCTACCTCTTGAAATATTTGGTATTTTTCCTAAAGCCTCTAGAGCTACGTGATATGGCCACAGCCACGCAGAAATCAGTAGCAGAGAACAGAGGTCAGAATCCTAACCAGACCAAGCTGCTATCCTTATAGATAGGGATGTATGATGGTAACCACTTATTGTATCATAGCTAGCTAGATAGCTAGGACCTATATAGATTAGATTTCCACATATTGTATATATACAATAGGACCTGATTTTATATATATGAATGACCTGGGAGCTTCCCCAGGTGTCCCTCTTCCCAGTCACCGGCATGGAGTATATTACAACTTGAATGGGGGAGGGGAGGCTGTGATTTCCAGGTTGATCTTTTGGGGTAGGCGGTGGGTGGCTGATCTGACTTGGAACTAAAGTCGTGCGTGGTGCCCCCAGATTCTCCTTCATCGCCCAAGCGGAATCTCTGGCACTTTTCCTACCACCCAGAATTGCTCGGGGCGCTGCAAAAGCCCTCTCGAGGCAGGCACGTTGAGCCAAGCAGCCCATTGAGCCGTTCGTTTATTGAAGGGAAAGATCCGGGTTGAGCGTGCAGGTGAGTTCGTTACACGCAGGGTGTCTATGTCGCCCCTGTTTGGAGGCCGTGTTCAAAGCTCAGCCGTGGTCTCCAGCCCTGCCCTTTCCATTTGTCTTCCCCCCTCCCCTCCAGGCAGAGCTCCACAGCCAGGCGGATTTCCCCATCTGGGTGATTTACACAGGTCTCTGTGCTGGGTGTCGCTGTTTGGCTATTTTTGGCTTTCCCGATCTCCTCTGTTTTCTGCTTCAAGTCAAACAAGCTCTTCTTTCGCTTTAGGTGACGAGGGGAGGGAAGACTAGAGTTCCACATATTGGCAAGAAATTAACCAGGAAAGGTCATTCCAATTTAAGCAAATTGAGGCCAGTGCCTGTCACCACTAGATCTAGGGCCAGATCCTGCTCTCGGTTACACTGGGGTAAATCTGGAGTAACGTCCCTGACCTTAACAGAATTAATTCTGATGTACTCCCCTCCCCACTCTTGGAGGAGCAGGATCTCACCTCTGGTGACCAAGGATCCTATCGAAAAACAAATGCCATATTAAAGTCTTGACGAACCCCCACACGGGTAGAAAGGTATTTAAAATAGACACTGAGATTCCAGTGTGGTATATGTTCCCTCTGCCCAGCTATTTCAGTCCATCTAGATGATGTTATATGTGGGATGCCGTCCCTTTCCGACCCCTCTGCAAATACACACAGCAGAAAGACCGGAGGTCCAGGCTGGAAACAGACAGGCTTCCATGCCTGTATGTCTCTTTGGCCCCGCGAGCACCACTGAAGGGCCAGGAAGAGTTTCCATCGGGGACCCGTTGCATCCAGTGAAGTTTCTGTGATTCCCAGGCCAGAGGGATGGATGGTCAGAGGTGGAAGCTCGCTTTAATAGTCATCCGTAGAATTGTATATGCGTATGTTTACGTCTATGTATGTCCTCATCACCTTCTTCTTATTATTCGCCTCTGCAACCTGGAAGTTCATCCCATCCCCATCCCTGCTATAAAAGCATCCCTTCGATCCCCTGAGAGGCATTGGCTGATTTAGGCTCTAGAAAAAAAGTAGTTTCTCAGCCAGGGCAGGTGGCTAGCTGTGGACTGTGATGCTAGGTGTTTGATAGGGAACAACTAAAAGGGAATAAATATGGCCAGGCAAATGAAAAAAAGAAGTAACTGTACCTTGACAGTAACCACTGTTCAGAAGGTAAAATCGTGGTGGTTTTTGTTTGTTTGTTTTGCTTTGCTTTGCTTTTTAAACTTTGAATATAATTCATGGATTGGCAGCCTGGCAAATATCATTTTGAACTAACAGGATAGATAGATAGATAGATAGATAGATAGATAGATAGATAGATACTCATGAACCTTTGCCTTCCTCTGTGGGGGGTGGTTTATTTGATTGATTTCTTTATATTAGGGTTAATTGGTCAGATCTGATTTTTTTAAATATTACTTCTAAATTTTCCAGTTTCATTTTAACTTTTAATAACAGTACTGGCCATGGGAAGTTTGACACGTAAGTAGTAACAGGTCCCTTTATAATAAATCGAAGGCCCTCGCTCGTTCTGCTGTAATACAGTGACTTTGCAAACTACAAGACACCGATGCTCTCAGGTCACAAAGGTTCCAGGGTACTGTACGATCCTGTTTTCACTCGGTGGGAATTTTGCCATTGATTTCAATGGAAGCAAGATCAAGCCCCAGAGTCCACTTGTCTTCATCAGGGGAGCAGTCCCATTCAGGCGACAGGTAAATAAGGGAGCGGGATTTGATTTCTAGGTCCCCAGGCTGTAAACAAGCAAAAAATCGTCTATGGTTTTAAAATCTTCTCGCCACTGTATGCCTTTGAACTTTACCCCATTGAAATCAATTCGGCGTTCTCCCTAAATATTGAGGTCACTCGAATATTTTTTTGAAATGTACTTCTGCAGAGTGAATGGATTTTACCATTCTGAAAAATGTTCAAAGGCCAGCTAGAAATGAGCGGAAAATAGTGACCAAGGAAGAAAAGAACAAAGTCTCCTTTCCATTATGAAAACGGAGCAAATGAGCCCAGTGCTAAAAGTCAATGTGTGTGTGAAGTCGATGCTCACCGTTGCCCTGCAATCCCTGGATTTTAACATCAGAAATCTACCTTAGGGAACGGTCTCAGACATATCCGGCACAAGTGAGAGGCGCTACTTAACAGAGAAGGCCTCAAATGAGCATGAGCACAGTGGTACTTGAAAGAAGGATGTGAGGCTGCTTACCCCCCCCCCCCCCCCCACACACACACACACTTCGGCTGAGTGTGAGAAACTGAAATCGCAGCGCTGGACAGAGTCGGTTGTACAAAAGGCTTTGCAACATGGCATCAGGAAAAGGAGAGTGGTTAGCTTGCCTTCTCTCTCCTTTCATTAGCGAGGTGGGCTTTCTAAACCAACTCAGATCACTTCCGCTGTACACTTCAGAAGCTAGAAACAAAATACATGGAAAGCTATAGAGATTAGAGTGGCATCTTCCCTATTTTATTAACCTAAGTGTTTTCCCTGACCGTCAAAGACCTTTTCTATTTAATGCATTTGATTCTATAGCCATTCAGTTTCATTCCCATTCATCCTTTATTTACATTAAACGTTTTGTTTTAAATGTTTTTCATGCTATACGAAGAGAGTTGTCATTTTCAACAGCACCAGTCCACTAAAGAATAGAAGTGTATTCATTTTTCTTTGGTGCCCTAGACCTTGAAAGCGTCAGACTATTGCCTATACCTATATCTTTTCATAATGACCTGTATTTGAAGGGCGGTATCATCCGATCACTTTAAAAAATATAAGACTTTAGGTGCCCGGTAGAGACCATAGAGTTAAAACAACGCAAGGAGATCTTGAATGGGGAAATGAAGAAACATGCTAATCACAATGTGGCGCCAGGGTAAAGGGATTTTTTTTAAAGACTGCCCCAGTTATAACGGTTAAGCAGAAGCGAATGGATAAATGCAGTTGTTTGGAGATAAAGTTTGGGCTACAATTTGCTGATCTGCCTTCCCTTTTTGCGCGAAATTTTCAAGAGCCTTGCAAAGTAAACTCCC
The DNA here is from genome assembly GCF_002925995.2 of Terrapene triunguis. Lineage (NCBI taxonomy): Eukaryota > Metazoa > Chordata > Testudines > Emydidae > Terrapene > Terrapene triunguis. Next base: position 1,495,609 of record NW_020664487.1, read on the forward strand.
CAAGAAGCAAGCTGTCTCGGGCTAGCATTTTGTTCCTGTTTAATTAACATTAATGTTGTGTTGATGCCTTCTGCTTGGCTGCTGCAGCATTCAGAGCTGGAAGTGTCTGCTTGTATTAGCGGGGGCGAACTCTTAGATTCCTCTTTAGATAGGAATGTGCAAAAGGTTGGATCACAAACAAGTGGATATTGCCGGGTTTAACCTGGGAGAAATGGGGGGTAGATTGTTAATATGAAATGAAAAACGCTGAGTGGATTTTTAAAAGGGGGGAAAGATGGCCGTTTCCAGCTCCGGGATTTTCACGTTAGACCTTTTCCTAGTGACTAGTTTCAATTCGACCCTGAATCATTTATTTCAGGTCATTCAATCCTTCCGTACTGCTGTCTAAATACGGAGAGGAACTCTGTCCTCTGGAAGGAGGGATTCCCCTATTAGGAGTTAAAGGATGCATCAAAGCAAACATTTTACATCTAGTTTCAACAAGTAATCAGATCCCCAGACAAGCCAGGAATTGGGCTCCGTAGAAATGGCTTGCGATAAATCAGTTTCACACAATAACTGCTTTTCTCCCAACAGGGATATGGGCTCAGAGCTGTATTTCTGATTGCTCCAAGGCAAGACCATGGCAGTACAGTGTCAGAGAGTTTGGGAAGGGAGCTGTGACGGGGGGATCTCATTTTTGGGGGAGAGGTAATAACAAAGGGTAATGAAGGGGGTAGTGCTGGACAGAGAAGAAGATCCACTCCTGGGAAATCAGTCTCGGTAAAGGGACCAAGCAGGCAGATTTGTGCTGAGTGCCTGTAATTGCTGAGATAGATTTAGGGTTAGGGCAGAAAGAATCGAAGGCCTTTCTTCGACCTGGGGAGAAAAGGATCTCCATCGGCGGGTGACATCCTGGCCCCCTCTGAATTCAACAGGAATGGTGCCACTGACTACAATTCAGCCAGGTTTCCACCCAAGCTTTTTTCCGGGGCTGGGAATAGGGAGGTGAGAGTTGACGCGGATCATTGCTACGGAGAGAACAGGCCTGAGGATACTGTTGCTGGGCGGAAGAGGGCGCTAAATGCTTCTCCCCGGGAAGGGGTGGAATTTAAGGCCCCGCTGTGCAAACCCTGCTCGCGAGCAGTCCAGACAAAAACCGAGTTTGCAGGCTCGGGTTCTTGCTTTATCATTCCGGGATACAGAGCTGCTTGACAGTTCCCTAGCGGTGTGGGGACATGCCGATGGGACTGCGATAAATGAAATGAGCAGATAAGAAAGAACGTAGCTAGCCGAAAGTTTCCATTTTGCGTTGTGTTTTCCAGTTTCTAACTGGGGTATAAACTAAAGGAATAAAACACAGGGCTGTGTACCCATGGTCATGTGGTGTGTCATTTATATTAAATCCGCAGTTCTAAAAAGTATGCAAACGATTGTAGAATCATTCGACTACGTCTGCTTATAAATGCGTGTGTGTTTAAACCAAATTACACTCGATGCTGACTTTTTCAGCAGCGGATATATCAAATCAGAGCACACACAGATTTTGTAACCATTCCACCCAGTCAAGCTTTCTGCAGGGGTTTTCTTTTAGTGCTGTTATTTTACCCCTGGCATAGGTTGGAGGCATGGATGGACCCGGTTTGGATGATGTCAAGAGTCTCTCTTGCAAAGGTGTCCCTCAAACCTCTGTCTGCACCAGCCCTCGCTTGACTGGCGAGGCTATTGAGAGTTGTTCCTGCTGATCACCTCGGTGCAAAGTGTGCCATGCAGCTGTGAAAGGGAATCCCAAACAGTCACATATACATGCTAGATGCTGTATTGCTTGGGCTCCCACTGACGTCAATGGGTGCTTTTGCATCCCTAAATAACAGATTAGGAGCCAAATTCTACCCTCGCTTACAAAGTGCAGCCCGGTCTAACACCATTTACATGACGCCGGAGTAACGGTTGATTCACGTTCCCAAGGATTCCAGCGAGTGATCTTTAGCAGCTCTGCCCACATCCCGGACACCATCTGGTTCAGAGCCCGCTGATGTCAATGGACTAACTTCAGCAGGCTTTGGAGCCCCGGCAACCCTATATTGCCTAGAAAAAAAATGGCCAACGCTGGGAAGGGAAATTGACATTACTTTGGTGATTTACGCACACGAGGCTCAAAACAAACGGCAGTTTTCTTTCCACACAAAAGAAGTCAGGCCAAAGTCATAGCCACCGTTGTACACAGAGGGAAATGTCATGCACGAGGGGGAAAAGAGTTGGTTTTATTATGAAGTAACAGTAGAAGAAAGGAAAAAAGGCACCACTAAACCCTTGGTATGTTTCATAAAGCGGTAGGATTCGATCTTAATCTAGTCAATACTCGTGTCAATCAAATCTGTGATGATGATGATGGCTAGACGTGTCTAGTTATTTTCACTGATTAGAAAAGATGTGGAAATTCCACTGAAGGTTTGAGACCTTCCCTAACCGGGGGGAAATGCGTATAGTTCGCCCTTCACCGCTACATCAGGGATACGGTGTCTGTGTGAGTGGCCGCAGGTACTTAAAAATCAAGGCTACCAGGGATATCATTCCATGGAAGGGGTTTCGCACTGGAAACCATAACCTCCCAATTGTATTACACATCTGCCACTTTTCCGGGTTCTATTCCGAACCGCAAGAAGTCCACTGGGACATCATAGGTAGACTAGGAGTGACAATTGGTCGTGTATATTTATATATTCCTAGAAGAATAGCATGTTCACATTAAAGTTATTGCAGTATTCCGATTAACCCATTCGCTGAATTAGCCTCGTCTTCCTACCTGGGATTTTTCTATCCTTTTTTTTTTAATTGTAAAGAATTAATATTGTGCTAACAAGGTTTTAAAGACACGGGTAGTTAGTCTAGTTCGTTTTAGTTAGTATTGGAAAGCTATCAGTAAAGTACATTTATGGCGATTTAATATTCTTTCTTTTCAGGAAGTATTAAAAGCACGTCTCTTATGTGACATAACAGTGCGGTGCCTGGGCTGTATTTACCAGGGTGCCATTCAGCATCAGTGGCTTTTTTCAAAATAAGGTATTGTGCACCGAGATCCCAGCCAAACGCAAGCCTAAACCCCATATGAATTTGGTGCCTTTTAAAAGAAGGATTTCCAACTGGCCTCCTAATGGCTATGACAGAGGGACATAAATGTTGCAGTCATTCCTGCACGGGCACACAGAGTGTACAACAAATTTAAACCCTCCTTATAGATCTAGTTATATAAATTATCTGTCTCCAGCCATTTGTGAAGATGCTAATTACACCGCTACCGAAAAGAAAGCTGACATCGAAGGGTCAGCTAAATGGCAGGCATGCTTGTCTAAATGTTTTGTCCTTTGAACATGAAACCCAACACATCAGCACAATGTTTCCAAATGATAATCAGATGTTGCTTTCTGGAGCTGTGGATCTCCTCACACAGTGGTGCAACACTGCTGTATCGAACCACTGTTAATTATACTGTGCTCAGAAACAAGGGAGCTATACTAGAAAGTTTAATATACTCTGAATTATTTTTCTTGCCCACTATTTTTAAAGGATGATATATGCATTTCTCCTTTATAGTATATCATATTAGCATCTTAACCCTGTTAGATAGGCCACTCTTTCTAAATAAGTACTTATCAACGATCCAAGTGCTTTGAAGAAAATAAAGTCATTTATTGTCAAAGCATCCAACATACCCAGATAAACTATAAAGTTGAATAAAATCTTTTTTAAGGGAAAAAAAGAAACACATAACTATGCAGACTTCATTTCACTGGCACAAAATTACACTTTGTATTAAAAGGAAATACATATTTACAGAATTGAGGACATTCTGCACTGAAGTCCATAATCATTTCATGATACATGCACTTCCCCCTTGGAAACTTAAATAGTGTCAAGTCCTTTTTAAATTTTTTTTTGAAAGAACACAAACTGTCATCAAATGCAGAAAGCATTGCATCCTCCTTCCTTTTTTTTACTTTATATCTAAAATAAAAATTTACCCTTACATATAATTATTACATCTAAACCATAAGTGCTTAATAATTTAAGTAGAAAGGTATGACAAATGCATCAATATGTTGCAATATATGACATTTTTAAAAATGTACTTTATTAGTTTTAAAGTTCTTTTTTTATTTTTATTTATTTTTTTGGGAAAGTGAAAATGCGTGCATTCGAACAGAAGAAAGAAAAAAAATCCAACCCTTCCCCCTCTTGGTCTGGTATGCTGCAAGGTAAAGGCCTACACTTTCAAAAGTGACTAATGATTTGGGGTGTTTGTTCAAATGGAGAAACCTTCAAGAGGCCTGATTATCAGAAAGTGCTAGGTACCTGCCTTCTGAAAATCAAGGGCCAGATCGATCCTCCGCTGATGTAAATTATCACAGCTCCATCGAAGACAATGAAGGTAGGCTAATTTTGGCAAGTGGAGATCTGACCTTGGTATCTCAGGTCGGTTGCTAAAAACAAAACAACCCCCCCCCAAAACCTGAAGAAGAGCTCGGGGTAAGCTTAGGGTGACCAGATGTCCCAATTTTTTAGGGACAGTCCCAATATTCCGGGCTGCTTCTTGTATAGGAACCTATTTCCCCCCACCCAGTCTCGATTTTTCACACTTTCTATCTGGTCACCCTAGGAAAGCTCCTCTCTCTCCCCAGCAGATCAAAGATAGCACCTCACCCACCTTGTCTCTGAAACACCCCAAATCAGCTTGGAAAAGGTAGGCCCGCGGGGATCACATCCCCCCCTGCTGTGACTGCCCCGGAGAAGGCCCCCAGCGATGGGCAGAGGCGGGCCAGGGGGGGCCGTTTGGCTGCTGGGAGGGTGTGTGTGGCTCTGTCACTATACACGGGGGAGCCCCCCCCCCACCACTTCCCCATTCAGTTGTGGGAGGTCATGTGCCGGGAGAGGTGGTGGCGCTCGCGGAAGGACTCGTTGCAGATGGGGCACTTGAGCTTCTCCTCGCGGCGGCGCTTGACCAGCGGCTCCATGGCGTACTCCTTCTTGTGGTGCGAGCGCATGTGGTACACCAGGTCGGAAGTCATGCGGAAGGAGGCGTTGCACTTGGCGCACCAGTTCTGGGCCGGCAGGCACAGCGAGGTGAAGGAGGGCGGCAGCAGGGTCAGGGCCGAGGGCAGCGGCAGCTGGAGCGGCCCGGCCGCCGCCGCCGCCACCGAGCTCTTGGGCCAGAAGGCGGTGGCGTAGAGGAAGGGGCTCTGCTTGGGCGGCTCGGCGCCGCCGGGCAGCTTGGCGGCCGGCGGGTAGAGGCGGGCGGCGGCCTCCGGGCAGGGCTCGCCCAGGCTGCCCAGCTTCGGGGCCAGCCCCAGCGGCGCCACGTGCGGCGGGAAGGCGGAGCGGGCGGGCTGGGAGAAGGCGCTTTTCCGCTCCTCCGCCTTGCCGCCCAGCTGCGGCACCGTGGTGAAGGCGCTGCCCCGCGCCGGGCTGCCCCCGGAGAGCGGCCCGCCCGGCCGGGCGCCCAGCAGCGGGTCCCCGGCGCCCGCGGGCGAGGCGCGCTGCTGCTGCTCCGCCGCCTCCTCCGCCGCCGCCGCCTCGGCCTCCAGCCCGCGCGAGGCTTTCTTCACCTCCACGAAGGCGCTGCGCTTGGCCTCGCCCGTCTCCGGGCTGGGCGGCCCGAAGAGGCGGCCGCTCTCCTCCAGGCCGAAGTAGCTGCCCGCCGGCCGGTACTGCTGCTGCGGGGTGCACACCAGGTCCTCCTTGGGGGAGGAGGGCCGGCGCCCCCTGCCGGCCCCCTGGCCCCGCTCCTCGCCCGGCCCCTCCGGGTATTTCCGCTTGGCTTTGCTGCCCGCGCCGGCCGGGGGGTGCGGGCTGCGGCTGGGGGAGCTGCCGCCGGCCCGGGAGTTCTCCAGCTCGCGGGCCAGGTTGTGGAAGTCCGTGGAGGGTTTGGCGTTGCTGCTGTCCTGGGCCGGGCTGGGGTAGTGCGGGTGGAGCGGCCCGCCGGGCTTGCAGTACTTGTTGGGCCCGGGCCCCAGGCTGGCCGCCGGCTCCTTGCCGCTGTCCTTGCCGCGCGGCTCCTCGGCGGGGCTGGGCTCCGAGCTGGGCAGTCTCTTGGGGCAGCGGAACCGCAGGTGGGCCGCGTAGGGGAACTCGAACTGGAAACGCTGGCTGCACTCCAGGCAAGCGTACGGGGGCGACCCTGCACCGAGACACAACACACAACCACCACCGATTAGTCACCGCTCCGGGCCGGCAGCACGGACCCCCTCCGCTAACTCTGGGGAGGGCGCGCATCTTTGTCGGACTGGCAGAGGACGGAGACCGGAGTCCATTCAGTTCTCTGGGGCAAGGCCCGGCTTCTACTCTGTGTGTGGACAGGGCCTGGCAGAATAGGGCCCCGAGCCATCATTAGGGCCTCTAGGCTCTACCAGAATAGTCATCTAATAATTAATGACCCTTTATCCGTGTCACTTTTTGCTTTTGAGCCCGTGGAGTCTAAACTAACAGATTGTAGCCCCTAATCTCATCTTGCATTTCCAATATGTTTATAAGTGATGCTCTGGACTACCTAATTAACATCCCTTTAGTCAAGCTAATTTGCTCAGCTCAGTCCGCACCTCGCCTCTCTCTAACTTTGTGGGCTGCATATTCCTTACCGGAATCTTTATCACTGGCATTAAACGGTTTAAATCGCTTCTTGACAACAAAACAAAAAGATAACCCAACCCAGCTCTTCGGGGGAGATACAGAACCCTGGCCTGGAAGCAGCACCTACCGTTCATCTTGCTGTGGGATCTGGCGGTGGTGAGCAACAGTAATTCCGTCAGTTCTTTCCCATACCAAACTAATAACTCCTCGTCTTTGGCAATCCTGCGAAGGGACCGATAAAACAATTGTCCATTTTTGATGTAAGCTTCAAGGTTCTGTTCTTCTTTATCTCTGGCTGACTGGACCAGACGGAGCCACATTAGCCCTTCGGAGGAGCCATTTGCTGCGGAAGTGTCCACCTACATAAGGAAGGGAATGCAAGAAATCAGAGGTGGCCAAGTATTCCCACACTCCTCACCCCCACAGACTTTTCACCGGGCTCCGGAAAGGACAGACATTGGCGCTTGTCGGAAGTGTGCAAGTCTTGAAAAATACATGTGGCTTTTCTGGGCCACTGAATCCTGCCAGCTACTATTTAAACGTTTTAATTGATTTGTGCTAGCAAAGGACAACGTGAATGCGGCCTGTTCTCTCCCAAACTTTATAAAGCCACAATTACATGACCACATCTGCATAAGGTTTATGTGAAGGAAATAATGTAAATAAACCTCCCAGGATTCCAAATGATCACTTCTCCCTCCTCTTTTGTGGGTGGGGGAAAGATGTACAGGGAGAGCAAGGTTTGCTAAAAGAGCATTAAATCCATTAAAATGTTTTAAAAATTGAAACATCTGTTCAGTCTATCTTAAATGCCACCATAAGCAGCAGCTCTGGAAAGGCATCTACAACCATAATCATCTGGGGTTTTTTCCAAAGGTTTTCGATGCATATGCAAATGACAGCTGATGATGGGTCAATCCTGCTGGCTTTCATCACAGGAGTAGTCCCTTTGAAGTCAACGGGGTTACGGGTGTGGCGAAGGCGAGCAGAATTTGGCCCGATCTGTATTAATCAATCGGCACAACCAAGCGATTAAAAGGGCAATTTGAGTTCTGTATGGAAAAACCTTGGGTGAAGTGGAAAACGTTCGTGAATTCAGTCCCCACCCTCCAAAAGTGCATCCTGGTGTCCCAGCGGCTCCTTTGCAAAAGCAAAGGACGCGGGGAGAGAATTTAGTGCGGTTACATCTTGGAACCAAACCATCCTTACCCGGAATATATAAGGGACGGTTCTCTTGTCAGTGGATTTAAGCGCTATGAAAGCGATGCTGTCATACAAAGAAGTGTGGCTCAATACACAAGGGCCGAAGATCGCATTTTCCGGGATATCGCAGGTGGTGTAAACACTGGTGAAAATATCCGTCAAACATTGCTGGACTGCCTTGGCGTCTCCATCCCATATACCCCTTTGAACGCCGGTGTCCTCCATCACTACGGGCGGAGAGAACAGGGGAAGGAGACGCGTTACATAACTTGTACGGAGGGCACGGAACACGTTTTGTTTTGTTTTTAATACCAAGTAAGAGTGTCATTGATTTTAGGGGAAAATGAGGATTAAAAACGTTCTACTTAATCGTGACTCCTAATTAAAATGTTGGAAAAACTGGCAGCACAGGCAAGCCGCTCTCATCGGTGCAATATTTAAAAAATAAAGACGGCGTATTGAAATGAATGAAAGGAGAGGTTCGAGGAAGCTGTCGCGGGGATTCATTTATTAGGAGACCCTAATAACAGGAATACAGAAGAGGTGGCTCTGTGCATTAGCCATACACTGGGGGGGGGGGAGGATCTGCATATTGACCCTCTAAAGCTAAAGCAACTTCGAGGAGTTGCACAAAAAGAAACGCAGCTCAGGAGGTTTTATCCGAGCAGGATTCTGTCGAGCTGATGTGCTGGGTTTTTTCTTCTTCTTCTTCTTCTAAAGAGAGGTCCGGTGCTCTGTTGCACGCTGTGACAGAAGAGCATAGCGAATGGATTTCAAGTGGACTGTCAATGTCACTGATTTCATGTCAGCTAACCTTTAGCTCTACTCTACAAGAGGGAACGTATGTCTGCTCATTATCATAATCCACCACTTTCCCTCCGAGACTTTAATTAAAAGCAGCAAGCAGAGGTAATTATTTTTTACCTCGACACGCTTATTTATGGATGAGGGTGAATCCCAGTTACCGTGTCATACAAGGGGAGAGATTCAGTCAAATGTGACTTGTGACTGTGCAGGTACGATACAAGCAGCAAAGCCTCTGGCTGTGAATACAATTTGTGAATTCTGACTTTCCCATCTATGACATTCCTGCTGTAAAACGTGACTGTTATATTGGCAGGTGTCTAGCGCTGGGGCTTCCCGTTTTAAATCACCCTCGGCTTAGCTTTTTCCAAAAAGTACCGATCCTCTATACTCCGGTTTACAAAGCCCAGAGAGGGATGAATAGCTGCACCACTAGTTAGGAATTCTGCCTCCATTTACCAATAGCTTAGTTTGTGGGTGCTTTTTAAAGTGGCATCGATCTATATTATTTGTTTTTTCTTTAAAAAAAAAATTCTACCGGCAGACTGTATAAAACCCTTTTAAATGGCTTTTCCCCATATTTTAAGAGAGAACTGTGCCCTCAGTAACTTATTTCTTTAGAAGCCAGCGATGGAAGGGCCAGGAAATAGCGGCCCCTAATTATTTATTGAAAACAGGTGATTATAGAATAATATTGTTACTGTCGCTGATTTATCCTCCTGTGATTTATCATCCAATTAAGCACTTCGATTCTAAAACTGATTTAAAAAAAAAAAACACTAGACCATGCCTCTAAAACTGGCATTTCCAAACCACCGGTGTATTTTGCCCTAATCTGTGTCACATTTGTCTCTCACCCAGAGCGAAATTAAACCCTCAAACGTGCAACTTCATTGATTAGTCTACGGTGGCGAAAGACACCCCCACCCCCTTACCCGTTTCGGAGCAGTATAAAAAGAGCTTCAAATAACCCACCGCTTCTCGGATTTTTTTTTAAACGTGCCTGTTTTCTCGTCTCCTTTCATTTCCCTGCAGTTCAGTGATATAGCCTCTCCCTCCCCCGAGCTCCCTCCCTTGTTTGTTTATTTAATGTTAAATCCCTTTCCCACAAGCTTTTCATTGTAGTGGAGGTGGGAGCGTCATTCAAACGCAATTCTGTGTAACAATACCGGGGAACGCTCCTCTGGACCAGGGGTTTAACACCAAGAATAACCGCCCCCCCACACCCACACTGGGACCACAGAGCTCCCTGCCTCGCTTTCTCCCTGTTGCCCCCACTGCTTAACAAAAACCAACCCCGTGGTCCTCTCTTTCTCCTCGATCCCCTTCTCCACAGCCAGACGCGCTCGCCAAAAGCAAAGCCACCTCCAGTCATTGTTTGTCTCCCTGCACCGAGCGGAGCTCAATGTTCAACCCCCGTCTATTTCTGTTTAAAACTCCTTTCCTTTGTATCGATCTGCCCGGCGGCGTGTCTCCCCCGTCCTTTTTACTGCTAGAAAATAAACCCGGGGAGAAGAAAATAAACCAACCCCGAGCTCCCCCCCGCACGCATATTTACTTACCAGGAATCAGGTCAGAATATAATCCCAAACGCCAGGAAACCCGAAAGTGGCCAAGGATGGGCTGCTCTCCGTGTTCCCCCCAGTGTCTATTGTATCAGTGTATTTCCATGGCAGTGGGAAAGAGTAGGGCTGCTGTCCTGGGTGCTCTGTGCAAAGAGGTGGAAGGAGAGACAGAAAGAGAAAGAGAGAGAGAGAGGGCGAGTTGTGCAGATGGACCCGATGCAGTGACTGACTGGCACACAGACGCACACTTTTTGTTTGCTGCACATAATCTGCCCAATGACGCGTGACAGCCCACGTCCCCTCCCTTTAACTCTTTAGTAGGCTCGGCGCTTTCCCTGCCTGTCTCCCCTCCCTCTCCCCTTCCTGCTCGCTTCCTGGAGGTGCTGCCCGCCCCCCACCTTTTCCTTGGGATCCCAGAGCCCAATTCTTTGAGAGCATCCTCTTAAAGCGCTTTTTGCGGCCTAAGAATAAAAGAGGAACCTTTTATTTTAAAGGGATGACATGAAAACCTCTTCATCATGCTTTTTCTTATGATGATGATGATTGTGACTTTTGTATGTGTGGGCAGCAAGAATTTCTAGCCCAACTGCAGCCTGGATCTCAGAAGAAGGAGAAACAGTCCCAGTATAAGTCTCCTCTTAGAGGCTCTCACCTTGAGACCGCGCTCCCATTACAGATGGCGATCCTGGAGGGGGGAAACTCCTAGATACTTGCTTGGATTAAGGGGAAGAATTTAACCCCCTTCCTTAGTCAGCAAGCATCACTCTGCAGCTGTTAACTAGGCTAAGACGAAGTTTAACAGTAGGTTGGGGGGGGGTATTTAGATGTCCCCGTGTTACAGTAGCCATTCTTATTTCATTGCTAAACCGCCAGTGTATAACAAATGATCCTGGCCCAATAGCCACCCTTCTAGATACACACAATCCCTTTGCTCGCTCTGAAGATAATCTTCACCTGTTTGCAAGTATCTCGCTGCATTTCCAATCCACTCCCTGGTTTTGGGCCCCGTGCAGTTGCAGAATTTTTCCTCCTCTTGTTCATTCAGCAAAGATCCCTTGCTGGGGAGGTATTCTCTGGATCTTTAAAGCCCTGTGTGGAATTGCACAAACTATTAAACTTTGGGATCTAAAACGAGCGAGACAGGACTCGGACTGTCGGAAATGTTACTATTCAGCCAACGGGGTTTGGTCTTACAATGCAAGGAAGAGCCTTGGCGCTGACTTTGTCTTGCAAGTGTCTGTCCAGGTCATAGGCTATTCTGTGGTCTATTGCTGTCGTTTTTCCTTTCATTTTAGAAACCAAAAAATCCTCTTGCCCACAGTAAGATGGGCTTGGCATTCAGTTTCCTCCAGGGTGAATGTACTCAGGGTCTTTCTCCTGGGAGCCCCTCTCGTCTGCAAAGAGACTATGAAAGATACATGTCATTTTTTTCTAAAATGAAATATAATAATATAAAAATAATAAATCCCCTCCACCCATTTCGTCTGGGATATTTTACTGCTCTCTCGCTGCTCTGAACCTTTCTTCTTTAGCCCTGGAATAAACAAGGGCCTTTCCTCTGAATAAACACGTTTTAGCAGTAAGGAATAGCAAGGAGGGAGTTAGTCCAGGCTCTGCACATCCGGGGGGGGGAGAGATGAAACGTTATGAGGGGAGGGTAGTGGTAGCAGGACGGAGGGCGGGGGTTCCTCTTTTGGCTTGATAGCAGTGTCGGAAGTTGACACCTTGGGTCCCCTCAGGAAGGGGTTCTTGGGGCTGGCAGTGTGGCCGAGAGCGCAGCAAAAGAAGGGACCAGGAGAACTCCTAACCCACTGACCTGCGCCTCCCTGCCTCCCTCGCAGCAGCGCAGGCGGAGCAGGATGGTTCTGATGGGACAGCGCCCTGCTTTGTCACTGACCTCTCCGCACTGGGGCGAGGAGAATCCCTGAGCTCTCACATGGCTTTGTCCCGTCGGGAAACCAACCCAGATCCGCTTGGTACCCCGCAGCCATAGGTGAAAGCCCCTGGGGGAAGTTAGAGAGAGAGAATGAAATTAAACGGCTTAACATGGACTGCTTTCCCCTCCCCCCTTCTCTCTGCCGCCTCTGGCTTTCCAAAGGCAACGTCTTAAACCCCAGCTCCCTTCAGGTCCCCTTTAGACCATGAGCTTTGGTGATAGTGTGCCTCGCCTGGAATAGACTCCCTGGGGGATTCTCGTCCACACATTCTACATCCACTAGGTTATGGTTGTGTTTAGCGGCCCCTCTACCTACTAGTGACACCTAACTCTCCTGCACTAGGTTATCCCCCCCCCCCAGTACAAAAGAGCCCCAGAGAAGGGGATCCGTAAAGCCCCATAAAGCCCCATCAAATAAACCACTTTACAATGAGAAGGGAAAATCCACACAAAAAAAGGACCAGGCAGAACTAAAGCAAACTTGCAGAGGAACCGCAAGCCCCTTCTCCCTGCGCTAGGATGAGACGGAGAAGGGGGGATGCTGGAGGCAGGGTTGGCAGCAGCAGCGAGAGGAATGGCCCCTAGGTGTGAGCGCCTCGAGGCTAGATACGGATTCCGCAGGGAACCGCGGTCCATATCAAAGGCACCCGGGGACTGCTTTCAAACTCCACCGGCCTGTATTGGCGCTTAAAGGCGAGGCTGGTACTTTCCCCAGCTGTTATGGAGGCTGGGCCGCCCGGTGCTGCAGCTCGCCCTTTCCCTGCCTAACCACCCTTTTGGTTCACATTATTGCTCTCTTTTTAGAAGCGGGTACAGCCCTTAGCCCGTTAGCGAGCCTGCCTTTCTCAAAGCTTTGGGAAAGTTCCCAATAAGTTTTGCATTTTTATTTGTAAAGGAAAAGGTCCTTTTACATGGCCACTATACAGATGGCACCTTCAGAACAAAAACTGGCTTTTTACCAGTTCCTCACCTATCTCCATCCTTCCCAACACAACGTAGATGAAAAGAAAGAAAGAAAGAAAGAAAGAAAGAAAGAAAGCATTTCACAGAGGCGAATAGAAATAGTTTGCAATCAGGGAGTTGGATAATGGTTGGCTTTCAAATTCATTTATCCTCCCCATAATTACGATTTTTCTGACATTAGGATTAAAGGCTGCATATAATATGCTTTCAACATTTATCTTATTAATTCAACAAAACCCTTCGTCTCCTGGACGAGAGATTGACATAACATTACAGATATGGGAGTAAACACAGTTTAGGCATTAATTCCTGCCTCCAAGATTTTTCCCCTGTGTTTTAAATGATGCTGTTCTTGCTTTGTGATATAAATTGTCCAAATGACCCTCATTAATAGGGGAAAGAGAAAATGTACCCGTTATTTTTATTTGCGAGAATTTTAAGGTACCCCACGGTACATAAACTCGTTTGAAATTGCTTCGATAGTATCAGTGACCGAAATTCCCTGACACTAAAAAGGGTTGTTAAGATATTTGTGTGCATTTATCCAGCTTCGAATGCTACTATAAAAGTGAACCCCAGTCAACAGCTTCATCTAAGCCTCACAGAATAATAGTTTTATACCCAGAACCGGTCCCTTTTAAAGTTTGTGTTTCCAATTAAAATATTAAGGGAATAGTCATGCTAAAACAAAGCCAGTCCCCTTCCCGAAAAGAAAAAACCCTGTGCCTTTAGTTTTGTACAGTCTTTGGTACATTACTCCAGGGGAAAAAAGCAAAAAATAAGAAAGCTACAATATCTGTTTTTTATTTAAGAGATGGCTATTTTTCTAAACTAAATGGAAAGAAGCTTCAAGATTACTGAGGTGGGGGAGTTACCGTATGTGTAATGGGCCCAATCCTGCTCCAATTGAAGTCAATAGCAAAACTCCTAATGACTTCAGTGGAAGCAGGATCGGGCCCAATTGCATAAGTGGGAGAAATTTGATCAACCAAAATCATATTAGAGATTAAATTCCCTCCGCACATCCTGTCATAGGGCATAGCTTCAGTGTTACTATGAAGCTCAGCAAGTGAATTTTCAGTCCTATTCAGTCATACAAACGGTGGGAGAGATCCTGCATTATTTACTGTAGCAAGTTTCTCCTACAGTCTAAATATGGACTGCAAAAATTGGGCTGGGAAATTACAGTCACCTGCTGTGAAGAATCATCAACATATAAAATGAAACAGGCCTCTCAAGGAACACGCTAGAAAGATCTCTTTTAAATCAAAGTTTGAATTCAGTATCTCAAATTAAACAGCACACAAGCAAAAATAGGGAAATGCCTCATTTACAGAAAAACATTTTTAGCAGATCTCACCTTGGTCATCAAGCTCAGTTTATTTTAGACTTTGTAATTAGCACCAAGCTAGTATGTATGGCAAAACATACGAGTTGCATAAAAGTAGAAATGCATTTTTGGTCTACAGAAGCAACTTGGTTTTCTTAAAGAAGAGCTCTAAGACGAACAATGCTACCCTGAAAACTTCTTTTAAAGGGGTGGAGTAAAAGTGAATAACATAGATGGTCCCTGCTAGGACAAATTTTATTCATTTAGTCGAGTAATCCCTGAGAATGAAGGTAGCAGGATTTGGCCTTATGTTTAATAGGCATTAGTGAAATAAGAAGAATTTTGCTGCGACTCAGGTGAGAGCAATTTTAAAAAAACCCCATGAGCTGTATTGACAATGAACGAGGATAATCTCCATTTTAAAAAAGGTGGGTAAAGAATTCCACCGTGTATATACAAAAACCAGTGTTTAGATTTTCCCAGTACACATGCTCTGCTATGAATTGTCTTCAAATGTTCTGATTTTAGCAACATTCAAAGCAATCCAGCTCTAGTTTAGCTGCGTGTCCATCAGGTAAACCATTGCTGAGTCTATGTACGGCTCTGACACTAAAAAGGCTACATTCAACAGCCTGTGTTCTAATCTATTGCCACGGAAGAAGAGCTTTTACAGAGTCTGTTAGGGAGAGGGACGGTTCATAAGGCCCTATAGTAAAACCGGGACAGCGAGAATAGGTCAAATCAAAAGTAGTTTTAATGTAAATCTATACTCATGACTTCAAACGCATGCAACTCGTACTGAATACATGTACGTGTGCAGAGGACATACCTAAATCTATATGTGCATGTCTGGGTCAGAGTGACTGTTTATATTCAGGTAATTTGGTGCATTTCAGTAACAGCTGTCAAGGAAATACTCTGAACCGTCCGGTTTATGCTGCGTACTCTACCCCAACAGTTGATTATCTTTGTTTTCGCAGTTAGGTGGTCATGAGAAAATGATCAGGGGAAGGTCATCAATTCAGAACACGGACAAGCAACCCCATTACAACTAATGGTGAGTAAGCATTACTAGTGCTAGAAATTGTTGGCGCTCCTGTGAGTAAGGCTTACTCCTGTTTTTAAGGCCCGGCTTGACAAAGCCCCGGCTGGGATGATTTAGTTGGGGTTGGTCCTGCTTTGAGCAGGGGGTTGGACTAGATGACCTCCTGAGGTCTCTTCCAACCCTAGTCTTCTATGATCCTTCTATGGTTCTATAATTCAAACCAAGCCCTTCCCAAATTCCTCATTGTAAAATGGTCCGCTGTGAGGGGCAGATGTCGAGGAGAGTGAGGAGAAGCACTAAAGGAGGATGAAATGTTTGAATAAGAAAACTGCAGCATCCATTTTAAATGTACAGTATGCTAAGCTTTTTATACTCAGCGTATTCAGATGTAAACTACAGAAGCACTGCAAAAAGAACAGGAGTACTTGTGGCACCTTAGAGACTAACAAATTTATTAGAGCATAAGCTTTCGTGGGCTACAACCCACTTCTTCGGATGCACTGGCTATTTAAACTGACGGTTTAGGTTACATGATTGGGAACCCATGCTTTTTTGTAGTGGACTGGAGCCACAACAATCATTACACAATATTTACGTGGGGCTGATCCTGTAGTCCCTATACAGATAAAAGTCCCACTCTTAAAGAGTAATATCTACAGCACATTTCATCGCATGATCTTGTTTCG
>NW_020664487.1:1511753-1536558 GCF_002925995.2 Terrapene triunguis
ACACACACACACACACACACACACACACACACACACACACACAATGTGTATTATTCAGATTCGTCAATACGTGGGTTAGAATCAAGATGTGGAATATATATTACTTAATATTGAAATAAATGTATGTGTGTGTGTGTGTTTATATGAACGCTCCTCCTCGGATTGATTTCAGGTTTATGTTATTTCAGTCTGAAGATAGGGAAAAGAATGCGTGGTCAGCAGAATTAGTCGATCAGTAGCAGTGAGAACAGAGTGCTGGACCAGATACCGCGCTCTTTCACTGTCTTTCTCTGTCGCCACAAATAGGGGATGTACAGAACCAGCGAGACATTTGCACCAAGGGAGACCGTAACCAGGTCTCACTGAGCTTGTTACCCGCAGGGGAATGACTACAGTCTGTGTGTGAGGTGACGAAGGTGAGACCCCGCTATCTGCAAATATTTGCAATTCAAACCCAGCGTGAAGAACATCCTTGACCCAATCGTATTCTTAGCTACAGTTAGGGAGAAATCAGCGGGTTGTTGCTATTATTGGAAGCCTTAAGCGTGCATTCACGTTTGCCTTTTTCAGCTAGGTAATCGGTCATGTGACTATTTTTTCACACCACGTGAAAAATGTGCCATTCACAAGAAAGAGGAATGATTTTTTTTTTTTACAGTAGCCAATGTTAAATAGCCAGCCCCCTATTCTGATTCGCTGGAATTCAGGGAATGATGGGATTTTGGTAATCTCAGTTCCTAATCAACTCGTTGGCATTAGTGCTTTAGTTCCCACTCCCACTGACTTATTGCCATTTGTCCCTATTAAGCACTAATTGATAGACCCCAGCTTTTAAGGAAACAGGGAAAAGTCCCACGCCACATATTGTCTGAGTTGTTACTGTAATTATCACACATGCCACTTTGCTGGACAAGCAGTCTCCTGCCTTTTGTCAGATCACGTGTTGTTCCCTATACTGTATGTGCGATTCCCTGCCCCTGGTATCTCAGTGACAGCCTGAATGCAAAGCTAAATCCGAATGGAAACTCTATTCCGCGTTTTCATGATTTGGGGAGTTCTATCTGGCACATTTACTGCGAGAAACTCCCCTCCAAGATTCTAACAAGTGAAGGATGGTATTCAGATAACCCAGTGAGGCTTTTGATCCTGCTTGTTTGACTCATAATTGACGTTAAATCTTGGGAGAGAGGGGAAGAGAGAGATTCCTAAATCGTGGGGACACTGGGTAGGATATTTAATAATAAATTCAAACGACAACTGGGCAATAAAGTGGAACTAAATGGGACTGATTTGCTAAATAATATAGCTGGGAGCAAAAGAACAGCGACAGGGCACTGGATTGCTGAAATGAGCACGTTATTATTACTGGCTAATTGTCATATGCATTAAACTTTATTCAATGTGATATCAGGCACTGGTATGGGAAATGGGCAATATGTGTGTATAGGGAGTAAATACACCCATCCACATAAATACACATAAATGCACATACACACACATTCATATATGTATATGAGTTAATATACAGTAATGAATAGAAAATGAAAACATAATAAAAGGGGGTGCTCTTACTAATAGGAAGAAAAAAGTAGTTGAAATAGGTAAAAGAGGGAATTATAAGGAGTTTCCCTAAGATTTTGCTCTGCCATAGTAAAGGCAGAGCAGAAAATGAAGTCTGTGTAAAATGAACTGGATTATTTTCTATAATGTAGTTTGCCCACCTAAAAATTACTTACCCTTTTAAAAAGTCACACTCAATTAAAGAGTTTTCTTAGATGTAAAGTTACCATGGGGATGAGTATGATAGGCAAGCTAGATAGATAGGCGGGCTAATCCATCCCTATCCATGTCAAATAATGCTTTCCCCCCCCCCCGCCCTCGATTCGTTAGAATCAGATCAAATCACTGCATACAGACTTGTCGTAAAAAGATCTTTCTTCGTAGGTTTATAGATTTTAAAGTCAGAAGGGACCATTATGATCACCTGTTCTGACCTCCTGAGTAACATAGGCTATAGAATTTCACCTATTTATCCTGCATTCCCAGTCGAGGTAGGGCCTATCTTTCAGACCTGGTCCTGAAAGGCCTTCCCTCCTCCATCTATATTTCAGGGAGAAGGGAAAAAAGATGCTTTTGATTCCCCACTTCCGAATGGTAGATGCTGCCTCAAATCTTGCTGCTTCTCTTTTCGGTGAGGTGAGAATAATGGAGGCTCAAGGAAGTATCTATTTATTCCTTTTACAAAATATGCACCCATCAATCATGTCTATGCATTTTTATAATGAACTACACTAATTAAACACAAATAACCCCTGGGAAAAGTCTAAACCTAGGGAAGAAAGTCACCTCAACCATACCTTTTACTTATGCTAGGCTTGAGGGAACATATAAGCTTTTCAGGCTTCGTTAGAAGTACATAGGAAGGACGCTCTACATCCAAGGCCCTGCCACTTGGTTATGTCCTGCCTCCATCTACTATCATTCAAATCTGGGGACTTCTAGGGAGGGTATCTCAGCTGATCTCCAATACTGCAGTAGTTAAGGAAATAGGTGGTATCTAAAATAACCAGGATACAAACAATATAAGGCTTTATAAAGTAAAATCAAGTGAAGTGAATCCAGAAACAAATTGGTTGCCAGTGCAGTCTATGGAACACAGGTGTAATGTGATCCATACATCACAGTCTGCTAAGTAAATGGATTGTTTCTTTCTGCTGCAGCTGAAGGTTCTGAATGCTCCTTGAGGGAATCTCCATGGAGAAGAAATTGCAGCAGCATCTAATTTGTAGGTACAATAGACATGGATAACTTTATTTGGTCACAACCTCTTGGATACATGTGGGAAACAACTCTTCAGGCTGTTGCTCAACCTGAGAAACCCAGGAGCAACCAGAAGTTCAAAAGGCCTCCTAGAGTTTAGAACCACCTACCCCTATAAGAGAGGAAACAGACCTTACATGTTCCACTCAGGGCCGTAGCAACAAAGAACGTGGCCCCCTCCGAACGGTGGCCCCCTCCGAACATATGTCCGGGCGGGGCCCCTTACAATGCAGAAAATGGAATGCGGTATTTATTTTGCCACTTTTAGGGGCCCCCTTCCTTGCGGGGCCCCCTCCGGTTGGAGGGTACGGAGGGCGCTCGCTACGCCTCTGGTTCCACTTTTTCTGGATGTTTCCCCTCACCCCATTAGCATCACATCCATCTTATTTTGAGTTTTGCCTCAGGCATCTCAGTCTCATCTAAATCCCTGTTTTAGTTAAGCACTGGGTAAGCAAACACGCTTCACTGTCCAGCTTTTATAAAAATGAGATGGAGAGAAGCAGTTCATCAAAATCCTCCTAACACTGTATCCAAACCCTTTCAGTCTGCCCAACAATAGTCTTGTATACACTTCTCTGTTTCATGGGAGTGGGAAGCATGTCTGGGAGATGTAGGTGTCCCACAAACACGAGCAGTGTCCTTGGTGGCTGCATTAATGGGGGTAGTTTGGATTATGGCTAGGACATTGACCTGGCATCCGAGATGTCTGATCAAAGGACGAGGTCTCTTGTTTAGACTGGTGTCTCTCCGTGGCGGAATAGTCTTTCACAAAGGCATGGTCATCATTTGGGGGAATGCATAAAGTTGAGATAAGTATCTCAGGGACAGATGAGCCCATAAAATGGACGGGTGCATTTTGGAAGAAAGTGACTTGAGACAAAACACCACACATTCCTCAATGTATTTGTTAAGTACTTATAAGCATGCATCACCTGGGCCTTAGAGAAACATTACCAGTGAGCAAGTGGCCATTTAAATATCCCCCAGTCTATTGATAAGCACTTCACCAACATGTGTGTAGAGGAATTATTTCAATGAACAAACACTTACTGACAGTTCCTCGCACCGTTATGGAAATGTTTTAAGTAGTTCCTCCAATGCTTTTCTTGAATTTGATGCCTTGCTGAAGGACTAGTCCCACTACACAGTCCCCTCACCCTTTTCTCAACTCACCTCCAAGACAAGTCCCACATTCCCATTCCTTTTATATTTCCCTTCCCCCTAATTGGCCCCCATTCTGCCATACATGTCAATGATATTTGGAAAGATGTCCCAAATTTTCATTTGAAAAACCATGACTCTAAAGCTTACTCTCCACAGACTCAGACTTTTACTCAAACTCACTCCCACAAAGATAAAACAATCTCTGTCCCAACAACAAAAACATAAGGCACCTTAGATCCCTCATACAGGTTTATTAAAGCCCTCTCTAATCCAATGTACAGAAAACTACAGAGAAAGATCCAAACCATGGACACCTTCTCCTTTCCTCTCTGCTATTTCTCCAGCCCCCAACTGCACTTCAACTTCACGTGAAATGCTTCCAGCATGCTTCAGACCTGAGAAAAGCTTAGCAAGTGCTCAGTAACTATTTAGCTCTACAAAAATTTATATTCACCAAAGCATTCAATAAATAATCAAGACATGACTGGAAAATGCATTTACCAAACATTTATTAATTATGACTTTAAAACAATTGGGGGGAAATGTAAGCCTGAGATTTTCAAAAGTGATTAGTTATTTTGGGTGTCCAACAGTTTGAATTTTCAGCAAATGCTGAACATCTGCCTTCTGAAAATCAAGTACCTTTAAGATGTGTCAAAAATGGCTACCAACATTTAAGGAATCCAAAATCACTAGTTTTCTTTTGAAAATCTGTTCCTACAATGTTTACCTGGTAGAAATACTAAGGACAGTTTGAGAAATGTGAAAAAAATCACTGGTTTGTTAACTGCTTAAAAAATGCTAAACAAGAATTTATATGTTGATATGGGGAATATCTCCCCAATGGTGGAGAAGTATGTGAGATAATGAGTGTGGGAGGAATTGAAGGGGAAGTGCCTCTAAGGCCAGAGTCTATGCTAAATCCTGCTGTGTCTAAAGGTCCATCTGCCCTAGAAATTCAATGACCTCAACTCAAGGGCCCTGGTTACATTATCTCCAATCATTGTTAAAAGCATGTAATATAGATGGGACCTTTACCATGTCCAAGGACCATGTTCCTTGACTGTCTTTGGTACAATTTGGGGACACAGGTAATGTCTTCAGTGCTTAGATACAAGTGATGAGCATGTAGAAACAGAAAAAACCATAGATAGATAGATAGATATAAATTGAGTCATGCTTTAAGGATGTAAGTGCCTAGCTGTGTGTAATCAGAACACTGACAGAGCTGTGTTGGTCAGAAGCACTGGGCCTTGGTCTAAATTTGGTCCTATTGAAGATGACATTAAAACTCCCATTGACTCCAACGGGAGGAGAGTGAGGCCAATGCTGAGTCCTTTTGAAAATCTCACTCATAGTATAGATGTGCCCTAAAGCCAGGGAGGGGAGGCCATCAGCAGCCTGACCCAAACATCTCCTTGAGCAAAACCTGGTGGCCACCCTGCATTGTGTGGCTTATTGGGATGCCACATTCAGAATCTCCCAGCCTGGATTTATAACCGTGTAATCTTCAGTCCTTGCACAGGTCCGCATCCCAGCCCACCTAGGGGATCACCTTGATGTCTGAACATATTTTGATCCTACATTATGACACCGCAGCCTGTTAGCTAGCAATTAACTTCCCTTCCCACCACAGCCTTAAGGGCTGAGAAAGCTGATGCAGCTGCTTCAGCGAGTGAGAATTCCTAAAGTTTTCAGACGTTTGCTAAACTTTGGGAGAAAAGAAAGGGGGAGGGGAAAGTTGCGGGGTTTTCCAGCTCTGGCTTTGCTAGAGCAAGTTGACACAGGGAGGTGAAACTTAAAGAGATTTATTTTCTCTAGTCATAAATCTCATCCCGTTGTGCCTCTGACCAACCAAGCATGATAAAGTCCTTTTCCATAAAGTATTCAGTATTAAAGCCACAAAGCTCACCCAATCAGTAGCCATCTGCTTCTACCATAACTGCTGCTCCAGAAGCAGGGAAAAGCAGCCAGGAAAGAAAAGGCACCACTGTTAGGGCTCCGGGACAAATGAGGAGGCGCTGAATAGCAGTTGAAACCTTTAGTTTGCCTTGTATATCTGTATCTATAGAGACAGAGAAAGAAAGGAAGCATTATATTGATACAACAATTGTAAAACAAAAAAAGGAAGAGGCATCTAAAGGGCAATATAGCATGCATCAGAGGGCCCCACATAAAAGGGGTGCTAACAGATTTATAGAAACCTTTAATTGGTTTTCAATTGAAACATACAGAGGGTGAGGCAAAACTGTGAAGAGTGGCGAAATGTCCTGCATTAGTCTTCTGTGTACGGGAACGATTTAATGTGGCCAAATAATTTTAACGGGTTCTCCCCCCACCTCACCCCCCAAAAGCGTAACTGCCTGATTGAGAACGCTTTTCCCCCCTTGATCGTCCAAAATAACCAAACTCCAGCAGAAACGCCGCTTTCAACTTGATCACCAGCTCATTTAGAATGAAGATTTTTTTAAAAGGAATTTTAATCAGGGTTCAGAGAATTGCTAAGTGGCTTCATGTATTTTGCCTTGACAAATGCACACTGCGTTACAGCGATCCAGTGGCAATTGTCAAAAGGGAGAGGGGAACAATAAGCACTTCCCTGCGATACACACTCACCCTGGTTGGTTTAATAAGGCGACCCCGGCACAGTATTAATCTGATGCCAACAATTAACGGTGACAATGTTGTTTTAACCCATTTCTGCTCTTCGTAGCAAGCGAGCACATGAGACTCCCTAGTTTCTTGCAGAATTCTGGACTCGTTCCATCGAGTCATTTATTATTTCGACCCTCCGTTCTCTTCCTTGGTACCCTAATTAATAAAATCAAAGGCAATGGTGCATCTTACGATTATGAGAGAGTAGAAGACGGTTTTGAATAAAGCCGTAGAAGTGTGTGTGTGTATTAATTTAACTACACGATGGAGAAATCTCAAGCAGTGCGATAACCAACCCTTCGTTGGGCAAATCTCAACTCGTTGGGATTACACGGAGTAGTTTGTTTCACCTACTGGGCAACCCAGAATCGCCCATGCAACCATCTAGCCAAACACCGTATCCAGCTCCGAATTAGGTCACTTCACTCAAAAGGCTTTGAAAATGATCAGTTAAATGAAAACAAGCATGATATCGGCACCATGTCTACTTAGGAGTAGCCTACCCCTCCCCAACACACATCCACCACTCCCAGGTAATTATAGGATGAATGATTGTGTTATTTGATTCCATAACAGAAATTTGTTTGGTTGAAATACACATCATATTACGTTAATGGTCTCTCACCGCGCTCCCCCCCTGTTTGCATCTGAACATTTCTCTAACGAGGCTAAAATCAGACTGAAAAGACCCCAGTCACATAAAATGTAGTAGGTCAGAAATGGCATTTGTTCGTGTAAGGGATTAATAGAGGCATTGTATAATGCTGCTTTCCAGAATTACTCTCGGGATTAAGAGGCAGATATGGCAAGGGGACATATTTTGTATTCACTATCCATCTTGATTAATGTTTACTGGAGGATTTGGGGGTGAATACTTAGTGAACCGGCTCTGACACTTGGGTGAAAGCAGTGGAAGGGAAGAATTATGATTTTTAGCTGAGCCCTGTTAGGGAAGCACAATAAGTGGAGTGGGAATCCAGGGAATAACAGGAGAAAGAATAATCTCGCTGGTCTGATCGGCGGTGCTCTCGGACTTTCCAAAAGTTGCATTCAAACACTGGGATGGAGAATGAAAGGGGGAAGCGTTCACTTTAAATACGAGAGACACACGGAAAGTCAACTTCTTCGGGAGCGCGGATTTGTGCATGTGGGTGTGTATTGTCACCATCTCAGGTTGCCCTCCATAACAAACCAGTTATGCCCAAGTCCCTTGCCCCCATGGTTTTCGCCCAGGGGCTGGCAAGACTATTTTCAGCAGAGGATCTCCATTGCCTTTCGGAATTTGGCTCCACACCCAAAGCAATAACAGCAACAAACCTAAGCCGGGCCTAATAGAAAGCATCCGCTGTAACCTCATCCCCTCTGGTTCTCAGTACCGGTCTCGTCCTCACTTAGGAACGGATGAAACGGACTGAGTCCAGTTGCGAAGGAGAGCGATGTTCATGGCACACGTGCCTTCATCCTCAGCCCCATTGTGGCTGGAAGCCCAAATCCCTCCCCGTTAGGAGGAGAGAGAAGGGGTGGGGGAGGGTGCTCCTCCTATTAGGTCATCTGGTCCATCCCCCTGCCAAGGCAGGAGTGTTGTCGCCTCGATAATGTCTAAAGAAAGCTGGAGGAATAAAATGAAAGAGAGAGGGGTGTGTGTGTGTGTGAGAGAGCTAAAGGAAGGAAGGAAGGGGAATGCGAGTAATAAAGCAAAGAGAGGGAAAGGAAGGAGGGAGCGGAGGAGGAGGAGAGCCACCCTGGTGCTGCCGGGGGAGCCGGGGAGCCAGGGACCCCAGTCTCCCGGGACGCTCTTAAGGGAGGAGGGAAGCGGACCCCGCGGCTGCCTGCCGGTCCCTGGAGCACTTCAGCCACTGCCGCCCTCCCCGGCAGATGTCCCCGCTTACCTCGCGCGCCGGGCAGGGTGATCGGGGGCCGGAGCTGCGGGTGGAGCCCCCATCCGGGAGCCGCCTCGTCCGCACGGAAGGACGGGCCGGGCAGGAGCCGGGGCGAGAGGCAGCGGCGGAGCAGCCTGTTGGACAAAGAGCCGGGGCTTGGGTGGGAGGAGGAGACGCGCCCAGGTCCCCTCCACGGTGTGAGCTGGGGGAGCTCAGGGAGCGGATGGCAAGAGGGGAACCGGGGGAGCTGGAGGGACAAGCCTCGGCCTGAAACACTGCCCGGCGTGGGGCCAGTTTTCTCCCCCTCGAGGAGCAGGAGCAAAGCAAAGCAGAGGGAGGCTCTGCAGAGGGAAACAGGCACGAAAAGTTGGATGTTGGTGCTTTTCAGTTGCCTCTTGTCTGCCCCTGTTATTCCTACATCGACCCCCCTCCTCCTCCTCCCAACAGTAACACACACCGTCCACAACAGTCAAAGCGTCTGGGAGCAAAACTAGACTCTTCGGGGCAATGCAATGTTCCCCTCGTTTAGCCCCGGCAGCATCAATGTTCCCTGTTTCCGATGGAGGGCAGAAGAGGAAAGACCAAACAGAAAAGGCTGCCAAGGGGGATGAGTTATGTAGAGCAGCATAGTTGGCTTCCAGTGTATTTTGGAAATTTCTTCTCTAGTTCCACACGCAATGATTTTGCTAATTTTCTTTTGTTTAGACTTAAAGCTGAGCCCTACCTGATTCACGTGGGAACCTATAAGTTAAGCAGAGCCAGTTTTAGTGCTAAAGCATTTGAAGAACCAGCTGGAGTTAGTACTGGAGCTTAAAAGAAAAAAAAAAGGCTTGTCCCTTGGCATAAGAGTGAAATTGACACCAAAATGATTTAGTCACAGATTTGATCTATGGGCATGGGAAGGAGAAGACACCACTTTATTACCCTCCACTGCACCATTTTGTTTCTCCTGCAGAAATGTGAGCTAGATGGATTTTTATACTAAAGGCAACACAATGATGCCATGGTTTTCCCAAGCAGTATTGTGTCCAGCAGCGCTGTATTATGTAAAAGATCTGGCATAATACTTAGTGGCACATCTGCTAGGTGTGGATGGCATTCACTAGCCAAGGTTTTCTACTAAATGACATGCCAAAGTCCTGACAGTAATGCCCAATGCCAATCTGCTGCCAGTCCAAATGCAAGCCCAATTCAAGGATGGCTTCTTTCCACACTGGCACCAGAAATATAGGAAACAATGGCTTTAGATGTTAGAGATGAAAGTGAAGCTGCACATGTGAAGCACCAAACAGATGTATCAGAAAAGGAGATAAAGTTGCTAAGTGTCATTTAGTAACTCAGCATATGGGGGATATAAGGACTGTCCATGGTTGGGAAAGGAAAGGGTTAACACCCTTCATAGTCCCAGTACAAATATGTTAGTAGATAGTTTTGATGTCAGACAACAGTAACAATAATCCAGATACTGGGTCTCATTCCCCATGAAGTCTGTACCCTGACAAACAGCACTAAATATAAGTGCAGAGAGCCTCCCACAGAAATTGACTACTTCAGTCATATTGATATCTCCTTGTCACAGCTCTATTTCTGACATGGGTATCCAGCATGTTTCCCAGTGTTTGCTGGTTGTTGTTGTTGTTGAAAGGTAAGGAATTCAGTAAAGGAATACAGATGGTTACAGACTTCATTACAACATAGTTGTACACTAAGTTACATTTGCAGGGCACAGTCCTTAGATTGTCCATGTGGCTAGATCTACTGGAATCAGATTAAATAAAATTGTTTGTTTAAAAAAATCTTTTTTGTTTGTTTGTTTGGTAACTGCCATGGCTCAAACATCGAAACTTGGATTATTGTCCACTTTACTATCGGAGGCGGTCTATTTTCCTCTTCTTTCAGAGACTGACTTAAAACTCATTGATATCAACATGAGTCTTCCTGTTCCTATTGACTTTAGTGGGCTTAGAACCAGGCCCCTTGATCACTCACATTCCTTCTAGTTGTGGCAAATGACACTGATGTGGGGGGTAAGATGAGTGGCTTCCTGTCCACATTCCTTCTTGGATGGGGTTTGGACAAACATTAGTACTCGTTCTTGCTTACAGGATGGTTCTTCATAGTTTGGAAATAAAAGCCAAGTGGGATTAAAGGAAGATGTTTTGTCTGTGAGCCTTCCTGACCACTCTGTCCAAAAGCTACATGAGGGCCAACCCTAGTAGACCTCACAAATCCAGCATGGAAAATAAAAGTTTTGGAGAAGGACCTGGGTCAGACTACAGGTCCATCTAATCTAGCATCCTGTCTCCAACAGTGGCCAGTGCCAGCTACTTCAGAAACCCTGCCATTAGGTGCAAGAAACCCTGCAATCAGCAATTATGACATAACTTACTCATAGAGAAAGTTCCTTTCTATCCTCCATCAGTTAGTGGTTGCCTTAGGGCATAGCTACACTGGACACTTCAAAGCGCTGCCGGGGGAACGCTCCCACGGCAATGCTTTGAAGTGCGAGTGTGGTCGCTTTCTCAGTGAGCATGGAGCTCTCCCAGCGCTCCTGGTAATCCACCTCCACCAGGTTTACACTAGCGCTGTAAAGCGCTCAGGGGAGCTCTATAAAATGTAGGTGTAGACAAGCCCTAAAGCAGAAGAGGGTTATATCCCTTCCAATATTTTTTTTTAATTCCTTGCTAATTAATGTAATTCTAGATGTTCCTGGTATCCATAGGTCTGTCTAATTCTTTTTGGAATCCTGCTGAACTATTGACTTCTACGATATCTTGATGTTCTCAGTGAGATCTCCAGAACCCTTGTTTGCATTCTGCAGGACTGAGTGGGCATGTAGTCTGAACTCTCATCTCACATCTAGTGGCTGTCAGTTGCGTGGGATAGAGATGGGGGTAAAGTAGGCCGCTCTGGGGCAAAGGATGCTACCGACACACAGGCTTTTCCCAGGGGTGAAAGTAACTTACAGGACTTACTGGTAGTGCTGGAGTCCTGAGGGGTGTGTGGCCTCAACCGGAAGAGGCGGGGCCTCTCAAGATTTAAAGGCTCTGGGGCACCGGCTGTGGCTGGGAGCCCCAGGGCCTTTAAATCAACCCAGGGGCTCCCAGCTGCAGAGGTGGCTGGGAGCCCCCGGGGCTCAGGGGCAAATTAAAGGGCACGGGGCTCCGGCCGCTGTGGAGCTCTGGGCCCTTTAAATCCCCACCGCAGCTCTGGCGGGGAGCTCTGAGCCCTTTACATCCCAGCCTCAGCCTAGCTGCTGGAGCTGCGGGGGGGATTTAAAGGGCTCTGGGCTCCCCGTCATGGAAGCCGATGCTGTCCGGCACGGCGTACTGGCTCTTGCCGGTACGCTGTAACGGACTGTACCGGCTTACTTTTACCTCTGGCTTTTCCTGTTCTGTGAGTAGAGACAGTCTCCGGGGCTATCAATATGGAAACTTTCAGAAGCGCTACATCCACTAAAAAGAATTGAGATAGCCTACCACCAATTTATTTAAACAAGACGTTGAAAACCTTCCCCAATGGCAGCCTCACAGTGGATGTGATGAGCAACATGGGACTTGATATAGTAAGGTTGGAGCCTAGGTGAAGGACACAAGGTCTCTTCCTATTGATGGTATTTGGACATTACAGTGACATCCACTTTAAGAGCCCCGTACACTGACAGAACTGCGTAAAGTGGCTTTAGTGTAAGTGAGAACCTACAGAACAACAGTGGCTTGCTGTGCCAAGAGACTGTGACTTTAAGGATGGTGACTTTTCCTATGAAATGTAGGCCTTGCTACACTTATCCTTGCCTTTGTCATCTCCCATCTGGATCACCATATGCATCTCACCGGGGGTAGTGTGCATGAGGACACACAATCCTCTCTTGTCACGGAGATGAAGTAGCATAGGTTTCATGGTGCTTTTTTGGCTTGCTTCCATGAAATGATGTTCACTAAACCAGGTCTGAACTTCGTTCTACTTCCTTTTCACTTAAACAAGAGTATGCTGTTATTTTGCTTTCTCACTATCTAACCAAGATATGGCCTTGGCAGGAGTGAATCAGTTGAGACCAAACATACAATCAATAGATGTGAGGCGGTTGCATCAGAGGATGCACCAAGGGGAAAGAGAGGAATTGTGCCTGCACTTACAAATATATATTTTGTGAATTTTTTCCTCATTCTTCTACTTCTTCCTTAAAATAATAGTGCGTACAATGTGCCAGGTGTTGCCTGTATACACAAGACTATACAGTTCTTGCCTCAAAATGCTCACAATCTAGCCTGGTTTGCAGCCTTAGGAGCCTGCTAGATCTTTCACTGCTTCTGGATATAGCTACAGAGAACAACGGTGGCTTGCTGTGCCAAGAGACTGTGACTTTAAGGATGGTGATTTTTCCTATCAAATGTAGGCCTTGCTCCAGTTATCCTTGCCTTTGTCATCTCCCATCTGGATCACCCTATGCAACTTCCTGGGGGTAGTGGGTGTGAGGACATTCAACCTGTGCCCTGCACGCTTTATGGGTTAACTTCCATTCGAGGTGCAATTCAAGGTGTTAATGACTAACTCTGAAGTCCTACATGCCCTACAACACGTTTATTTAAGAAACCACTTTGTTTCCTTGTCCTATTGTTACAGTCGTGATCCTCCCCAGTGACTTCGCTGCCTGTTCCTGGAACTCTGCATTCTGAGCCCATCAGTGCGGTGTTCTCAGCTGTAGACCCCAGTCCTTGGAGTCTGCTGCTCTGACTGGCCTTTTCGGTTTTCTTGTCTAACCCAGATTTGCACGGAGCATGCTTTCGTTTCTGTTTCTGTTGTTTTTGTCTTTGTTCTGGTTAGCTGGCTGCCCTAGACCAGGTAAGATTTTATAAATTGCAGGATACTTTATGAGATAATTTTTAGCTCTTCATGTTGTTTTCAATAATTATTGTGCTGCACTTAGGTATTTTCATTATAGGTGATATAAAATCAGCCAATAAAAAAGTACACAGGCAATAGGGCCCATGATGGTTTAAGGACAGGAAATAAATGAAATAATAGGCAGAGAGAGACTTAGGGTAGGTCTAAACTGGAAAAAAGACGACCGGGTCAGCTGATTTGGGCTCATGGAGCTCAGACTGTGGGGCTAAAAATTGCTGTGTAGACATTCATGCTTGGGCTGGACCCTGGGCTTTAGGACCATCCCCCCTTGGAGGGATCCAGAGCTCAGGCTCCAGCCGGCGCCTAAATGTCTATACAGCAATTTTATATCTCCACAGCCCAAGCCCTGCAAGCCCAAGTCAGCTAACCCTAGGCCAGCCGGGGGTGTTTAATTGCTGGGTAGACATACCCTTATTGTTATAACCCCAAACCTGTAAACCCTTATGTACATACTTAACGTTAATATGTGAGATGTCTCATTGGCTTCAATGGACCTACTGTTGTGCTTAAAGTTAAGCAAGTGTGCAGGGTTGGAGAAGAAAGATGGATAAATCAGAAGACTTGGGAAAGAAACTAGGGTGACGTTCTTTGGACCAGAAGTTTCATTCCTCCCTATAAGATAATTGCTCTCCTCTTCCTAAGGGCAACAATCTCTCCTCAGATGCTCATGGTAATATACAGCTTTGGTGTTCCGCTATCTGTATGTGTGTGGCGCTCCCATAGACATTCGTTGATGGAAATTATATTATAAATGGAGTTCTGTGCTTGTAATGAGAGCACCATGCCAAAGTTGAGAACTTCTTATGAGGAATTTTGCCAATAATTATCTTATTTCTCTTTGGGACTGATTTTGCAGCCTGAACCTAAAACTCCTATTGGGAATTTTGTATAAAGACAACTTTGGGGGAAAAAAATTGATGAACATTTTCAATGTCCGTGCCTAAACTGAGGTACTCTGATCCTTATTTAGACTCCTAAATATAAGTGGCTTGATTTTAAAAAGTGCCGAGTACTCCTTTATCATAAGCGGTCGTGAGCCCAAGAGCAATGAAAGTCAGGATGATATTATTAATTACTCTCATTATCATCTTCCATTTTTAAAAGGCTACCATGACCCTTAAGCATAAACCTGTGTGTTTTGGCCAGAGATTTTAGGGACCTATATAACTATAAAGACTTTTTTTGCCATCACAGTATATTTTTCCATTATGGTGCAAATCTGATCCGTTGAAGTCAAAGGGAGTTTTGCCAATGACTTCAATAAGAGCAGGAACAGGTGCTATAACGGCCTTGTAGCAATGCTAATTATTCTTTTCTCTTATAGGGCCTGATCCAAAGCCCTTTGAAGTCAGTGGAAAGTTTTCCACTGACTTCGATTGTTTGGACCTGGCCCTTACAGCAGAGTAATTGCTCTTGCCCATTTCTAGGTAATTTATCACTGTCTATTTCTCCATTTTTCTATTTCTTTTTTTTTAAATGATTAAATTAATGACTATTTTTGTAATAGTCCGGGGCAGTCTTCTTTTTAACTCACTTCTCTTAAGAATGGGCACCACTTGTGGAGATAATGAAAATAGGCTTGGGAGGGTGTGATTGGGGAAAAATTGGAGGGAAAAGACAACAAAGAAATTTGAGATTCTTCAGTGAGAAGGCATGGTTCTTTAGTGCATCGTGTGAACAGATGCAATGTTTTTATTTGTTTTGACCCTGATTCAGCAAGGTACTTAAGCCCATGCCCAACATTAAGCAAGTGAGCACTCCCATGGAATTTAATGATTCAAAACCAAAAGAACTACTTGACTCAAGTCAATGAGGCTACTCACATGCTTAAAGTACCTTGTTGAATTGTGCCTAGTGAACTCTGTGCCTACTGAATATCTGATAGAATTTCCATTATTGTTAATGGGAGTCCCATGTATCAATGAAGAAATAGATTTCTTGAGCTCTGATCCTACGGACACTTACACATGTGAGTGATGTTATGCACCTGAGTTGGCCGATTGAGCTCAGAGGCCATTCATGCACATAAAGATCCTGATGTACATAACTCTTTGCAGGATTGGGGCCTAAATTTGTGAACTATTTTGAAACATCAGCTTTCCTTTAAAACAGAGGTGGGCAAACTTTTTGGCCTGAGGGCCGCATCGGGTTTCGTAAATTGTATGGAGGGCCGGTTAGGGGAGGGGGTCGTGGCCCAGCCCCCACCTCCTATCTGCCCTGCCCAGGACCCCTGCCCCATCCAACCACCCCTTCTCCCTGTCCCCTGACTGCCCCATGAACCACTGCCCCTGACTGCCCCCTGCCGCTCCATCCAACCCCCCATCCTTCCTGACTGCCCCCCCGGGACCCCTGCCCCCATTCAACCCCCCTGTTCCCCGCCCTCTGACCACCACCCCGATCTCCCCTGCCCTCTATCCAACCCCCCCTGCTCTCTGCCCCCTTACCGCGCTGCCTGGAGCACCGGTGGCTGGCGGTGCTATGGCCACGCTGCCCGGCTGGAGCCAGCCATGCCGCCACTGCCACCACCATGCAGCACAGAGACCAGGTCAGGCCAGGCTCTGCAGGTGCGCTGCCCCAGGAGCTCACTGCCCCACTGCCCAGAGCATTGCGCCGGCAGCGCAGTGAGCTGAGGCTGCAGGGGAGGGAGGACAGCAGGGGAGGGTCTGGGGGTAGCATCCCGGGCCAGGGGCTCCGGGGCCGGGCAGTGTTTCTCAATGTTATAAAATAGATCAAGTGTGATTTAAATCCATTTTGTAAATGTTGTATAGTATGTATCTTAATGCTCATTTAAACACAAACTTTCATCTAAAGATCTCAAAGCACTTTATGTACACTAATTAAATCTCATAGCATTTCTGTAAAATGAGTATTATTATCCCCATTTTTAGGGTAGGTAAACTGAGGGATTGAGGGAGTTGAGAGATATAGCAATGTTCCTAGAGTGAGGTCTCAATTCAGGAAAATACTTAAGCAGGTGCTTAACTCCTATTGGCCTGCGTGGGACTTAAGCCCATCTTTAAGTTAAGATTAAGTGCTTTCCTGAAAGGGATGTTTTTCTCAGTTGTGGCTTGAGTCCAAAGCAGAGTTGGGAATAGTACATCCATGGAGTCCTTTGTCCTAACCTCCTGCTCTAAGTGCAAGATAACATTCCCACCCAACTCTTGGTCATCAAGAAAAACATCGTTTTGCTGTTTGATATAATAATTGGTGTGAGTGCCTCCTAATTCATAAAACTAGAATTTTATTCTTTTTAATTTGCTTTCTTTGAATGCAGTTTATTACTTTGCTCCATATTGCTTGCACAATGTTTTGTGTGATCTAATATTCTTTGTTCAAAACTGCAAAAAATCTAAATAAAGCCTATAGTATGTTGCAGCCGTATAGGCCTCAGCTAACATTTTCTATGGCATATGGTACTTCAGAAGCCATATGTATCACTGTTTAGTGATTCTGGCAAAGAGGCACAGAATGGTGAAATCCAACTGCCAGAATTTCTGAAAACAAATATGTAAATGCTTCAGTGCTTTTGTTATTCATAACATACCTCTAACACAGCGCATACAATATGCTGTTCATTCTGTAACTAGTACAAGTTCTCATTTGTAAAGATTTTTCATAAGCTGTGTGTTCCCTCCCCCCCCATTACTTTACTCCCTTCTCCATAGCAATTCATTTTAAAAAGCAGTTTTAAAAAGAAGTTATTTAAACAGATTTTGCCTATTTTGGGGGCTGTGACACTGTACCCCATATTTTTCATAGTGATATTATGGTTATAGCATAATTATGATGCATTTTATGCAAGATAAGGCGTGTGGGGTGTCACTGGAAAAGTTATGATTGGCTGAATATGATTGTCCTATTTGTATGCATGTATCATTTTTGTATCTGAAGTTATGAATATTGACTGAATCTGTATTTCAAATGTAGTTACACTTGGGTAACGCCCACTAGACAATCAGTCTAGATAGCTGGTTGGGAAGGGCCTATTCAGGGCAATGGGCCATTAGGAAAAAACAATAGGCTTTAGGAGAAGCTTATCTCCCTGGTGAGCCTTCCTGTGAATGCTCCAAACAGCCTGCAAGTAATGGCTGCTATGACTCTACAAGGACATGTGACCAGGTCACATGATGCTGGACTCCATCTTGGGATGTCAGTATTTTTCCACAGACTGGTCTGGGAACCAAGCTTTATAAGGCAGGGAGTGACATCTGTGGTTCTTCACTCCCCACACCAAAAGACTCTGAGGTACAAAGACTGAACTGGGGGAAGTGCTGGATGGAGGGCTTTGCAGCTTGTCACAGCAGTACAGTATGAGAGGGACCCCAGGCTGGTGGGTCAGGGAGCTCAGTGGTACCCCACTTCCAGGTGGTACCCTGGGGGGAACCCGTCATGGGGACATCTACATTTTTTTATTTGAATTGTATGTCTTCATGTTAGTCTAATTGTGGAACAAAGGGATGGTGTTGCAATGGTGGTTAAAGAACACCCATTTTCACTAGGAATAATGGAAGGAAATCAAGAAAAGAAAATTATGTGTTTACTATGATGAAAAATTCTGCACAGTGAACTCGGTTAATCTCAAACTAGTCATCCAAGAAAAAACTGTCTCATCACTTGATTCATTTAAAACTACTAGGCTTGCAAAGCCCTTGAGAATATATTCTAGGGAACAATCACTGCGGGGAACCCAAGGCCCTGAAAGGTCTTTTCCAGAAGTGGTCCAGAGCTGCAAAATTCCTATCAGAATCTGAAATCCCCCCCCCAAAATCTGATTTTTGCATTTTGGTCATTTATAGAGAAACAATAGAAGTGCAGCCAGAGATAACGCACCTCTTTGAAAGAAGAGTTGGCATTGACATCATTTTTGCAAAATGAGGAGCAGTCTGTGTATGGGCTTTAGATGTATTACACAACTGCTGTAATTATTTAGCACCATGTTGTGTGCTGTTTACTTGTATGGGTATAACTTGCAGGCAGCAGCTGTACCTAAGAAAATAATTCAACCAGAGAGAGAAACTCACATCAACCAGAATTTATCAAGTTTACTTGAGATTTTGCTCTAACTAAATATTTAAGAACTTTGCTATTTAACTCCAGACCGGAAAGGCTTCCTGCTGAACAATGTTATGTGGCCTGAAAATAGATCTCCTTAAAGCATAATCAGAATCAATAGGATTAGAATTAATTCCCTGCAATTTGAGCCAATGTCTATGTTTATGTCTAAACATTCCTTCATTGGCTGTCTGTACTGAACAGGATTTTAGTATGTGTCATTTGGCTGTGATGGTACTAAGCCAAAACAGCATATCCTTAGTCCTATTCTTCTCTGCCCTTATGTGTCCAGAATGAATGATTTCTGCCATTTCCAATCTCAGTGACTGTAGAACCGCAAGTACTTCACCTTTAAAAATCAAATCATCCTCCAGAACTCTGTCTCTCGTGCTAGACAAAAATATTTTTCTTATGGCCAACCAACAATGATAGTTTCCACCAGTGTGGAAAACTGGGGTTCCTATTTTATTGCAACTGTAATGTATAGGAATTGGGTAGTACCCTTTTAAATGGTTTGGGAACTGTCACAGGTGACTGTCCCTTTTAAGGGGAGATGGGCAGAGCCCCACCCATGATACATCAGTTGCCTCCCAGTTGATACTGTGTGGCTAGTGGGACAGGTGATAGCCTGAAGAGCAGTTGGTCCTTATCAAGACCAGGAAAAGTTCACTTGTGCTGTAGAATCTCAGGGTGCAGAAAGTTCCCAGCAGAAGTTCTTGTGTTAAGGTAAGGCTCTGGAGGGGGCTGATGGAGGAAAGGGGAAAGGCTTCTGGGGATTACTGCCTGCTTTGGTCAGGGGCACTGTTCTGTTTTGGGTTACTTTATGAGCTGTGTTTGAATAATAAATTGGGCCCTGAGGCAAAAGCCTGAAATACACTTGGGTGTGGCATATGTTGCTCCTTTCTGGACTGGTGAGACAGCCCAGGAACTTTCCAGTCTGCCTTCTGTCTTCCTTTGAAGAAGCTAACAGAGCAGCTGTATATATGTAACTGGCTTTGTACTTGTGTGTGTATATATTTATATTTGGAACCCAGCTGTGTCTGCGTGGCTTCCTCATTCATAATGTTGTGTAGAGAGCAAAGATACACCAGCAACCCTTAGCTCTGTCGGGTTCTTGTCAGACACAAGTAAACTAGGCATAACCAGAGGTAGCTGAAAAGTGGGGAAATATTTTGCAAAAAGCTTCTGAAAAATGTGTCCTTTCTATGACCGATTTCTGAAACTTAACGTTTAAAAAAACAGGAGGAATTTTTCACAAACTTTCACTTTGACTGACACTGTTTGAAACTCAAAGGGTTTTTTTGAACATCTCCAGGCCTAATGAAATAACGTGAAACCACAGTTCACTTGTCCTTGTTGTTGTCAGACCTCCCAGGAAGAACTTGTTCAAGATAACAGGCTCTGCTCTACCTTCCTGTAGTTGTACTTAACCACAGTATCACATTTCTATAGGCATGAAACCATGCATTGTAGTTTCACTAGTGCTGCTGCACGGTGGCTTCCCTCCCTCACTCCCCCCAGGATTACTTCCATGTTTTTATGGTCCGACCCACTGTAACTCTTCTATATGAATTGTTGGTAGTGCTTACAGCTGAAGGTTATTACATACAACTGCTTTCATCTGTACCTAGTGCAAGAGATCTGAATGCACAAACCACTGGCTTCTTTTTATGGCAGTGTAAATAAAGACTCTGTTTAACTATTAAAATCAATGGAATTACATCAGTATAAAACTGGAATGAGGGAAAGAGAGATCCAGTGTGAATAAAGGAAAATACTGAATCTTTGTTACTAATATCTTTTCCAACAAGGAACCAGCCCTCAGAACTAAAAATTCCCCAATACTGCCTGGAGCTCAGCGGGGGGGCAAGAATATAGTTTGGGACAAGTTGTGGAAGCCTCTTTCATATG
The DNA here is from genome assembly GCF_002925995.2 of Terrapene triunguis. Classification (NCBI taxonomy): domain Eukaryota; kingdom Metazoa; phylum Chordata; order Testudines; family Emydidae; genus Terrapene; species Terrapene triunguis. The sequence goes on from NW_020664487.1 coordinate 1,532,141, forward strand.
AGTGAGCATTTACTCATGCAAGTAGTCCCAGTCACTTCAGAATCATTCTGCCAGCATTAGCAAGGAAGTCATTTATTCAGGAACCGGTTACTGTTTCTAGTTTATTCTAACTAGCAGGTGACAGCTTCATGGTGAGGTGTTCAAGGGACCTGGGGAGTTGGGTAGGGAGTAGTAAGGAAATTGAGCATGAGGTGGAAACAAGCCAAAACTCAGTGTAAAGCAAACAAAAAATACCCACAAACAAACCAGCAGAGAAAGGCATGTTCAGTTCCCCTAGCACCACACAGAAAATAAGTTTTAAACAGTGATAAGAAACATGAAAAACAAGGGGAAAGTCCAACGCACTAGCAAAAAGCAAACCTTGCTCATAATGATGAAAGAATTAAGACTAGTAAGTTAAATACTTCACATTCCAAAAGGTGCAGGGTGCCAAAGCAATATCAGAAAATGAAAGGGGGCGGGGAAGTAAGGTGGATGACACGGTGCAGCTACCTGATAGAACATGTTGTGCAAAGAGAAGAGAGCAATCCAAGGAGTTCATTTTAAAGGAATCACTTCTTGAATTGGGGTGAATGCTGTAAAATCAAGGCTCCATCCTTTATTATTCGTGTGAGTAATTCTCACCTGAGCTGTCCTGGTGCCTTGGTGGAACACGAACATGGGCTTATTCACAGAATAAGGGTTGCAGGCAAACTATCACTGATTTGCATAGAGTATATGTTTTACAGGTGGTGTAGAGGTAGCCAGAGTTGCTTAGGGTGACCAGATGTCCTGATTTTATAGGGATAGTCCTGATTTTTGGGTCTTTTTCTTATATAGGCTCCTATTACCCCCCCACCCCCTGTCCTGATTTTTCACATTTGCTGTCTGGTCATCCTAAGTTGCCTGCTTATCAGAAAGCAAAGCTGAACTTGTCCCAACGAGTTAATTGGTGTGTATTATACTGAGCAATTCTCTTTAAACAGCAGCAGATGGTGCAAGAGCAAGTTTGAAAGTAGCCACCATACTTCTTACTGGCTGAGCTGATTTCATCACAGACATGTAGGACTGTGAAAGAAGATGGTTAGAACTACGGGTGCAGCTGGGTAATAGTGGTACCATTTGCACTGGGATTACAGGATCAACAGATTAAAAACAAATACACACAGCACTTTATGGAAGTGATGGACAAACAGTAATGGCTCATCTATGTTAGGGGGAAAGAGTCCCTTAAGTTTGAGATGTATCTCAATGAAATGTCTTGTTCTTCCTTGATTACAATGGGGACTGGTGCTTAAAGACTAATGGTACGTTTGACCCTTTTTAACACATACACTGTAAAGAAAAAGAGTCAAGGACATATTCTTTCTCAAAGTATTTTTTGGATCAGAGGCGATTACCAGACTTTGCATGTTGGGGCCTGTCTTAGCTCAGCACCTCCAGCCCTCAATCTGAACATTTCCCCTAGCTGCTTTGTATATGAATCAGTGGGATTTTTTTCTTTTTTTCCCAGGAGCTATTTGTGATTCCTATTGTGTGCAGTGCTTATTTGTTCTACAAATCCGAGATCCGACTTGAATCTCAGTCTCCTGCATTTCCATAGGAACAGGTAAGAATTCTGTGAGTCTGTATTTTATTTTTACACCTAAGGTTTTAGCACGCTTCACAGTTTTCTTCTTTACTAGTTTTTGTTGCAAATGCACCCCTCTTGGTCTTGTAGTTAAGGTGCTGGGCTAAAATGCAGGTGATCTAGGTTGTGTTCTTTGCTCCATGTGTGATCCTGGGTAAATCACATCATCTCTCTGTGCCTCAGTTCCCCCTCTGTACTTCCTACCTCACAAGGATATTGTGAGGATAAACCTATCAATCTGTGTGGGGCCCTTATATACTAAGGTCCTGGGAACTTTGAAAGAACCTAGAGAGAAACCCCTAATGCTAGTTTCTTGCAAAGTGAATGAATTCATTCCATAGCTGATGTCAGTGCTTGACCTTGGCCAAGTTGCAGACAGTATTCTTCTTTTTTTCTGAGAAATGCTTAAGGTCTGCCTTGCCTTCAGGTCTTGCCTTCCTTCTAGTGGAGGTATTTGTCAAAAGGAATGGAGGGAATATTTCGAAACTACAGAGCATTTGCTGTATTATGGGAGTGGAGAAGTAAGAAAAAAAATCTCTCTTGTGGATGTTCTTTATGATGAGAGTAACAGTGCTTGGTACTTCTCTTTGCCTTACCTGAGAATTCCCATGGGAGCACGCAAGGTCGTCATGACAGCAAAATTTTAAACAAACATAAATTTAAAAAAAACCTTCTGATTATAATATCCGAGCCCTCAAAAGCTCAGCCACTTGTATGTATGGCTTTGGTACCTTATTTGCATAGTATTTGTATTCGTTGGTATTTGCATTTGTGGGAAAATACATATAGTAGGAAGCTGAAATTATAGCTGTTTTACAGGAGCATGTAGGAGCTCAAATTCAGATCAGAGCTGCACTGTGTGGAAGGGAGAGTCCCTGCCCTAATGAATTTGCAATCTAAATAGTCAAGACATAAACTCAGAGAGGTGAAGTGACCAGCCTAAGGTCACAGAGTAGGTCAGTAGCAAAACTGAGATTAGAACCCAGGTCTTCCAAATACTAATGCACAGTCTTAGCCACTAAGCCAAGCTGCCTTTATAGGCTAATCTTTAAGCACATGGAACAAGGCATGAGGACATTTTAGTAAGGCTTTTGACAGTCCCATGTGACATTCTCATAAACAAACTAGGGAAATGCAATCTAGATGAAATTATTATAAGGTGGGTGCACAACTGGTTGAAAGACCGTACTCAAAGAATAATTTTCAGTGGTTCTCTGTCAAACTGGGAGGACACATCTAGTGGGGTCCTGCAGGGGTTAGTCTTGGGTCTATATTAGTCAATATTTTCATTAATGGCTTGAATGGAAAGTATGCTTATAATATTATGGATGACACAAAGCTGGGCGGCATTGCCAGCACGTTGAAGGACAAAAATTAGAATTCAAAACAACCTTGACAAATTAGAGAATTGGTCTGAAGATGAAATTCAATAAGGATAAATGCAAAGCACTACACGTAGGAAAGAAAAATCAACGGCAAAAAGAGGAATGACAGGCTAGGTTGTAATACTGCAGAAAAGGATCTGCGGACTATATTGAATTGAATGTGAGTCGGCAATGTGATGCATTTGCGAAAAGGGCTAATATAATTCTGGTGTGTATTAACAGGAGCGTCGTATGTCAGATATGGGAGATAACTGTCCTGTCCTACTCAGCACTTGTGAGGCCTCGGCTGGAGTACAGTGTCCAGTTCTGGGCACCACACTTTAGGAAATATGTGGATAAATTGGAGAGAATGCTGAGGAGAACAACAAAAATGATAAAAGGTTTAAAAAATCTGACCTGTGAGGGAAGGTTAAAAACACTGGCCACGTTTAGTCTTAAGAAAAGAAGACTGAGGGGGGAACTAGTAACAGTCTTAAAATATGTTCGGGGATGTTATAAAAAGAACAGTGATCAACTGTTCTCTATGTCCACTGAAGGTAGGACAAAAAGTAATGGGGTTAATCTGCAGCAAGGGAGCTTTAGGTTAGATAATAGGAAAAACTTTTTAACCATAAGGGTAGCTAAGTTCTGGACTAGGCTTCCAAGGGAGGTTGTGAAATCCCTGTGATTGGAGGTTTTTAAGAACAAGTTAGACCAGTGGTTCTCAAACATATTTGATTGGGCCCCCCTTCTTTGTGCCGGTAGTCATTTACGCCCCTTCACCCCCAAGTACATATACCATCACCCAGCTGTGAAGACAGAGTGGAGAGCAGCGGCTGCTGGCCACGTGCCCAGCTCTGAAGGTAGCACCGTGCCAGCAGCAGCACAGTAATAAGAGTGGCAATGTGCAAAGTGATCTTCATCAATATCACTTATCACAGCCCCATTGCTACCCTTACTTCTGTGCTGCTGCTGACACCCTTAGGCTGACAGCCAGAGCCCCACTGCCTCCAGGTGCGGGACTGGGGCAGTGGGAGAAGGAGAGCCTGAGACTGGGCTGCCCTCTTGGTGAGGGAGAGCCTGAACCCGGGTGACAGGACTCTGGCTGTCCCCCTTTTCTCCACCTCTCAGGTGTGTACGGTCCTTCTGCCTGAGCCCCAGCCACCCGGGACTGTCAGCTAGAGCTTTAAAAACCAAAACCACACTGCTCGTGCCTCCCTTGACACATTCCCTGCCTCCCTTGGCAGGCCCGCCCCACAGTTTGAATCATAGAATATCAGGGTTGGAAGGGACCTCTGGAGGTCATCTAGTCCAACCCCCTGCTCAAAGCAGGACCAATCCCCAACTACATCATCCGAGCCAGGGCTTTGTCAAGCCTGACCTTAAAAACCTCTAAGGAAGGAGATTCCACCCCCTCCCTAGGTAACCCATTCCAGTGTTTCACC
>NW_020664487.1:1536658-1536924 GCF_002925995.2 Terrapene triunguis
TTCACCACCCTCCTAGTGAAAAAGTTTTTCCTAATATCCAATCTAAACCTCCCCCACTGCAACTTGAGACCATTACTCCTTGTTCTGTCATCTGCTACCACTGAGAACAGTCTAGATCCATCCTCTTTGGAACCCCCTTTCAGGTAGTTGGAAGCAGCTATCAAATCCCCCCTCATTCTTCTCTTCTGCAGACTAAACAATCCCAGTTCCCTCAGCCTTTCCTCATAAGTCATGTGTTCCAGCCCCCTAATCATTTTTGTTGCCCT
>NW_020664487.1:1537024-1544432 GCF_002925995.2 Terrapene triunguis
TCCTTTTCTGCAGAACTGCTGCCTAGCCATTCGGTCCCTAGTCTGTAGCAGTGCATGGGATTCTTACATCCTAAGTGCAGGACTCTGCACTTGTCCTTGCTGAACCTCATCAGGTTTCTTTTGGCCCAATCCTCTAATTTATCTAGGTCTCTCTGTATCCTATCCCTATCCTCCAGTGTATCTACCACTCTTCCCAGTTTAGTGTCATCTGCAAACTTGCTGAGAGTGCAGTCCACGCCATCCTCCAGATCATTAATGAAGATATTGAACAAAACCGGCCCCAGGACTGACCCTTGGGGCACTCTGCTTGATACCGGCTGCCAACTAGACATGGAGCCATTGATCACTACCCGTTGAGCCCGACGATCTAGCCAGCTTTCTTTCCACCTTATAGTCCATTCATCCAGCCCATACTTCTTTAACTTGCCGGCAAGAATACTGTGGGAGACCGTATCAAAATCTTTGCTAAAGTCAAGGAATAACACATCCACTGCTTTCCCCTCATCCACAGAGCCAGTTATCTCCTCATAGAAGGCAATTAGGTTAGTCAGGCATGACTTGCCCTTGATGAATCCATGCTGACTGTTCCTGATCACTTTTCTCTCCTCTAAGTGCTTCAGAATTGATTCCTTGAGGTCCTGCTCCATAATTTTTCCAGGGACTGAGGTGAGGCTGACTGGCCTGTAGTTCCCGGATCCTCCTCCTTCCCTTTTTAAAAGATGGGCACTACATTAGCCTTCTTTCAGTCATCCAGGACCTCCCCCGATCGCCAGGAGTTTTCAAAGATAATGGCCAATGACTCTGCAATCACATCCGCCAACTCCTTTAGCACCCTCGGATGCAGAGCATCCGGCCCCATGGATTTGTGCTCATCCAGATTTTCTAAATAGTCCCGAACCACTTCTTTCTCCACAGAGGGCTGGTCACCTCCGCCCCATGCTGTGCTGCCCAGTGCAGCAGTCTGGGAGCTGACCTTGTTCGTGAAGACAGAGGCAAAAAAAGCATTGAGTACATTAGCTTTTTCCACATCCTCTGTCACTAGGTTGCCTCCCTCATTCAGTAAGGGGCCCACACTTTCCTTGACTTTCTTCTTGTTGCTAACATACCTGAAGAAACCCTTCTTGTTACGCTTAACATCTCTTGCTAGCTGCAACTCCAAGTGTGATTTGGCCTTCCTGATATCACTCCTGCATGCCTGAGCAATATTTTTATACTCCTCCCTGGTCATTTGTCCAATCTTCCACTTCTTGTAAGCTTCTTCTTTATGTTTAAGTTCAGCAAGGATTTCACTGTTAAGCCAAGCTGGTCGCCTGCCATATTTACTATTCTTTCTATACATCGGGATGGTTTGTTCCTGCAACCTCAATAAGGATTCTTTAAAATACAGCCTGCTCTCCTGGACTCCTTTGCCCCTCATTTTATTCTCCCAGGGTATCCTGCCCATCAGTTCCCTGAGGGAGTCAAAGTCTGCTTTTCTGAAGTCCAGGGTCCGTATTCTGCTGCTCTCCTTTCTTCCTTGTGTCAGGATCCTGAACTCGACCATCTCACGATCACTGCCTCCCAGGTTCCCATCCACTTTTGCTTCCCCTACTATTTCTTCCCGGTTTGTGAGCAGCAGGTCAAGAAGAGCTCTGCCCCTAGTTGGTTCCTCCAGCACTTGCACCAGGAAATTGTCCCCTACACTCTCCAAAAACTTCCTGGATTGTCTGTGCACCGCTGTATTGCTCTCCCAGCAGATATCAGGGTGATTAAAGTCTCCCATGAGAACCAGGGCCTGCGATCTAGCAACTTCTGCTAGTTGCCGGAAGAAAGCTTCGTCCACCTCATCCCCCTGGTCTGGTGGGCTATAGCAGACTCCCACCATGACATCACCCTTGTTGCTCACACTTCTAAACTTAATCCAGAGATTCTCAGGCTTTTCTGCAGTTTCATACCGGAGCTCTGAGCAGTCATACTGCTCTCATACATACAGTGCAACTCCCCCACCTTTGAGAACCACTGGGTTAGACAAGTACCTGTCTGGGATGGTCTAGATATACTTGGTCCTGCCTTATCACAGGGGTATGGACTTGATGACTGATCCAGGTCCCTTCCAGCCCTACATTTCTATGATTCTGGGAGAGCTGAGTTCTCTTACCGCCTTGACCACTAACCTACAGCATGACGTTGGGGGTTGTTGGGGGAGTCTTACATTCCCCAAAGTGCCCACTAATTTGTGTTGCCTCACATTTCGAGTGTCCAGCTAGATACTCGGCTGTCTCTAATGGGGGCACCAACAATGTGAGACAATCCAAATTAGTGGGCACTTTTGGAAATGTTGGCCTTCATCTACTTTGCCTCCATTTGTAAAATGGGAATAATAAAATGCCTCTTCACAGGGGTTTGTTGAGGCTTAGTCAGTAGGCCCAGATCTTCACTAGGAGCCTGAATAACATCAAGAATCTGGGCTTTCATGTTTGTAAAACACATTGAAAGACTCAGAGGAGTAGTGCTCCAAGAATAGAAAGTATATTTTTGGTTCTCACAGTAGGACGCTGGGATGATAAAACTTCCACACAACAGACACCAGATCATTGGTGCCCACTTTGTGCCACTCTGGCAGTGCAAAGGACCCACCTCGGGAGATTCTGGCTAGTTGTATGTCCAGTGTAGATGTACCCTCAGAGAGAGCCTGGAATCTGGGCCCATACAGTCAGTCATGGCTAAAACAATCGACTTCTTTCAGTCAGTGGCATGCTTTCTACAAGAGACCTCTCACCACCACAGAAGGGCTTCTCACACACCGACAAACAATTTCCCTTCAAATATTGAACCACTGTTTCCATGGGAGATATTGGCTGCAGTTTACAAATATAGCGCCTGATTCTGCCACCTTCACATTGAGTCGTACCAAACTTTGAGAGCCGTTTCCCTGAAAACTGCTCATGTAGTGACCTACTGTACAACTCAGTGCGCGTAAGAGTGGCAAAGCCAGCCTCTCAGAGCTTGCTAAAATGACATGGGGCCTTATCATGTGTTCCTGGGAGTTCGGTATGTGCAGTGATGGCAGATTTGGACCCCTGGAGAAAAGCTGATGGGTTTGATTTAACCTGCTAAGAGAAAACAGCTAGTGCATATGCCTTTCCAATGAAACCTATTGCACTACATTATTTTTGTTGTGTATATATTCCCACTGTACGGTAACAGGATTTGGATTTGTTATGTTGCCTTCTATTGTTTAAAAAAGAAAAGTACCACTTTAAAATATATGCTTCTACAATTCAGAAAGCAAAAGCCGTCATTAGATGTCAGTACTGTAAAAGGAAGCTGTAGTAATTCATAGTGAGTTAACTCCTGAAATGACAGAGGAATAATACCAGAATTTGGCCCCTATTCGATGATGCACCATATAGGAAATGTGTAAAATGAGGAAACAGCACATGTTTTCAGACTTGGATTTTAATGACTTCATTCTTACCACACAGTAACTGGTAAAGTTACAACATTTCTGATTGTCATGAGTTTTTCCTCTTAAAAATCCAGAACGTGTACTTAAATTGTGGCTAAATTTTCATCATGTGTTGCTATAACGTGTATGGTGTATCTTCCCCATTGTAAAGTCCCCCATGGCTAATCTCATCTCATTGCAGGGCCCAATTTTCTACTGTTTTCCACTGGTTTATTTCCATTGAGCTACAGAAGTGTAAAACTGGTGTGAGGGAGTGGAGATTTAGGCATTTTGCTAGATATTACTCTGAAGTTATTTCTCTGTAATTAAGGATACAAATATTCAAAGGCACTGAAGTGACTCAGGCGCTTTAGGCCTACACTATGGGCCTATAGTGGCAGAGTTATGGTGTCCTAGCTATGCTGGTATAACCCTGTAGTGTAGACACAGCCTACAGTAATGGAAGGGGTTTTTCCCTCACTGTAGAAACACCACCTCTCTGAGTGACAGTAGCTAGGTTGACAGAAACATTCTTCCAGGGACATAGATGCACCTACAATTGGGGATAGGTCGGCATAGCTACAGTGCTCAGGGATGTGGATTTTTCACACCCCTGAGTGCAATAGTTATGTCAACCTGAGTTCTAAGTGTAGACCAGCCCTTAATGCTGTTTTCAAAAATCGACTTACAGTGGGGCTTAGGCGCCTAGGTCACTCAGATGGTTTGGAAAATTGTATTTGTTTATGCATATTTTTCAAAATAAGTTCTTTGTGGCAGATAGCGTCCTGATTTTAAGAGAACTGCAGCCCTGTAATTCACACTCTTATCAGCCTCTATCACGATGATTGTAATCTCTAATGCTTTTTTAAATGCCAGCAAGGTGCCCTGTATTGATCCAATACATTCAATAACTAAGTGTCTGATCCTGTGAGATGCTGAACACGCCCTGCGAGGGGCGGAGCAGGCTCAAATCTCACAGGAGGAGAGATAGGAAGCATGATTTTGGACACTTAGTTCAAAGAACTGGTGGGATATCAGGGAGAGATTTGAGTCTGCTCCGAGTGACAGAAGTCAGGAATGGTGACTTAGATTTGAAAGCCATTATCCACTCCTTTGGTCTCTGTTACCATTACTGTGATAAGTTTACTGATGATGGGCGTAGCAAGAAAAGAGAAGGGACCAAGGAAAAACCTTTGGATAACAGCAGAGAAGTGGCCCACTGAGGTAGGAGGCAAACAAGGAGAGGACAATTACAGAAGTGCCTATTAATTTCTGTCTTGTCCTGCTTTATTTATTTCTGTCATTGTATTATTTATCTGTATAAAGGATTTTAGCATACAATTTGTATTACAGACTGTGATGGATGTTAGGTTCTAAGACCCTACATGAAGATACAGAGATATTCTACTGACCCATGATGACAAAGAGACCAGGAGGGTCTCATCCGCTTCAGTCCAGTGTTTGCATGTCTCTCTCGAGTCATGGAGGGAGACAGAAACTCTTGCATGGAAAAACATTAGAAACAGCAAGCTCAGCGATAAGCTCAGGCTAAGATTTGTATCTTATTTGTAAGACTAAAGGGAGAACCCAGGTAAAGGGATGAGTTTTGGACACTAACCTAGTATGTGTGAAGAGCAGGTGGGAACTCAGCCTGCTCACACAGACCCTATACAAAATAAAGTTCCCTTGTATTCTGCGATCATATATTTCCTCTAATGAATGTATTGAAAGACTTAGATGTTGATTTAAAGTAAATGATTAAGTACCAGACAAAGTCAGCTAGAGTGATGAGCTTCATCATGCAGTTCTTCAAATGCACATCAACCTTGGTTTGCAATTTACTCCCTGCGCTGGCATCCAGAGTAAGCTTCCTTTATAAGGGCCTGGCTACATTTGCAGATGCAGAGCGCTGTGAGTTAAACCAGCCTTCAGAGAGCACAGTAGGGAAAGCGCTACAGTCTGTCCACACTAACAGCTGCCAGCGCACTGGCATGGCCACATTTGCAGCACTTGCAGCGGCATTGGGAGTGGTGCATTATGGGCAGCTATCCCAGCATGCAAGTGACTGCAACGTGCTTTTCAAATGGGGGGGGGGGAGGGAGGGTGGAGTGTGTTGTGTATGTGGGGGGAGGGAGGGTGGGTTTTGGGGGGACCGAGAGCATGTCAGCATTCTGTCTTGTAAGTTCAGACAGGAGCAGACCTTCCCCTCTTTTTCCCACCTCCCCCGCCTTGCTCTCTCACACACAGCATTCCTGGTTGTCAGAAATGGAGCTTTCAAAGGGTATATCTGCATTCCTACAGTGATTCAGAACAATGACAAGAGTGGCCACTTGATGTAAGGGGATTATGGGATGTTTCCGGAGGCTGATCAGAGCGCAGTAATGCAACACCTCCCAATGCTCCAGCGGGGGCGCAGCAAACGTTATTCCACCCGCCGAGGTGGAGTACCAGGAGCGCTCTAGCTGTGGAGTCAGAGCGCTTTACGTGCCTTGCCAGTGTGGACAGGTAGTGAGCTAGGGCACCCGGGGCTCCTGTATTGCGCTGTAACTCACAAGTGAATTCAGAGAGCTGGAGAGGAAAGTAACAGACTTGATAGTCAGGATTTTGAGTCTTCTTCTACTTTCACAGTCCATGTTTCACAGTCCATTTTCTCTTTCTCACACTGTCTCTCTGGCGACTGTATCCTTGCTAAAACGTTATCACAACACACACACACACAGACTCACCCACACACGCCTGTCACACTTTCTCTGCCCAGATGGATGTAACAAAATGAAGTTGGGAGCCCTTGAATGCTCAGCACCTGTCTCAGATAAACGAGGATGAAAGAACAACGATTTTTGTGAGAGGGTTCACAAAAAGCTTTTCAGGTGATTGGCAACAAGGTGAAAGCTCTTAGCTGGTGACTCAGCTCTGTGTTTCACTTGCGGTCATTAAGGATGACATGGCTTAAAAGAGTAGGGTGTTACATAATCGATTTGTAGTAGGTAATTGCCGCTAGGAATTCTTCACTTCCTGTAGTAAGGATGTGCAGTGTTGATGTCCGATATCAGATAGTTGCCACATTTCACTCCAGAGGTGGCTGCATTTCAGTGGTGAATAAAGTGCTTCTTGCATCCAGGCTGCATTTCAGTTGGTCTGCACAGTTATTTAGAATCCTTCCCGATGAAATGTGCTATACAGAGTATACATACAAGGAATTACCATTGTCACTGTGTCACTCATCTAATAAGGCTACGGTAATAGAAGGTGCAGAAGGCTGGCTTTGTGGACATCTGTATTCAGTTCTTGGCTCTGTCATAGATGTCTTGTGAGACCTTGGGCAAGTAATATAATCTCTCTGTGTCTTAGTTCCCTGTCTGTAATTTGGGGACAATAATACTTCTAATCTCCCACCCTCTGTCTGCTTTGTCCCACAGAGCTTATAGTCTAAATAGACAGTGATTGTCTTTTAGTGTGTTTTTGTACAGGGCCTTGTACAATGGGTCCCCAATCATGGTGCTATAATTATAATAACAGTGACAAAGACTCCCATATGTTCCTTGCAGGAGAAGCCTTATGCCTTAGTTTAGCTGGTAAATGGGAGGCCAAGGACATTACATTTTTAAGGGGCACCACTGGAATATTATTGGGACAACATTGGTTACTGTCATAAACATACAGCTAAGGGTAGCATAAAATCCCTCCTTACCTGTAAAGGATTAAGAAACTCAGATAACCTGGTTGGCACCTGACCAGAAGGACCAATGGGGGAAGAAAATTTCAAATCTGAGCGGGGGGTGGGGGGGAGGGCGGGAAAGGCTTTGGTTTGTGCTGTGTGGGTGTTCTCTCCGGAGACAAAGGGAGAGACCAAGCAAGTAATCCAGCTCCCACTGAAATAATGCATCTAATATTACAGAAATAGTAAGTAATAGCAAGGAAATGCATTAGAGTATCTTTTGTTTTAGCTTGTGAATTTTCTCTGTGCTAAGAGGAAGGTTT
>NW_020664487.1:1544532-1568032 GCF_002925995.2 Terrapene triunguis
GGGGGGGGGGGGGGGGGGGGGGGGGAAAGGCTTTGGTTTGTGCTGTGTGGGTGTTCTCTCTGGAGACAAAGGGAGAGACCAAGCAAGTAATCCAGCTCCCACTGAAATGATGCATCTAATATTACAGAAATAGTAAGTAATAGCAAGAAAATGCATTAGAGTACCTTTTGTTTTAGCTTGTGAATTTTCTCTGTGCTAAGAGGAAGGTTTGTTCCTGTTTTTTTGTTTTTGTTTTGTTTTGTTTTTTTGTAACTTTAAAGTTTTGCCTAGAGGGGAAATCCTCTGTGTTTTGAATCTTTTGTTCCCCTGTAAAGTTATCTTCCATCCTGATTTTACAGAGGTGATTCTTTTATCTTTAAATAAATTCTTCTTTTAAGAACCTGATTGATTTTTCATTGTTCTTAAGATCCAAGGGTTTGGGTCTGTGTTCACCTGTACCAATTGGTGAGGATATTATTCTCAAGCCTTCCTAGGAAAGGGGGGTGTAGGGCTTGGGGGAATATTTGGGGGGAATAGGAATCCAAGTGGTCCTTTCCCTGATTCTTTGTCTAAATCACTTGGTGGTGGCAGCATACTGTTCAAGGACAAGGTGAAATTTGTGCCTTGGAAAAGTTTTTAACCTAAGCTGGTAAAAATAAGCTTAGGGAGTCTTTCATGCGGGTCCCCACATCTGTACCCCAGAGTTCAGAGTGGGGAAGGAACCCTGACAGTTACTCATCAATAGGTTAGTCCCAAGCTACTCTATATTTGCTGCAGAACTTCTGCCCTTTCTCGAGGAAGGGGTATCTGCATTGCTTCAGTTGTTTACAGCAAGTACCTTTAGGTCTCAGATGTGTCTCTGCCTCTGAATTCTTTATGCTGGTGACCATAGAACCGCTCCTGAAGTACAGTCGCAGCTGTTTCAAAGGGTTCTTGGGTACATTTAGGAATTGGAAGATCTAACTACACAGAAAAAGAGCCAACTTTTCTGGAAAAAAGAAATACCACAGGTAGGGAACTAAGATGTTTGTTGGGCTGGGTGGCTCGGTGAAAGCAGGGAACATCTGAGAGGTGCATGCACCAAAACCTGTCTGATCCAGCCTTGCTTACCTCCAGTTGAGATGTCGAAAAGCTCTCCAGGTGACTGCAGCTTTATTAACTCTATTTCTGATTCAGAGGGTGGAGCTGCCAATTTCTTATTTTGTTCAGTTTCAGCAGTGGTAGTGCCAAGCACACCTGCTGAGACACATGGCTCTTCTGAGAAACGTGATCACCCACATTTGAAATAACTATAGATGTCAAATTTTACTGTGGTGATAGTCTTGAAAAGAACAACAACAACAACAAAAAAGCTGCTTCCGCAGAGAGAGTGGCACAAACTTCTGACTGTAGTCAGTGGCCAATTGGTGGAGAGAAGCTGCAACTGAGTGCACCTTCGCTGCCATTGATTTAAATGCGGCACCGCACAGATGCAGGAATCTTCCAGCATGGATCTGAGTGCAGGATTGGCTGGGTCTGATGTCAGCAGAGGAGTTTTCCTTCTAAGATGCAGCAGCACTAAAATGGCAGTACACATTCCATCCAGGATGTGTGAAACTGGGACCAAAGATTCTGATGCCTGTAGGAGATGCTGAGCCCACAGCGGGGGTCTCTGGCTGGGTCTACACTACAAACGTAGGTTGACTGAAGCCGCGTTAAGTCTGTGTAATAATGTATGTGTCTACCGAGTCCCTTCCACCGACCTAAGTCACCTGTAAAGTTGACTCTGTACTCCACCTCCGTGGGAGGCGTAGCACTTGATTCGACACCCACAGGTCGACATGGGGATAGTGTAGACACTGCGATGTGTAATTTGAATGAATTGGCCTCCAGGAGGTGTCCCACAGTGCTCCGCTCTGGCCACTCCTGAGAGCACTTTCAACTCCACTGCACAGCAGCCAGGTACACAGGAAACAGCCCCGGGAACTTAGAATTTTCATTTCCTGTTTGATCAACATGGAGAGCTCGGCGGCAGCACAGCTGATCGTGGAGACTCAAGGCCGCAAACACATTCCAGCATGGAGTACACAGGAAGTGGTGGATCTTATTGCTGTGTGGGGAGAAGAGTCTGTGCAGGCAGAGCTCTGATCCAGCAGAAGAAATGCTGACATCTATGCCAAAATCGCATGGGGGAGAAGGGCTACACCAGGGATATGCAGCAGCGCCATGTGAAAATAAAGGAGCTTCGGCAAGCATACCAGAAGACAAGGGAGGTGAACAGTCATTCTGGTTCTGCCCTGCAGACATGCCACTTTTACAAGGAGCTGCATGCGATTGTCGGCGGCGACCCCACCACTTCCCCAAAACACTCTGTGGATATCTCCCAGGCGTCCTGGGCCACCTTGGGCAACAAAGAGGAGGATGTTGTTGACAAGAAAGAGGAGGTGGAGGAGGAGAATGGGAGGCAGGCAAGCGGAGGATCCATTCTCCCCAGCAGCCAAGAACTATTTTTAACCCTGGAGCCCATCCCTTCACAGGACCAGGTGGCGGCCAAGCGTGATGCTGAGGAAGGCACCTTTCCAATCAGACTGTAGGGGTTACATGCTATTATTTTTTTTTATGTTTAATCTGAACAAAAAAGGAGGTGTAGTGAGGATCTGCTTCCCAGTGACCACTCCAGCTACGCAGAGGGTGCTCTCAGAAAAAAGACTGTTTATGTGTCTGGGGATGGCCTGGGAATCTTCCATGGAGATCTCTAGGAAGCTTTCATGGAGGTACTCTGCAATCCTTTGCAGAAGGTTTCTGGGAAGGGCTGCCTTATTTCTTCCACCATGGTAGGACACTGTCTCACGCCACTCTGGTATTAACTCTGCTGGTATTATATGCTGCAATGCTGTGTGCTGCAAAGAACTAGGTCTGTACCCAGATGCTTGCAGCAGTTGCTCCCATGCTGTCGCTGTTACCCTCAGGAGACTGATATCGCATAGGGTCACCTAGGGGAAATGGGGGAAGGTTTCAGTGCAATTCTTGAACCGCAAACAATAGAAGTAATCCGCCCCCCTTTGGTGAAATCTGGGTCACACAGCCAAGCTTTCCCTACTGTATCATGGCTGTGGTTGGAAAGGATCACTGGGTATTGCAAGCAGCATTGAAAAAAGTGGGGGCACAGCTTCCTGTGTGTCTCCCTCCTCCCCAACCCAGTGCCACTTTTGTAAAAAAACAACCATTTGGGGAGCTGTACACTGGTGCCTGTCCTCAAGCCCCATCCAGGTTGCTGGGGGAAGGGGGCATTTCTCAAGTTCCCAATGACGTCATTACAAAAGTAGCCGCACAAGACCTGTCACTCATGCCTCATGGCCATACTGACTATGGCTGGAGCAGCAAACCGACTCTTGCAAGAGCCAGCGGTTGTGATTACATTGTGGCTTGCAGTGTATTAAGGGGTGTATTTTTAATAAAAAATAATCAACCCTGCATCAGAAACAATGTAGGCACTGTCAATGGTTCCCTTGTGCTTTGCATTCCTTGCAGCTGAAACCTAGTCCATTGTGTATGGTCTAATGTGGGAGAAGGTGGCCATGCCCCACCACACCTGTGAGAGATGTCCGAATTGGAGGGCGGAGTTTAAAAGGGAGAAACCCAGTTCAGCTGGGGGCAGGCCAATGAAGAGTGCAAGTCTCCAGTCCTCAGCTCCTGGAGCAAGGGCTGGCTAAAGGCAAGAACTCTTCAGATGACTGGTGACCCCCCGCCCTCAGACGGACTGTTACAGATACCCTTGTGACAAGACGGTGCCTTTACACTAGCCGGTGAGCCTAGTTGGGCCCACAGCTTTACAGAAGCCTTCTGAGGGAAGAGAGCTTTACCATATCTCTGGGATGACTGGTTTGCATTTGCTTCTTTTGTGTTTATTGATAACCCCCTAGAAGGGATGGACTGTTCAGGGCTCAGCTGGGGGGCTGAGCCTCTTAAGACTGGACTGGTGTGGTGGAACACCCAGACGTGGCACAGGAGAGGCCTGGGACCCAGGTGAGAGCCGAGGGGGTGCCTTGGTGTGGGAATTTGGGTGACTGTGACCCCATAGTGCTGGGCACTGTATTTGAGTAGTGCCTAGAGAGATGCCCCAAGGGAGACAGCCCCATAGTGCTGGGTCCTTTACAAACAGAGCAAGAGACAGCATCTACCACTAAAGTTATAGTCTATAGGCAAGACATGCAAAGGGCAGGAAGAATTACCTCCATTTCATAGATAGAGAGCTGGAGCACAGAGCGATTAAATGACTTGCTTGATATCATGCAGGAACCCAAATCTCTTCTGTCCAAATTTAGCGCCTTAACCACAAAAATGATTGTCCTCTTATAAGTAGCCATAAGGGGCATCCTGGGAGGATCATTCTTGATACCATGATTTATTTGTTTTCCTGTCCATCTGCATTAAATGAGTTGTTTTGCTCTATTTATATGAAACCAGAGATTATCAGTGAATTTTAATAATAAAATGTCATCTTCCTGAAATGACAATGGTAATGCCCAAGGTCTTCTGCTTTGGGTATTACTGAGCAGTTAATTTTTCTGTCCCAAAGGCAAGTCTGTCAATATCTCGTATTTTATTTCCTGAAATCTTTATCACTATATATGTGTATAAGGCCGTCCAGCATCTGCTTTTGTGATCTACTTTCTGACGTCCAAGGCACTAATGCAAAGTCTAAATGGGCCATAGTGCTGCTTCAGCCGATCATCTCTGTATAAAGTCACCACCATTCCTGTCTGTGTCTTAAAATTGTATTTACTCACCGGCTTGCAGCACTAAAGAAAACAGATTGTGGAACCATGCTTAATACCATTCAGCACCCTTTTCTAGAGCCACCTGGTCATAGAAAGAACAGATTTGTATATTCCAGCACATGCCAGCATCGCTTGCTTTATAACATTAACTAGATTCTTTTAAACATGGGGACCATTTGAAGAAAGGGTCATGAAAATGTGTAGGTTAGTCTATTAAAATGTGTAATAACTATGTGGCTAATTGTTTGTTTTTTGTTTGTTTTTCTGGGGGCTAACACAGATACAATAATTGCACAAAATCCTGCTCCTCTCATTCAGGGTTATTGGAACTGCTCACCTGAATGTGGCATGATTTGGCCCATACTATATATTAAATGTCTGAACTTGTTCTGTACTATGTCTGGAAACAACCAAAGAGGTATATTAGTACATTTATGACATGGTTTACTGTTGTCATGTACTCTCTTGATAAGTGGTGGTGTAGCAAACAATGAAAAGGAAGACTGGTTGTGGTAAGAATCACTATACATTATGTAAACCTAAGTCTTCTAACAAAAGCACTTTAAAGTTTGATGGGGTTTGCAGCACCAGTTGCTAAGAGACAGTTGGATCCATTTGGAACAAATGTATAACACGTTGTGAATTAGGATTGTCTACATATGCAAATTAATCTGGAATAAGGTAAAGCAGTGGTTTTCAAACTGCAGGTCACGACCCAGTACTGGGTCACAAAATGTAAGGCACTGGGTCGCGGCAGCTCTGATCAGCACTGGCGATCGGGCCATTAAAAGTCCCATCAGGGGTGCTGCCTGGCTAAGGCAGGTTAGTCCCTACCTGTTCTGACACCATGCTGCGCCTTGGAAGTGGCCAGCAGCAGGTCCGGCTCCTAGGCGGGGGGACCGTGGGGCTCTGCATGCTGCCCCTGCCCCGAGCACTGGCTCCACACTCCCATTGGCCAGTTCCTAGCCAATGGGAGCTGGGGACGGGGGGCGGTGCCTGCAGGTGAGAGCAGCGCGGAGCTCCTTGCGCGCACCTTCGCCTAGGAGCCAGACCTGCTGCTGGCCGCTTCTGGGGCGCAACACTGTCCACAGTGCCAGGACAGGCAGGAAGCCTGCCTTAGCACCCCCGCTGTGCCACTGACCAGGAGTCGCCCGAGGTAAGCCTGTGCCCCAATCCCCTGACCCTGCCCCCCCCCCCAAACCGAGAGCCCTGACACCCCTCTGGCACCCCAACCCCCTGCCTCAGCCCAGAGCCCCCTCCCTCACCCTGAACCCCTCATTCCTGGCTCCACCCCACAGCCCTCACCCCCGTACCTCAACCCTCTGCCCCAGCCCTGAGCCCCTCCCACACCCAAACCCCTCATCATCAGCTCCATTGGGTCGTGGGCATCAACAATTTTCTTCAAGTGGATCGCCAGAAAAAAGTTTGAAAACCACTGAGGTAAGGTATACATTTTAAAAGGATTAACTATTCCTGACTAACATCCTGTGTAGATGCTCTTGGACGTGGATTCAACTAATTCAGAATAAGGCATCCATTTCAGAACAAGAGTGAATCAAGAATCGCTATTCTGGGACAAATCCTGACATAGACAAGTCCTAAATAACACTAAGAGGCAGATCCAAATTCTATTGAACTCAGTACAAGTGTTTCCATTGACGTCAATGGACTTTGGATCAGGCCCTAAAATTTGAGCCACATTTGGTAAAATCATGGCCACTGAAAAAATTCTGTTGATATTATTATGTTGTAAAACGGAACCTTGGGTAATTAAATGTAGGTGAAATTCACCCCGGTGCAAAGGGCATATACACAATGTAGATCCCACTAAGCCACATTTGAGGGTTTAAGTGGAATGTAAGGCCTGCTCTACACTAGAATCACTTACTTCGCATCCTTATGGCACGGGATCGACGGCCGCCACTCCCCTGTCGACTTTGCTTCCGCCTCTCACCGAGCTGGAGGTCAGCAGTCGATGGGAGAGCGATCGGGGATCGATTTATCGCGTCTACACTACACACGATTAAATTGATCCCCGATAGATCGATCGCTATCCGGCGGGTAGTGTAGACGTACCCTAAGTGGTGTATGTGCCTTGTGCTGGCCCTTTGTACAGGAGTGAATTTCACACTGTAAACATAACTGTAACCTTGTTGGGATCTGTGTGTTTTATGTGTATTATTGTATTCTACACTGTCAATGAAAAGAGTGCTCACACATTGCATCAGCAGCAGCCCTCGTTTAGTATTATTGTTAAGCTTTAACTTCTTTGTAGTTATTTTGTAGCTGTAACTTCAGTGATTGCACACCGGAAACAGGTTGCACAGCTGACATCCGAAACAAAATTAAGAGTCATATGAAGATAGGACATTGCCACAGCTCTGGCGTAATTAGGATTCATCATAATCCAATACAGGAAATTGGCACATCTGCTTTTCAGGCTGTTGATCCAACTGTGTTGCTGAATGTGCGCACTGGCAATGGGAGTTCTGATGCATCTTGCTGTGTTCTGCAAAGCTGTCTTTGCATAAATATTTACATAATTTCCTCCAAACATCGGTGTAAGCAGTTGTTTTTAACACTTTTTTCCTCCCATGTGTAATACTCGGTTTTTCTTCCCCGATCCTGAGAAAGAAGTGTTGACTTTATGTTACGTGTCTCATTCTGAATCAGGTTAAATAAACAGTGGTAAATTTTTAACCAATATACTCACAAGTAGAGCAAAGGTTCACTTCTGGCTTTTTGATAGCGATAACATGGGCCTGATCCTCCTTCTGTTGAGGTCAATGACTAAACCACCAATGAAGTCAGTGGATGCAAAATCAGGGGCTGCTTTGTATTTGAGCCCACCTCTGTTTCCTCTTTCAGATCCCTCTTCCTTGATTTCAGGAACGCATTGCCTTTTTTATGAAGTAGATTATTCCTCTGGCTATGGAGAGTTAATGTCTATTGTTCAAGGTTGGCATAGCCAACTGGCTGCTGGGGAAGGCAGAAATGGTCATCACAACAATATTGTCGCAATTAAAAAAACATTTTTTTTTACAGCTGGATTGTCCCTTCACAATCTGCTCTGAGTCATGAGTGGTCCCAGGAGCAGAAGACCAGGGATGGAGTTGATATTCTCAGTCACAGTTCTTTCCCTTGTTCTCCCAATGGGCACAGGTCAGAAGCAAGTTACTTCCTGCTCTGTGCTAGCCAGCACCGGTGTCGGCACCTTGGCTCTTTCCTTTCCCTGCCTCTGCTCAAACATTCCCACCTCACCTGTGCAGAGTGGAGAGTAGCAGCCCCACTGAAGTGGCTTTCCCCCTGTGCTGTGAGTCACGACCTGCAGTGCAGGTAGCCCGTATAGGAAAACAAGTGGGGCCTTCTGCCTTCTGATGCTTCTGTATGATATTGTAAGGACCTATCCTAATGTGGCCCTTGCCGATTTTGACCATCAATGGTCCCATATATAATAAGGATAGCATAGCTGCCTAGCACAATATTAGTGTGCTCAGAATTTTCAAATTTGCAGGGTCTCTGTTTGGGTGATTTCAGAAGCTTCTCTAGTTGTCCAAAAATATTGCTAATATTTGCAAGCTCTTGTGCACATCTTGCTTTTAGGCCTGGTCTACACTAGGAGGTTATGTCGAATTTAGCAGCATTAACTCGAATTAACCCTGCACCCGTCCACACAACGAAGCTATTTATTTCGACATAGAGGTCTCTTTAAATCGATTTCTGTACTCCTCCCCGAAGAGGGGAGTAGCGCTAAATTCGACATGGCCATGTCGAATTAGGGTAGGTGTGGATGGAATTTGATGCTAATAGCTCCAGGAGGTATCCCACAGTGCACCACTCTGTTGACGCTCTGGACAGCAGTCCAAGCTCGGATGCTCTGACCAGCCACACAGGAAAAGTCCCGGGAAAATTTGAATTCCTTTTCCTGTCTGGCCAGTTTGAATCTCATTTCCTGTTTGGACATCGTGGCGAGCTCAGCAGCACTGGCAACGATGCAGAGCTCTCCAGCAGAGGTGACCATGCAATCTCAGACTAGAAAGAGGGCCCCAGCATGGACTGATTGGGAAGTCGTGGATCTGATCGCTGTGTGGGGCAATGAGTCCGTGCTTTCCGAGCTGCGATCGAAAAAACGGAATGCGAAGATCTACGAGAAGATCTCCAAAGCCATGACGGAGAGAGGATACAGCCGGGATGCAATGCAGTGCCGCGTGAAAATTAAGGAGCTGAGACAAGGGTACCAGAAGACCAAAGAGTCAAACGGACGCTCCGGATCCCAGCCCCAGACATGCTGTTTCTACGAGGCACTGCATTCCATTCTAGGTGTGGCCGCCACCACTACCCCACCACTGTCCGTGGACTCTGACGATGGGGTATTGTCGACGGCCGCTTCCTCGGAGATGTTCGCAGACTGGGAAGATGAGGAAGGAGATGAGGAGGACGAGGCAGTTGACCGCGCTTTCAACGCTGATTTCCCCAACAGCCAGGATCTCTTCATCACCCTCACGGAGATCCCCTACCAACCCTCCCAAGGCAGTAACCCGGACCGTGAATCAGGGGAAACATCAGTAGGTAAGTGTTTTAAACATTTTATTTTGAACAGAATAGGAATGGTATCTTTACAATGGGTTTTTCATGACTTTCATGACTAGGCGCTTTACTTTTTAGTCCTTGCCAGTGCAGCTACTGGAAAATTCTGTCAATATGTCCGGGGATAGAGCAGAAATCCTACTGGGACATCTCCACGAAGGTCTCCTGGAGGTATTGTGAAAGTCTTTGCATCAGGTTCCTGGGGAGAGCGGCCTTATTGCATCCTCCATGGTAGGAAACTTTTCCGCGCCAGGCTAGCAGCAAGTACTCCGGGATCATTGTCTCGCAAAGCATGGCGGCATACGGCCCTGGTGCTTGCTGGCATTCACGCAGCATGCGGTCTTTCTCTGTCTCCGAAATCCTCATCAGAGTGATATCACTCATGGTGACCTGCTTTGAATTAGGGGAATGTTAGTATTGGGACTGGTTGCCTGTTCCTTTACATAACTGTAACCAGCCGTTTACAGCCACGCGGTGGAGGCGTGACAGGGGCAGCATGCGGGGATCTTTCCCGGGGACACCTGCAAGGGGGGTGGGATGGGGCAGAGTTCATGCTGGCCGGATTGCCGGCAGCAGGAACTGGCCAACGCTAGGAGCATTGCTTGGAATGTGAAAGGAGGGCACTGCTATAAATTAAGCTTTAAGCAGCCAAAAGTCTACGGCTTACCATGTCCGCCTGCTAGCCGAATTCCGTTGTCTGGCCCCGCTTGTGTGATCTGTACAGCAAGACCCCAGGCACTCAATGGGAAGGCCGAAAATTCGACCTTGTACTGAGTGCGCATGTGATAGGTGCTGTGCATGGTCTTGTTCACAGAGAGACTATATTAATTGTTCGCAAAACTGTATCTTTCTGAGGAATTCACTCCCTTTTTCCCATCCCACAGCTGCGAGTGTCTCCCGAGCTACCCCGGCATCCCCTTCCCAGAGGCTGGCGCAGATCAGGCAACGAAAGAGAAGGACACGGGACAAGACGTTCTCAGAACTTATGGGCTGCTCCCGAGCCGAGGCGGCACAGCAGACCCAGTGGAGGGAGAACATGTCGCAATACCAGCGATCACACAGCCAACGGGAGGAGAGGTGGCGGCAGGAAGACCAGCAGGCGACTCAAACGCTGCTTGGACTAATGAGGGAGCAAACGGACACGCTCCGGTGCCTTGTAGATGTTCTGCAGGACCGGCGGCAGGAGGACAGAGCCCCGCTGCATTCTCTCTCTAACCGCCCTCCCCCCGCCACAAAGTCCCATCCCCCCCTCACCCAAAGTCCCAAGAAGGAGGGGCGGCAGGGGCCGTGAAAACAGTCACTCCATCCCTGCAGACTGCTCAAGTAACAGAAGGCTCTCATTCCCCAAAATTTGATAAGTCCTTTCCGTCACTTCAAAAGCACCTCACCCAAGCCCCCGTCCCAGTTTCATCCCCTAACTGTGTAGTTGTTAATAAAAAATATGTTTCTGTTAATTACTGTTTCCGTCATGTTCTTTTAAAGGAGAGTGTGTTTGAAGGGGGTTGTTAATTGGAGAGGACAGTCACCTTTACGAGGGTACAGACACGAGGGCAGGTTCAGCAGAAGGTGACACACACATTGCAGTCACTAGGCACCCTGGTCAGACTGGGAGGTGGTTTTCCTGTTCTGTGTGTGGGGGCTATGTGAGTTTGTGGTGGGGGAGGGCAGTTACAGATCTTATGCAGCGGTCCTTAGCCTGGATGACAGAGCCACGCAGCAGGGGTTCTGTAACCGCCCTCCCCCGCCACAAAGTCACATAGCCCCCACACACAGAGTCCCGAAAAGGAGGGGTGGCAGGCTCCGTTGAAACAACCAGTCCACCACTGCGGACCGCTCTAGGAGCAGGAGCCTGTCATTCCTCGAGTTTAGAAGCGTCCTTTCCATCACTACACCCGCTCCCCACCACAGTCTGCGTCCCAGTTTCAACACTTTACCACGAAATCCTTAATAAAGAAAACGGTGTTAATGAACAAAGTTTCATTTATTTTATTGTTAAAGCTGTGTTGGAAGGAGGGGAAGGGGGTTGGTAACTGGAGAGGATAGTCAACATTAACTGGGTAAAGAAATGGGGGCAGGTTCAGCTTCTGTTTAAACAAACTTCATAGTCACAGGTTACCCTGCTCACTCTGGAACCTAGTTTTCAAAGCTTCCCGGATGCACAGCGCATCCCGCTGGGCTCTTCTAATTGCCCGGCTTTCTGTCTGGGCGTAATCAGCAGCCAGGTGATTTGCCTCAACCTCCCACCCCGCCATAAACGTCTCCCCCTTGCTCTCACAGAGATTGTGGAGCACACAGCAAGCTGCAATAACAATGGGGATATTGGTTTCGCTGAGATCAGAGCGAGTCAGTAAGGTTCTCCGTCTCCCCTTGAGACGTCCAAAAGCACACTCCACCACCATTCTGCACTTGCTCAGCCGGTAGTTGAAGAGTTCTTTTTCACTGTCCAGGGCGCCTATAGGGCTTCATGAGCCAGGGCATTAGCGGGTAGGCTGGGTCCCCGAGGATGACTATAGGCATCTCCACATCCCCAACAGTTATTTTGTGGTCTGGGAAGTAAATACCTTCCTGCAGCCGTCTAAACAGACCTGAGTTCCTGAAAACGCGAGCGTCATGAACCTTGCCCGGCCATCCGACGTTTATGTTGGTAAAACGTCCCCTATGGTCCACCAGTGTTTGCAGCACCATTGAAAAGTAGCCCTTACGGTTAATGTACTGGCTGGCCTGGTGGTCCGGTCCCAGGATAGGGATGTGAGTTCCATCTATAGCCCCACCGCAGTTTGGGAATCCCATCGCAGCAAAGCCATCTATGATCACCTGCACGTTTCCCAGGGTCACTACCTTTGAGAGCAGTAGCTCAACGATTGCGTTGGCTACTTGCATCACAGCAACCCCCACTGTAGATTTGCCCACTCCAAAGTGATTCGCGACTGACCGGTAGCTGTCTGGCGTTGCAAGCTTCCAGAGGGCTATGGCCACTCGCTTCTGGACAGTCAGGGCTGCTCGCATCCGGGTGTCATTGCGCTTCAGGGCAGGGGACAGCAACTCACAAAGTTCCAGGAAAGTTCCCTTACGCATCCGAAAGTGTCGCAGCCACTGTGATTCATCCCAGACCTGCAGCACTATGTGGTCCCACCAGTCCGTGCTTGTTTCCCGGGCCCAGAATCGCCGTTCCACAACATCAACATGACCCATTGCCACCATGATGTCCACGGCGTGGGGTCCCGTGCTTTGTGAGAGGTCTGTGCCCCTCTCAGACTTAATGTCCTCACCGCGCTGCCGTAGCCTCCTCGCCCGATTTCTAAGCATCTGCCTCTGAAAAAGGTGGATGATAAGGTGCGAGGTGTTGACAACGGCCATAACTGCAGCGATGATCGCAGCGGGCTCCATGCTCGCAGTGCTGTGGCGTCCGCACTGTCAATCACCAGAAAAGTGCGCGAACTGATTGCCCGCCGGCGCTTTCACGGAGGGAGGGCGGGAGTGAGAGTTGAACGACGACAGTTACCCAAAACCACCCTCGACACATTTTTGGCCCCAGCAGGCATTGGGGGCTCGACCCAGAATTCCAATGGGCAGCGGGGACTGCGGGAACTGTGTGATAGCTGCCCACAGTGCACCGCTTCCAATGTCGACGCTTGCCCCGTTAGTGTGGACTCACAAAGTCAAATTACTGTCCTTAGTGTGGATACACACGTTCGACTTTGTAATATCGGTTCCACAAATTCGCTTTAAGTAAAATCGAACTACTCTCGTAGTGTAGACATACCCTTAGTTAAGATCTCTTCCCCTCCCCCCCATTTTCAAGGAGTAGTACAGACTGCAATACACAATGGCACCACTTTAATTATTCCTGAAAGGAATGATTACTGAGGAATTTTGAGTTTGCATAAGTACTCAGCTTTGTCTAGACAGATCATTTCTATCTGGATGATACGTGCAATGAGCAGAAATAATTATTTTAAAGTTCCTGTATTGCTTAACTCTACCCTCTTTATTTTGGTTTGGTAAAGAATAACCATAGGCAACATCTATAACTGAAAAACAAAAAGTTTCTATTACTAATCTCCTGTCAGCTATTACACTTTTATAATTCGTGCCACTTATTTAGTTTCTGTTCTCCCATTGCAGATGAGACTCTGACTTTCATCATTGTTACTCATATCCTGTGATGGGACGAAAGGGGTATTTGGTACACGTGCCTGGAAACAGGTTCTGTTTTGGCTGCTAAAGGGGTCCTTTATGTGGCAGAATTGGCCTCCAGTGGCTACCCCTGAGGGCAGCATAGAGCTGCTGGAACAGCTCTCCAATGCCCACCCCACACGCCCTGCAGCTTCTGTGTCTAGGGAAATGGGGGGTGTGGCTCTGGCTAAACTTGCTTGCTAGAATGTTCCCCAGGTACTGCTGCAGCTCAGTATGGGTTAGAGCAGCCCTAAGGCTTCTCTAACTTACATCAAGGGCTGAGCAGGCTCCAGGAAGCCCCAGTATATGGGAAGGACCAAAAGTGTCGGAAAGCCCCTTGTCTCTCGCCCTATTCCCATACCAAACAGGGCTCAGGAAGAATGGAGAATCTGGCCCATGTGTATATAGTTAGTTACAATTATGATTTCATTCAGAAGCCAAATTTCCCTCAAAAAAACTTTTGGCTCTATTTAAGTATCCTACAGAGAGTGAGTTGTCTCACTGTTTACAGTCATCTTGGAAAACAAATTGCAAAAAACCAACCTTCCAACATTTTGGCTAGTTTATATTCTATGATTAAAATTTTGTTTTGCACTCACTTGATTTTGGATGACCACGTTAAACTCCCCTCTGTTGAGCCAGCCTAGTAGCTGTGACAAAGGGGTGTCTTGCCTCGTTAAATAGTGTCCTACTGAGCCATTTAAGGAGTTGTGTTGACATGTATCTAAGGATGGGTCTTTGCTTAGGGTTGGGACACATGAACACTCTCAGGATGTTAAAATGTAAGGGGCATCTCTAATATTAGGGATGAATATTTCTCTCTAATTGCTTTAGTTTTGGGGTATGTCCACTTCAGTCTCTCACAGAGTGCTGTTTGTCCAAAGGTCTGGCCAGCTATCACCACTCATCCCCTCTGGGCCAAAAGGAAGTTAGGTGTTTGATGTGGGCCAGGGAGAATCAAAATTAGGTAAAAGATTGTGGTGGTGGGTGCTAACAGGGAAACTCGGGGAGGTGTATCTATCTGTGTTGTTAAATGTTGTACAAGGAGAAAAGATGTTTCAAATGGTTCTATTTGCCACTTCCTGTGAGGTAAATTTTGATCTTGATCTTGTGATTGTTTATGCATTAATCTTACGTCTGAAAGCTTTTGCTGCTGCTGTTGGGTTATTTTTCTTAATGTCATTTTGAAAAGCCCTATTTTAAAAGAACATTGGTTTCCCTGTTCTCCTAGATCCAAACAACTTCCACTGCATGCAGTAATAAAGAGCTGTTATGAATACTTTTCTCTTAGATTATTTTTTATTAATTTACCATTGGCAAAATGTGATTCCTTTGCACTGAAGTAAAAAGATGCCTGATCATTTCTTCCTCCATTCAGCAATTAAATTCGTGTTTAAATTCATTAAACATGTGCCTAACTTTAAGCACGTGAGCAGCCCCATTGCCTTCCATGCAACTACTCATGTGCTTAAGTGTCTTGCTGAATCAGGGCCATACTCTATAAAGCATACAGCGGCAGTGATTAAACAGAGATGTTCAAATCTGTATTGTCAAACCCCGCTAGCTAACAGGTATACCTCATCCCGGTCCTGGGACTGTCAGGAAAAGGACAGGAGCTGGTGCGTGTCACTGATGCTCTCCCCACTTGTTGACAAACCGCTTCATCTACATCTTGGCTGATTGTGGTTATTCCATTCTCCTGGCAGTAGAACGACTATGAAACATGCAAATGCACATTGCAGGAGACAAGTGGTTCATGAATAGAGAAAAGTGAATCAAGTCTGGATAAAACCTCAATGAACCCCAATCTTCTTTGCCCAGATTTAAAAAAAAAACAGAATATTTTGGAGATCTGAAAAAGTTCAGTTCTCACAAGATATCCAGCCCTGTTTTGTGGACATATGGCGTGAAACCCTGCCCATATTTAGGTCAGGGAATTTTTGCCACTGATTTCAGTAGCACCAGGTTTTCACTCATAAGGCTTAGATACTTGAAAAAGGGTTAGGTAAACATCCACATTTTTGGGTCCTTATCTGAATGGAACCTCCAAACCTTTTGAGTTTCACCCCTTCACTACTCAAAAGTGGAAGTTAAACTGGCAGTTTGGTGGTCTCTTGCTAGTCATAAGAACATAAGAATGGCCCTACTGGGCACTTGTATTTCCAAATAACCCACATCTCTTTGCAGTTCCACTCAAGCCTACTACTACAGCTGGGGTGCCGTAGGTCAAGAGTCAAGGCTGAGAAGTAAAGGGCAGGCAGCATCTTCCCACACTATCCCCAGTTCTATTTGTCTTTCAATGTCATCCACAATTTTTTTGTTTTGTTTAAAGATTAAGCTTTTCATCTTGCCTATAAGGAACCAAGGGGAAGAATGACATTTTAAGATGCTTTGTTAAATCACAGTAATTTCAGATTAAATCCCTGAGTGCTTAATAACCTGGGGCCATACTCAGAAGAGATGTGGAAGGTGGTATAAGTTGGAATCTCATATACTAATTAAGGTTCTTTTACACTCACTTAGTCTCCCTTAGATTAATTTGTAATCTCTCTGCTGATGTCTAAATGAGTTTAACTGGAAGAAAGTGTATATTTATTATTTATTACAGTTATTTATTTGTTTATGCTTGAAGGCACAACAGACATCAGGGCTCCATTGTGATAGGCTCTCTACAAACAGTAAGAGAAAGTCCCTACCCTGAAGAGTTTGCATTCTCAATAGATAAGAGGGTGGGGGAAAGGAAGTAGTATTATCCCCATTTTACAGATGTGGAACCAAGGCACAAAGAGACTGAGTGACTTGTCCAAGGTCACACATGAAGTCTGTGGCAGAACTAGGCCCTGAGTTTCAGTCAAATACCTTAACCATCCGCCTTCTTCACTTTAACATGTACCTTTTTCGAGCTCCTTGGCTTGTAAGTTGCACAACTTAAGACTCATTGAGTCTTCAGTAAACTGGGTATAGGTCCCTATAAGGAAGTATACCTGGCTTACATCACCTTTTGTACCACTCCTGAATTTGGCCCCACACACATATTTATTGTGATGACTATGTGTTAAAAGCCAGTGAGGCCAGCAACATTTACTTCAATTGCATGGAACAGTATGGTATTCCAAGAGATAAATTAATTTAACTTTGAAAGCATGAATATATTTGTGAACTTCTAGGTAATTTCTAGAAGCGGGGGGACTTTTTAATAAATTCTGGGAACTAAAAAAAAAGTTGCTGGTCATTGTGTGGGCTGTAAAAGGAACCAGAAGAATAACCTGTGTTTTTCTTGTGTGCAAAGTAACTAGCCATATGCTTTTCTTATGTACGTAAGTGGTCATCTTTGTATCATCTAACCACTTCAACAAAACTTGTTTGACTCATCTGCCACTTCAGCAAAAGCAAAAGAGTAAAAAGGAATTCCCACACTTGGAAACAAGAAAACAGCATGGGTTTAATAAATATTCACTTGGCAGGCAAAGTCAGTATAAAAATATGGATAGTCAAATGCATTTGAACTAAGGTTTCCTGGCAGACTGGATAATATGACAGATATACTACAGGCCAGACCAAAATTCTTGGGGCTCCAGGCTGGGTTCTATAGTACTAAAGACTGGTTTTCCAGCATTGACACTCGTTCTCTGGTACATCAAATGCTAGTTCATAATGCAGCTGGAAAGATAAAGGCCAGCCTTGCCTCAGCGTTTCTTAAATTGAATTGATTATAAAGCAGATAAGCATCCCTGCTTATCTAAAACTTGTCTTAGTTTTGTTGGTTATTTGATAACGCATAGGCTAGTCATTCCTTAATCCTTTTTCATGTTCTTGTGTGTCTCTGGGAAATGAGCAATAGAGTTTATTTGCTCTTTGTCTGGCTAGCTCAAAAGCCCTATAAACTTTATGGGGCGGATCCTGAGGGAGGAGACTAAAGAGGGGGAAATCGCCATCAGGCTGCCTTCACGGCAGTGCTGTCCCTTATTGTTTAAGAGGAGGGGGATTTACTATCTTCTGTGCAACAGGCTGCATGTCTGGTCCTGCGATCTATGCAGACCCTGCAAGATCCACACCAATCCTGAGGGATCAGCAGTAAGCCTTGTTGCCTTCATGCCAGGTGGTCCTTCCCCACCGTGGCTCCAGCGGGTATACTGTCATTCCCGTGGAATTGAGATGGGATCGTGTGTGTTTGTGTGCATTCCACTGGCCTTCAGCGCTGCCCCACTGGCTACGCATGGAAGCTCCTTTGTGGGGCCAGCAACAGCAGTGGGGACAGGTCAACTTGGGGAGGGGTCGCTCCTTGCCTGGATTCAGGGGGCCATGATTGGGCCAATTAGCAATATCTTTTATTTTTTAATGAACGTGGGCTGTGATAGGTTGCTAGTGGTTCTTGGACCTACTTCTGAAGTCAATGGGAGTTGTGCATGTTTATGGGAAGAGAGTATTGTGATACTAAGGCTGTTTTCTATAATACTTGTGCAACCCAAACCCCTTTTAAGTCAATGGCAGTTTAGGGTATATGAGTATGGCAGGACTGGGCCCAGAGTATGTGTGTGTGTATATATATATATATATATATATACTATTTTTCATTATTCTATTTTTTAATTCCTGTCTGATACAGGCATTTCATTCTGTACTGCTGCATTTGTGCTCAAACCAAAAATAAACATATATATACACCTCTACCCCAATATAACGCGACCCGATATAACACGAATTCGGATATAACGCGGTAAAGCAGTGCTCCGGGGGGGGCGGGGCTGCGCACTCCGGCGGATCAAAGCAAGTTCGATATAACACGGTTTCACCTATAACGCGGTAAGATTTTTTTGGCTCTCGAGGACAGCATTATATCGGGGTAGAGGTGTGTGTGTGTGTGTGTGTGTGTGTGTGTATATGTATATATATACACACACACACACACACACACGTGTAATAATGTTGGTACATATTTTCCCCCCATGGTAACAGGGCTAGTTTTGAGATTGACCTATGGCATATAATGACATACAAGGAATGGTGATAATAACTTGCAAAACTCGCTCTTTTAATAAGAAATAACATTTGTTAAAATGTCTGTAGTTCATAATTTCTGTTTTCCCTGATGCCGTCTTATTTGTCTGATCTCACAAGAGTGGAATTGTGTTGTGATCCCCAACAAGAACACAGTTTAAAATTCCGTGTGAAGTCCCACTGTTTTGACTATCAGTTCAGTGGGGGAAACCGTTGTGTTAGAAGTGTCAAGGAAATGATGGATGTTAAAGACATCCACTTTGCCAGCTTATGGTTGGTGTGATTCTTTTTGTATTTTACCCTGTATGAACAAGAAAGATGTTAATTAAAAGACCAGAGATTCAAGGAAGATAAAAATATCAATCGATAATACAGTATATTTATCTCAAATACACCTCAGTGACATTTATCTAAAGACTCATGATGTCAGGATTCTCTTGAGTTACATCTCCGTGTTTATGCACACAGCACACTGGAGGTCCCATTGTGAAAGTGTGCAGTAAGCAGCCCTTTCGTAAAGCCACATCTAGACTCATGAGAGAGAGGTTGTAAAAGATGAGGTTTTTTTCTTTGAACAGTTTTCAGGATTACAAACAATACGCAATTGTTCTTGAACCAAAGATGTTCAATGTTTCGCAGGCTAGGATGAAAGTCTATTTATCTTAAGGGTGGCCCCGTGGTATAGCAGCTAGGACATTGGCCTGGTTGCCGGGAAACCTGGGCGTGAGGTTGTATGCTGTGTCTATCGCAGCACAGCACACGCAAGATCAGCCTAGGTGGAGGCAGCGCTCTAAGCCACGTTTTTGGCTTTGGCATTTTGGGTTGATCTGGGGCTGAAACAGCTTTAAATCCCAGCAACCCTGCCTGGGCTCTCTGTGGACAGCTCTGCAACCTGGAACAGCCACAGCAGGGCTTGCAAGGGGTCCAGTATAGGGCACCCTGTGCTAAGAGCATAGCCAGCTATGAGGTTTCTATAGCCCTTGTATAGCAGGGCAGTAGCAGAGGGAAGAATTCCTATCCTGGTTCTGTTCCTGGCTCTGCCCCTGATCTACTGGGTCATTTAACTGCCTTGTGCTTCAGTATCTCCATCTGTAAAATGAACATAACAATACCTCTCTCTCTTTGTAAAGTGCTTTGAGACCTACAGCTGAAAAGTGATGTATAAGAGCTAAATACTACTAAGTGCAAATCATGGGTTAAAATCTGCCACCATTGAGACCTCCGTAGTCCCATTGAAGGCAATGGTGTTACATGGGTTCAAATTAAGCCAGAATTTCCTCCAGTGGTTCTTAATCAAAGAGAATCTTCTGAGTTTTAAAGGATGGAAAGTATAAAACACCAAAGGGAAAAGTTACAGGTGAAGATGGATTATAATGGGGAAATTAGGTGATATTACTAATTCTGGACTAGTAATTGTAGCCTAGAGACAAATGAAAGCCTCCTGAAAACCCAAATGGAACAAATATCATAGAAATGGAAACAAAAGGGTCAGGCTTAGAAATTCAAGCATCAAATATTTTAAGTGTTAAATGTTTTAGGATCTTGGGAACAAATGGAGCTTTTAGATCACCAGTAATGTCCTATCAATATGTATACTTCCCAGTGTGTACAAATGTTCCATACAAATTCAATTTCATAATAGCCACAAGGCACTACAGACTACGGCTCATCGAAGACAGAGGTTTATTCACAAATGACTTATTTGACAATGGATGGAAACAAAATTAGTGTGGTAAATTGCTCCCAAATAACATCTGACATTCTCCAGCAGGCCATTCATTTCAGAGCAACTGTCAGGTGGTTAAAGTCATTGGGCTTTGGTCTTCCATCATATATTACCATTGAGGTGTACTATATTCTTCTACAGCGGCACAGTATAGCTTATTGACTGAATATTCTTGTATATGGAATTTAAACTGAAGATGGGATTTTGGTCAGTTTATTAAACAGTTATAGCAAATATGATATTAAAAGTCAGTATTCTAGTGACCATGCTTTGTTGGGAAACCATCATTTAATATTTTAAGAGGGAATCCTAATTTTGGGTCTCATCTAAGGGCCACTGAGGTGAATGGGTTTGGGATCAGCCCCTTTAAGTCTACAGCAGGGCTAGATTTAATGTAGTAAACCTGTACGACTTCATTGACGTCAGCAGCATTGCATCCGCATGCACCATGGTTGAATTTGGCCTCCTTCCTGCATTAAAACAAGTCAGTTAAAATGTTGTTAAAATGAATTTGGAGATGCATTAAGGCAGTGGTGTTCCCGAGAAAATAGAAGCTGTAATTTTGACCCCTTAGGCTTAGTGGTCATAAGGGGCTGTGGCAGAATCTCACAAAAATGAAACAAAAATTAGTGGTTAGAATCATTTATTTTTAACGTTTGCAATAACTTTGATTTACACAATCCTACTTGTGATTTGGTATTGTCATATGCACAGAATTTTCCATCCAGTTACACTTAGTAACTCACATGTAATGTATGCATGCTAGCCTTTAGATGTTATTTTAGGACTATTAATCATGTTTGAACTTCTGTAAAACTCTGAAACCCCAGATGGAAAAATCTAAAAGGTAACATTCTTGTGGTACAAAATGATGCTTTTTACAATACTTCATGTTTGCTCTGAATCCTTTAGCTTATGGTCCAAACCAAATGTTTGTTCCACATTTAGCAGTGCAAGGTCCATCTACTTTTTTAATTTTTAATTACTTTGTTATTTCAACTACACATTAGCTAGAGTAGATCGAAACTGTTTCCTTGGTACTCTGCAAACTGTAACCACCAAAATGTGATAAGGTACAGTACATAAGAACATAAGAATGGCCATACTGGGTCAGACCAAAGGTCCATCCAGCCCAGTATCCTGTCTGTCGACAGTGGTCAATGCCAGGTGCCCCAGAGGGAGTGAACCTAACAGGTAATGATCAAGTGATCTCTCTCCTGCCATCCATCTCCACCCTCTGACAAACAGAGGCTAGGGACACCATTCCTGGCTAATAGCCATTAATGGACTTAACCTCCATTAATTTATCTAGTTCTCTTTTAAACCCTGTTATAGTCCTAGCCTTCACAACCTCCTCAAGCAAGGAGTTCCACAGATTGACTGTCTTCTTCACACTGCGCACAGTCAACCTGTGGAACTCCTTGCATTGTGGAATTCCAGTCTTGCACTAGTTAAATCTGATCTTGGCAGGTAGCTCTGATACGTTATTTAAAGTCATGAGTCTTTTTGCTGAATTGGCTTAGATCTTGTGCTGCCAGGACACCATCCCTTCCATGAATGTAATTTCTACCCTTCTAAAAGGCAACACTATTTTAAAATGCCTGAAAAAACCAAGGTTTTCTTTTAATTAGAGGTTTCATAATTAGCATGGGTTTAAAATATTTCCAAAATATAACTAGTATTGCCTTCTCCTGCAATTTTAGCATGGGTCTCATGGTATTCTCTCCTTTAGTCATCGTAGAACACGATAATCTTGCCTTTCATTTTTGAAAAATAAGTTCCCTAGCCTCATGGCTGCAGAGAAGAATTTGAAAATGTGAATCCTACAGGCTCAGAAGCCGAAAAGAAAAGAAAAAGAAAATCAGTTTAGAAAAACGACAACAACTCCATGATTTTTGAATGCGTGGGCTTGTCAACTCCTCTAGTGTTTTGTTCAAAATGTATGTCAGGAGTGTCCAAAGCCTTGTTATTATAATAGACGCCCTTTGTTATTAGAATAGAAATAAAAATAAATAAATAAATCTCCAACTGTTGCACTCTTGACTGAATGTTTGACAGCATGAAATTGCACTGAAAACCCCAGATCGTTTCTGTGCAGTGCCACTTACCAACTGCAGTTCCCATTACAGTTAAGCTCTGCTTTTAGGCCTGGGTCTTGCAAGGTACTGTCCATTCCAGGACCTGCCCTAGCCAGGTACTTAAGCACTCCCTTGCTTCAGTTTGAACACTGGTTTAAATGCTTTGCAGGATCAGGGCCACAGTGCTCAGCATCTAGAGGATGGAGCCCTTAGAAAAAATTGTTCTCCTGGGGGTGGAAAAAAACCGACTTTTGCCAGGCTTCTGCTTTACTTATGGCACCTCTTTAAAAAGAAAACCACGTAAACCAACCCCCTGACTCTGGGCTCTTGTGAGGTCAAGTTTCAGCCTGATGTGAATGATAAAAGCAGAGTCAAACTTTTGTTTTGTTTTGTTTTTGCAGTCCGTGGTTTTATATAGTTTTGAAATCTGGCAACTGAATCAAAGCCAGGCGCCTCTGGGATGGTCCTGGAATTACTCCCTTGTAAGTACATGCGTGTGTGGGTGAGAGAGGCTCAGTCACCCTCTATCCCCACCCCTTTCAAAGAGACAACTCCAGGAGGAGTTGGCTGCAGTTTTTTGTGTTCTCTTCCTTTCTGCCGAGGTGATCACCGCCCTGGGGGGTCCGGAGCGAACGGGACCAGCGCTAGTGCACATTTAGTCACATCCTGAGGCCACAAAAGACGGCTGTTGGCTAAAAAACCACCCCCGAAAAGTTTCAGCGCGGTTTGTTGTGGGGAGGCGCTTCGCTCTGACTCCGGCGTGGGGTCGCCATTGCGGGAGCGTGTGGCCAGGAAAGCTGCCGAGCCGAGCGCAGGACGCACCCGGGGGAGCCCGGCCTGCCAGCCCCCCGCCAGGGAGGAGCGCAGCAGCTGCCAGCCAGCGCCCGTTGTCTCGGGGCGGGGGCCGAGGGATCCGGGATCCGCCAAGAGTTTTCTGCAACTCCCTTTGTCCTCGGCGCGCCCCTCGCTGCCTGCCGCGGCCGGACCCAGCTGCTCTGCGCGGGGCGATGGGGCCGAGCGGGGACAGGATGGGGCCCCGCCGGGCGGCCCCGCGGCTGCTCTGGTGGCTGGTGCTGCTGCTACCGTCGGCGCCGGTTCGAGCCCAGGAGGAGCCTTCCTGCCACGGCGCCTTCGACTTGTACTTCGTGCTGGACAAGTGAGTGGGGCCCGCGGGGGGCGGACGGGCCCCCCCCCCC
>NW_020664487.1:1568132-1590698 GCF_002925995.2 Terrapene triunguis
GTGTGTGTGTGCGCGCACGTGGGGGTGTAGGTGTGCGTCTTCATGGGGGTGTTGTGGGTGGGGGTGTCTCTGAGTGGGGGAGTAGGTATGTATTGGTGGGTGTGTCTCTGCATGGGGGTGTGTGTGTCTGCGTGGTGGGGGTGTAGGTGGGTGGGTGTGTCTCTGGGGGGGGGGGGGGGGGGGGTGGGGGGTTGGGTTGGGGTGGGGGGGGGGGGGGGGGTGGGTGTGTGTGTGTGTGTGTGTCTCTCTCTCTCTTGGTTGGGGTTCTGGGACAAATTGCATAGTGGGGATACTGAGAGCTACTGAACCAATCTGTAAATCCTGGATATGATGAAATTACTTCAAGCCAGGGGGTGCTGCTGCACCCTGAGTACCCCTAATTTCAGCACCTATTGCTGTAGGGGAGAGGGGTGTGTGTGTGTCTGCATGGGGGTGTAGTTGGTGTGTATGTAGGTAGGGTGTGGGTGTCTGTATGGGGTGTAGTTGGAAGGCTTGTGGCTACATGGGATGTCTCTATATGAGGATGTAGGTGGTGTGTGTCTCTGTATGGGGGTGTAATTGGGGCATGTGTCTCTTTATGGAGGTGTAGTGGGGGGGTCTCTCTTTGTAGGGAGTGTTGTGTGAGTATAGGTGGGGTGATGATGTGGAGGTTGGGTTTGTGCTGTGTGTGTGGAGAATAGATGGGATGGTGGGGTTGTAGCTGTGTGGAATATAGATGGTTGGTGTGTGTCTGTCTGTCTGGGGTGTGGGTATCTGTATGGAGGTGTAGTTGGGGTGTGTGTATGTGTCTGTCTGTGTGTCTGTATGGGGCTGTAGTTGGGATGTGCATATAGAGGTTGGGTTTTTGCCCGCCTCTGTGTGTGGAGTATAGGTGAGATGTTGGGGTTGTATCTGTGTTTGGAGCGTAAGCGGGGTTTGTGTGTATGTATCTGCATGGGATTGTGTTGTTAGGCATGGTTTGTGTCTGTGGGTTGTTGTAGGTGAGATGTGTGAGTGGTGTTGTGTCTCTGTGTGTGGGTGAACAGGTGTTTGGTGAGGTTATGTTCCATATTGTGTGTCAGTGGGTTACAGCAAAATGTGGTGAATAAACAGTGGAAGAGGGGTTATGTGTTTAGTTCTCTTGAGATTACTACAGGGTGCATGGGGAAGTGGCTGTAGATGGTTTATTAATTCAGTTTGGCATTGTCTTTGGAGGTTTGAATTTCCCTGTGCTGGAAGGCGGTGAGGATATCTGCCTTGTGGCCTTCTGTGAAAGAGAGGAGGATTCTCTTTTGCCAAGAGCAGGCTGAGCCCTTACTGGAAAATGGCTATCTGTAGAGCTGGGCAAAGAATGGAATGTCTGTTCCATGGAAAATTCTGATATTCTAACATTTGTTTTCAGTCCAAACTAGAACAAAAAGCCAAAATTTCCCAGAAAATAAAAATTCTGAAAAAAAATTTGATTCAGAGCCATTGAAATGTTCCATTTCAATAATGTCAAAATACTTCATTTTATAAAGTAAACATTTTTTGTTTCAATAATGTCAAAACATTACAATATAATACAATATTAAATACCACACACAAATATAATATTGAATTAATACTTTAATACCATATAAAAGCATCTGTGTTTGAAGATCATGGTTTGAAAGTAAACACAAAACAGACAGAAATTATTCAAGTAGAGAAAGAGGAAGAAGACCCGTTGATTGAAGTTTCGGGAGAGATATACCTATCTCATAGAACTGGAAGGGACCTTGAAAAGTCATCGAGTCCAGCCCCCTGCCTTCACTAGCAGGACCAAGTATTGATTTTGCCCCAGATGGCCCCCTCAAGGATTGAACTCACAACAGTGGGTTTAGTAGGCCAGTGCTCAAACCACTGAGCTATCCCTATTATTTAAATTATATTATTTTGGGAGAGAAGCTGAATCATAAGAAAGAATTTGTCTACTTGGGGGAAGTACATTTGGTGCCATTAAAGAGAGATCTGGAGAACTGAAAAGAGGAATCCAATGTGCGTGGGCGGCAGGAATAGTGTAGAACTGACAACTGAGTAACAAACAGTGGAAAAGTGCGTGCCACATGTGTTTGGGTTGGAAACAGTGGGCCTTACAGAAATGGAAGATAAGAAGATACAGGTAGTAGAAAATAATGTACTGAGGAGAATGGCAGGCACACGGAGGGTAGATGGAGTGTGCATGGAAGAAATGAGAGGGAAGATGCATTTGGGATTCTCAGTGATTAATAGGCTGGAGAGTGCAAGGTTGAGGTGGGCTGGACGTGTGATAAGAATGGGAGAACGAGGACCAGCAGAGCGTGGGAGGATGAAGACAGCAAGAAAGGATGTGGAAGACCAAGGATGGGATGAAAAGACTCTGTCAAGAGAAGTTTGAAGAGAAAACGACTGGAACTCCAAGACTTATCAACTTGTGCCAGGGACTGGAGGAAGTGGCAAAGAAAGAGCTCCTCTGACCTACCTGGGAAAAGGAGTTGACATGTGTGAGAGAAGTGAAGTGATAACAGTATAAAAGAAATGAATTGAAACAATAAAGTCAAAATGAAACATTCTTACTGTATTGAAACATCTCAACGTTGTAATTTCTCTGGGACAGGGACAAGCCTTTTTATTCTGTGTTTGTCCAGTGCCCAGCACAAAGTGGTCCATCACTAAGCGCTATAGTAACATAAATAATAATGATTATCAAAACAAAATGAGAAAATCAAAGTGAATCATTTCAACTTTTCCCATTGAAAATTTAATTGAAACTGACACGTTCCCACAAAATGTTTTGATTTTTAACTCCCGGTAACTGCGTTTTCTGACAGAACTGTGCCATAAACTATTTTTTTTTTTTTGGCCCGGTCTAGTTAACTGCATCTCCTGCCATCCCCTTTTGGGGGGGATAAAGTTTGTTCATAGTGTGCCGCAGGCAAAGTGGTAAGGTAGAAAGGCCCTCAATTTGCGAGAGTGAACGTCTCTGTTTTAATCTGTGGACCTGGGAATCACAGAGAAGCACATTATCACAAAACTGACATGTGCAGCTTCCTGTATTGTGCTGTATGCTAAATGCATCATGCTATGCAGTAGATTGACAGATTGTCACAGGAAGATGATGTGGCAGAACTACCATGAACCTGCTGGAGATCATTTGAAATAATGTAGTAATGCATTATGGCAATACCTATTCCTGCCTCCCTCCCCCTGAAAAAATTAAATGGATGGAAGTATTTACGTTGTAATCTTTATTGTCTGCTTTTCCTGAACTAAAACATACTCATCTGTTTTGTTTTGTTTTCTTTTCAGATCTGGGAGTGTAGCACAGAACTGGGTTGAGATCTATGATTTTGTAAAACAACTCACAGACAGATTTGTGAGGTATGTTTTCCCTTTGGTAGCTTCTGCTTTTAATTGATACTGGGGTATGTTACAAAACAAATCCTTCTGGAAGGTTATCGGCTGTAAACCTTTCATAAGCATATAAAGCATTTGAACTCTAGTATTCAGATAAACTGGACAATAAACTCTCACTTTATGATGTCACCATGTTTGCACCTTAGTAAAATGTTAATCTGCAAGCATCTTTAAATATTGGATTCTTAATTTGATCTTATATTTGATTTGATTATCTTTTTTTAACATTGCTTCTCCCATAAACAACATCAGTGGATTCTGATATATTATTTCTTTGCCTCTATTGTTTAGCATTATCCTAATTTTAGAGGTCACGATAAAGATATCAGGAAATTTAAAGTGAATATGTGATCCAGCCTAAAAGTAAGGGAACGCTTTTGCTTCTCAAGTGCAGGCATGTGTTTAAAGTTTGCGCCAGTTTAATATATGCATTGTATATATGCAACAAACTTTATTTATAAACAACAATTCTTCCCCTCTGACAAATGTTGCTGTCACAATTTGGCTTGTTATATTTTTGTTTAAATTAAGAATTAGTGTAATGAAACACCTTCCTTTAAAAAAAAATAACCACCCACAGAATACAGGATGTTATGGGAGTTAATTTTTTCCTGTGGAAAATGAAATACAGTAGGCAATTGTAAGCTTGGCCAGCTAATGAAGAGGACATGAATAAGGGTTGCATAATTAAATATTGCTTCCATCCATCTTGCTAAGGTCAAATTGTATGTAAAAGAAGCCTGGGTGACAAAGTTGAAAGTTTGAGAGACTCTGAAGAGGCTTTGGCCATTCTTCCTTTCAGTTAGTGGTGAAAAAAGGGTGTGTTTGTTCATTACAAAGCCACTGGTGCATCCTCTTCTGCAGCCAAGTGACACTCCCTTTTGCAACAGCTGGATTAGAGTGTTGGTCTGGCTGGATCAGCTGAAGAACACAGAATATATGAGCCTGATTTTCTACATGATTTACACCCATATTAAGGCTCTTTTATGCTGCCTGAGTAGTGTATAGTGCCCTTATTATACATGACAATCAGACACCCCCCCTTTTTTAATTTAAAAATATTAGTTGTGGAAAGAACAGCAGAGAATTGTTTAGTAGTTGTCTGAGGCTGTTCAGTTCAGCATGCAGTGAAAACACTGAACAGGGTCATTCTAAAAATTAGATGATACCAGTGTGAGCTGTACATCTGCTTTCCATTTTGATTGGTTGGCAGGATGTAGGCCGGCAGCAGTATCACACATTTATTTCCTGTGTTACATGCCTATGACTGTGTATGTATGTAGGTATATTGCCCCCACACATCACTCTAGAGTCTGAATGCTCGGATAGTGAAATGAAATAAAGGATGTTTGATGAAGAGGATATTTTATGTATTTCTTAATGACCAATTCAGATAGTCAAATCCATTCATAACTCTGAGGTAACTCAAAGGACTCACATCTCAACTGAAAAGATCCCTCTTGTGATCTTCATTAGCTGCTTATGTTATCCAAAGTATTTCAGACTGAAAGCATTGTGTTGTCTGTTTGACAACTGCTTGTGACAACTAAATGGACTTTTTGTCTTTTCTCAGGTAAAACCTCAGTGGAAGGACTAGGACAGTGTCTTAAATCAAAGTAACATGCTGCAGATCTGTCACATATTCACATTATAATTTCTCTGATACTTATGATCAGACAAAAAGTTTTAAAAATTAACACACATGAACTAAAATATAATAATTAAAATTATACTGATATTTATCCTTATTAATGTTAACCTAATACATTCACGTAGCCACACAAATATTATGAATCTTATAATAATTTTCAGTGTATATTTCTCTGATACATTTATAAATTAAAATGTTATGATTTCAAAAAGGAGAGGTGAGATGCTGTTAGAACCCATTTTACAAATGTCACTGTCTTGGCCATCAAAAGCATCAATCAGTCTTAGTGGGGGACTAGTCTTCAACTGATGTCTGTTGTATAATTCCTCTTAACATGAGAGGAGTTAAGAATCTACATCAAGGGAAAAGATTGCTCCCTTACTAAATTTGTGTTTAGGTCATATTGCTGATTATGGCATACATTTGCCCAATAATCCTTTTGAGAGAATTGCTTTTATCTATTACAAATATCTTTGAAGAACACTGGAACCTTCTCATTGAGAAACTGCAGATAATTAAACTTTGTTTTAAATGAAATAGCCAAATTCAGACCTGGAATAAGTGGGTGCTGCTACTTTAATATTACTAGTGTTGTGCCTTCTCACACCCGATATGAATTTGGTCCAAAAGTCTTAAATTGTGTCAGGCCCAAACTTTTAAAATGTAAGCTCGCTTTTGCACAGGTCCCAAAATGCCCATAACAACCAGTGCATGTGCATAAATTAGAATTGCACATGTGCAAAAATGGGTGTGTGCAAATCCCCGAGTTGCATACGCACCCATAGTTGGGTGAGTACAAAAATGTACATGCATGCCTTAAAAATGTGAAGCCTCATTATATTGCAATATGCAAACTGCAGTTCTGTGCATGAATTTTTGAGGTTAAATACCTCAGTTTAACTTGGGTTTATCTACCGCCTATGATAAAGCAAGAAAGAAAACAATAATTTTGCTTCTGCATTTTGCAGAACACCAGGGCAAGAGAGGTATGAGCTCAAGAAGTAAACAGCTTATTAATTCCCTTTTTCTTCTGCACATTCTTGATTTGCAGTTTGAAAGTGTATGCTTTGGAAATAAGATGATGAGAATAACGCTAATAAAGAAAGGCAAAAAGATGATGGATGGATATACTGTACAAGGCTCTCTTTTCATTTGTCTAAAATGTATGTATTTTTCTTTTCTTTAACAGCCCCCGGATGAGATTATCCTTCATAGTGTTTTCCACCCAAGCACAAGCCATTATGCCATTAACTGGAGACAGGTTAGTTCATTATTCCTTTTCTTTAGGGCTTTTACTAGATCAGAGGACGTTAGCAAAATGATTGATACTTTCAAGGGGCAGCCAGTATGGAAACCTCAGAATCATAAGGCAACAGTTCATGTCTGGGTTTATTTTTGTGAACATCCCAATGGATGGTCCACTAAGTCAGAATGAGCGAGGGAGTCAAATGATCTAGGTTCTTTGTCTCAACTCTGCCACTATCTTGATGTGTGATCACAGGCAAGTCACTTCACCGCCGTATGCTTCAGTTTCTTCATTTGCAAAATGGAGAGAATGATGCTTGCTCGTCTTTGTAAACTGAAATCCAGGGATGCAGAAGCTCTGTGTAAATGCTGCGATCAAGACAAACCTTGTTACATTAAATTAATATGTCCGATAAATGTTACATTTGATATGGAAAAGGTACATAAAACCAGGATTTTTTTAAAATAAAAATTCTGAAAACAATATTGTTGATTTCTAAATAGGCATTAGAAGGTGTGCTGGTATCTGGGACCAGCCTGAATCAGTGGAGGTCTGATGGACCTTGTAGTTGCTGTTTATGGCCTTGAGTTGAAGAGAGGGTTGAGGAGTTGTTTGCTGCACCTCTTGTCATTTGATTTGCATATCCATGCTGGCATAAGAAGAGACTGCTTGCTTTGTTTTCAAAGGGAAGAAAAAAAATGACCAGCTCTGGGAAAGTCAGGGAAAGGTTGGAGGGAAAGCTAGGAAGGAAAAAAAGGAAACAGAAGAGAAAAATACACCATTAGAAGGGG
This sequence comes from Terrapene triunguis, assembly GCF_002925995.2. Taxonomy (NCBI): domain Eukaryota; kingdom Metazoa; phylum Chordata; order Testudines; family Emydidae; genus Terrapene; species Terrapene triunguis. Next base: position 1,575,217 of record NW_020664487.1, read on the forward strand.
AGACTGTTGCAAAGTGAACTAGTAGAAAAAGTCACATCAGAAACAACAGGAAATCTACATTACAGAACATTGCTTCCTGCCGAGAGTCATTGCAGTGTTTTCAAGGGTCACCACTCTAGATTGATCTCATGTCAAACTACTGAAAACTCTGATATTTTTCCCACACGTGCCTTTTGAACCACGTCAAAACAGCATGAAAAGCCCCAAAACAGAGCAGTTAAGCAGTTTGAGAAAATGCTGATGGGTAGCTCATTTCAAATCATATAAGGAACAATTCTTGGATTATGAACAATTTGTGAAGTAATTAAGCCACATAAACAACTTGTGAGGGACTGAAGTGAGGCGTTCCTCTCTCTCTGCCTCCTTGCAGTTGAGTAACACTAAGGCATGTTTTATTATGTTCAGTTTGTTTATTGGTTTTTATAATAAATAAGCAGGTCAAGAAAACAATATTTTTACCAGAGGTAAAAGGCAAGATTTGCAGAACTGGGTGCCTCAAATTATTCGTCTAAATCCATACTTCGGCAGCTGAAAAAGTGGCCTGACTTGAAAAATTGACTTGACTTGAATTTTTGGTCTATGCTATGGGCAGATGTAGAGAGGAGTGAGGTTATAGATCACAATTCTAAATTACTTCAGAGAGTGCAGGATAAGGCGTTTTAGGCCGGCTGCAGCACTTGTTGAAGTCAATGGGAGTCTCTTTCTCTTGATTTCAATGGACGCTTAATTCTTTTCAATGCCATATTCCTTCCTGAACACTGACAGTCACGACTGATACAGTAGTTCACACTATTTTGAATGCCTAGGCAGAATTTTGGCATCCCTCCACAGAAGCACAGGTGCTGTTTCAGTGAGTCGGTGTAGTATGTTCTCAGTCGTGTGAAGGAGTTAAAACATATTTTTCTATGAATATCAGTTCTAGAAAGGAGAATTCTGGAGGAGCACATTTCGTTATAAGTGAGTTCCTCTTCCTTTCCTTTCTGTCATCCAATATTTCCTGAGGCATCGGTGCACGCAAATACTGAAAAAAAATTACCCATTTGTGATTCATTGGGGGTTGTGAAAGAAGATGAGGAAGATGGGTAGTAATCACAGTAACTGTACGTACATGACTGAGGGTACGTCTATACTTTGCTTACCGCCGAATCCGGAGGTAAGCAATCGATCTTCTGGGATCGATTTATCGCGTCTTGTCTAGACGCGATAAATCGATCCCGCAAGTGCTCACCGTCGACACCGGTACTCCTGCTCTGCGAGAGGAGTATGCGGAGTCGACGGGGGAGCCTGCCTGCCGCGTGTGGACCCGCGGTAAGTACCTTGTAGTTCGAACTAAGATACTTCGACTTCAGCTACGTTATTCACGTAGCTGAAGTTGCGTATCTTAGTTCGAACTGGGGGGTTAGTGTGGACCAGCCCTGAGTAGAGATATTTTTAATGCAGATACGCTTTGAAAAACGTTGATTCTAAATATTAAGGAGTCCAACAGCTGAGAACAACTCAGCATCTTTGACTCCCATTGGCTCCAGCAGAAGATGAGGGGCTCAGCACATTGCAGTATTAGGGACTTAGTACCATTGAGTGACGCAGTATCTTTGATTTGTTATGAATTGTGTTTTGTTACTTGCTAATTCACAAATCTCAGTAAACCACAATGAATTTCCAGTCATTTGTTCAAGTCAGTGAAGTTTTACTGTATTTTAATGAGTTGAATACTAGTTGTAGAGAGGTCCAGACTCACCCATGCGGCGCCTCCTGCAGGTCGTCCAGGGAATTAGCTCACCAGCCTCTGGAGCGCCCTCTGCAGGCCGGTGATCCGCCTTGTCCTCTTCTCTGGCCTCCGTGTCCCTCCCAGGACCCGGTGCCCCTATTACTGGGATGCTGCCCCCTGGCAGTACCCCACAGATCTGGGTCTCCCCTCCCTGGGGAACCCCCACCCACTATCCCCACCTTGCCTCAGCACTAGGCCACTGCCAGTCACCAACTAGCCCCCGCTCCCTGGTGCAGACTGCAGTATAGGCCACTCATCACTGACAAGGGGGGTTTGGACCTGCTGCCTTGGACTAGCCATGGGCTGCCCTCTGCAACCCCCAGTGCCCCTTGGCCTAATACTAGGCCGCAGCCTGGGGCTTTCCAGGCTGGAGCTCCCCAGGCTTTCCCCAGTCCTGCTCCACTCAGGTACTCTTTGTCTAGCTCCCTGCAGCCAGGCCCTTCTCTCTCTGAAGGCAGAGAGAGACTCTTGGGCTCCTGGCTCCCAGCCATCTGGGCTCTGATTAGGGTGTGGCCCAGCTGCAGCAACCTCCCCCAATCAGCCAGGGTTTTACCTTGCCCTGCCCCAGCCCTCTGCAGGGCTTTTCCAACCCCTCAGGGCAGTAGCAGGTGTCCACCCTGCTACACTAAGTCTTTACAAAGTACAGTTCATACTGATTTTTACAACATATTTCAACTGTATTGACACACATGGTATGAACACACCCTAGAAGTAAAAACCTAAAGTTAAAGGGAACTTTGTGTTGGTGAGAAGTGCCATATTGACAGCCCTGGAGACTAAAATCCTCTTTAGCCACAGAACAGCATAATTTTATCAAAAACCGGTGGCCAGGAAAAGCACATGATACAGGCATCACAATATACTTTGTATACTCCTGTGGCTGCTTGTGTGCTGGCAGATATAACGGTAGTTTCCATATCCTAGCTTCTGCCAACTATAATTAGTGTTTGACTCAGACCTTTGGCCATATGTACGGGGTGTGATCCTGCTGTCTTCACTTGGGCAGAACTCCATTTGATGTTACCGAATACTTTGCACGAGTGAGGACCACAGGATAAGGCCCACTGTCTTTATGTATGATGCTTGTATGGTATGTGCCAGGATGGGCTTCTCTCTGTATTCTGTTGCACATGCATATCATGAGTACACGCAAGAACCAACCCAGCAAAGCATTTCTACATGCTTAACTTTACACTCATTTATTTTAGCATGGAAGGTCTGCCAGAATGTAGCCAGCCAGAGCAGTATACAGACTGTTGTGCTGCACATGTAACATTCAGAAGATGCACCTAATTTTCCAGTTACCCACCTTCTTCATACTGAGACGACAAATGAGCCCCAAATGTTGTAGTAGAAGCGCATAGTATCACATCAATGAAAATTTGCCAGTTACCTCTGGAAGGGAGTTTTGTGGGAAGTTTGCATTTATTAACTGCGCTAAGATGTGTGAAAAGCACATGAAGGTAGAGAGCTTCTCATTAATTTATGTGATTCAGCTGAGGAGGGGGATGTGCAGAGGTTATTCTAGGTAGTGCGTGGAGCATATTGTGCACAGATGTGGGATGAAACTTCCCTGTTTTTGTCAAATGACACATTTTTTCCTTCAACAAGTATGTGTGTGCTTCCTAATACACCTGTTGGATTATAGCCATTTTGTGGTACAGCTGCATTTTGTTGGAGAAGACGTTGACAATCCCTCATACACGTTTTTGGGGGAGGTACTTATTGGGAATCAGAGTGTACTCTCAAAGGCCAGTTGATGGTGATGTACTCAAGCTATCCTGACTAATAATGCGAGATGCCAGAGTGGGATGGTCAATAAATATGAAGTTGGAACTGGCCTAAAAGAACTTAGAGCCCCAATTCGAAAACCTCAGGTTCACAAATCAGAGTAATCCTCTGTCAAATTTAACTTGTCTGACCTGAGGCTTATGTAGCAGACAATTCCAGCCAACACTGACCTCAGCAGTATTAATTTCCAAGGGCAAAGCCTTTTGCTAGCAAGAACTGGCATTCAGCAGTGTCTTCAGCATATTTTTTTCAGATGTGCTCTCCATCACTATCAAGTAACATTTTGTTCCCTCTCTTTGTGCCTGTCAGAAATACATTTGTTCACACTAATGCAAAGGAAGTTGGTCTCTGCTACGAAGTCAGTCTGTTTCTTTTTATGTGACGTATCCTTGTAGGGGCCTGATCCAGTTGATGGAAGTCTGTAATGGAGATATCCCATCTCCTAGAACTGCAAGGGACTTTGAAAGGTCATCGAGTACAGCCCCCTGCCTTCACTAGCAGGACCAAGTACTGATTTTGCCCCAGATCCCCAAGTGGCCCCCTCAAGGATTGAACTCACAACCCTGGGTTTAGCAGGCCAATGCTCAAACCACTGAGCTATCCCTCCCCCCATTAAATATCCATTGTCTTTAATGGACGTTTGATCAGGCCATGTATCTTGACAGAGAATACCATCTATGGTCTTGTCTTCATTAGCAAGGCTTTTAAAATTGCTAGCATGTTAGCAACATTCAGAGCCCTAGCGTAGACAGGCCACTGGCTGCTGACACCATTTTCAGTGCTATATCAAGGCAGGGTTACATGACACGGTGTCAAAAACATTGTCAGTAGCTGTTGGGTTATCTGGACTAGGGCTTCCAGTGTTGTCAGCATCTGTTCAGCTGATAAATGCCATGTAATAATTCAGTCTGCATGAAGAATTGCAGAGCTACACTAGACCTACTAAAGAGGAAAAGTCAAGGTGTGTGCTCAGCCAATGGCAGATGCTGGTATGTTGTAGTTTATTTTACGTTGGGTCTCAGTGCTTAGTACTATTGCATCATTAGACTGTCTAGACCAAATTCTGAATTGAGTCGTACACCACGCAGTCCAGTGACGGCAGTGCAATCAGTGCAGAGTGAACAGTATTCTTTAAGTCTTATGTCAGACCTGAGTCAGCCACCCTTACTCATATTAAATAGCACCTGACTTCATGAATAGACCCGCTGAAATAAATGGGTGTACTCCTGGGAGGGTACTATTCACCGTGAGAAAGGGAAGCAGAACTGGGACCATAGAGAGGAAAGACATGGGGTGAATGGCAGAACTCCCATTGAATTCAGTAGGGCCAGGATTTCACCGATGGTCCTTGACCTTAGGAGTTTACAATCTAGGTTAGACAAGACATGATGGAAGCCTTGTAAGAAGGGTGTTACTTGCTTTATGCTGCTTGTGGAGATATTATCTAAGTAATTACGAAGCGCAGAAGAAAGAACAGACAGGGTAGCTATTATAGATTAAATATGCCTTTTCTAAAAGACAGAGGTGTGATGCAGCACATATGTTGAATTGAGAAGAGATGTTATATTTGTAATCATTCAGCCCAAACACAGACAGGCTGCAAGTTACAGACTGTAGTGAACGGATTGATTTTCCTCCCCCTCCCTTCCGCTCCCTCCACCTTAAATCATAAGACAGGCCTGCAGAGCTCTAGAATTCATTATGATGATGATGATTTATTTGCACTGCAGCAGGGCCTAGGGACCCCAACCAGCGATCCTAGCCCCGTTACGGTAGGCACTGTACAAACACATAGAAAGGCGCTCCCTGCCCTGAACAATTTACAATCTGGTGGCTACAGCAACAGGTACAGAATTAGGGAGAGCCGCAGAGTCCTGGATAGTTATGGGAGTGGGCGGGGTGGGGTGGGGGTGATGGTAGCATGAACCCCCTTGTTACAATGCCTGCTTTGGTACTGGAAGATAGATGGTGACCTGCTCCCTGCTGCTGCAGAAGGGACAATTTTTGTTGCCAAAGATTTCACCAGAACCAACTGCAAAAAAAGGCCTGGAGATGCCAGCGTGTCCTGTGAGGCCTGGTCATGAGACATACTGGATAAAACTGAGCTGATTGTACAAGAGCTATTTTTGCAATGTGAAATCTGTTTCAGAAACTGGAACTTCAGTTGCTGTTTGTTTCTTGGCAAGCAGAACATGAATGCCTGTGGACATGCTGCCACTCATTTCTGGCAAGCACTAAGTATGTGGCTTATAATCTGCATTCATACATAATCAGTTTCAAGTTGTTTCTATAGATGCTGAATGTAAAATATTTGGATCAAACAGATTGTATTGCCTTACGTAACTTGTTCTCTTCCGTCTATTTAACACAGAATCTCTTCCTTTGCAATTGCAACTGTCAATATGGATATCAGTTGCTGAATGCAAATTGAAATTTACATCTACATATTGTACTTCTGGAGTAAAGCTTCTAAACGTAGAGAAACTTAATCAGTGGAACAAATGACTTGTGCATGGCATTCGGGCTGGGTGGCGTTCCAATTTTTTCTTTCTTTGTCTGCCCTAAGGAAGGGTTTCATGCAGTCTGGAAATACTTTCCTAGCCAATCCCTCACTCTCTCTCATTGTCATCTGTATTTGTTGTGTTCTGTGCATTCTGGGCCAAATGACAATCTCTTTACTAGGGCAAATGCCCATTGACTTCATTAGAAGTTTCCCCAAGTGAAAACTGACTGAGAATCTGAGGCTCTGGCCCTCTTAATGTAATCCTTTTATTTTTGCTACTACTGACTGCATTCAAAATATTTCCTTTACTTCTGCCTACTTGCTTCCACAGCCCCGTCCCCATAGTATCTGAGCACCTCACAGTCATTGGTGGATTTATCCTTTCGGTTTTCCAGTAAAACAGAGAAACAATGTTGTCCCCTTTTTACAAATGAGGAACTGCAACCCATAAAGGTTAAATGACTTCCCTGAGGTCACACACAGGGTCTGTGGCAAAGCCAGGAATTGAACCCAGCTCTCCTGAATCCCAGTTCATTGCTTTAACCACAAGAACATCCTACAAATGCTGAAAGAATGAACAGATTTTTTTTTATTTAGAAAACGGACTTTAATTAAGTATTGTAATACTGTTTTAGCACCCTCCGGCTCATGAATTACCTCCTGTCAGTACTTATGAAGGTGTATCATTCCATTATGCTGCTTGCAGAAATAAAGTTGTGGATCTTGGTAGAGTTCTTTTTTAATTTGCGTGTGCCTGGAAGCTAAGTAAATGCAGGCGAGCAAGCTAAGTAAACTTCAAAAAGTATGACACAATTTCCAGTGAACTGTTCTAGAGTTGGTACATGGACCTTTGTTTGCAGTATAAGCTCCATCTGAAACACTCCTCTTGAATCTGACTCTTTCTGAGTCCCCAAAGCATAGCGTCACTTAGGCATACCATATTTGTTACCAAAGCACAGCTTTCGTTATGATTTTAAATTTGTCTCTGCACAATGTTTATGAGCGGAAATGATTTTTTTTTTCATGTTTTAATTTCAGGGTCACACTTTTGCCCTTTTATACAATGGGACATACAGAACATCAAAATCTATTAGTTTTACCAATTGTCAATGTGATTTTTAGCATCATTTATTGATTGAACAACCTTTGGTCTTGTTTTCTAATTATTCGCAGAAGTGTAATCAATCAAGGCCTTCAAGATTTACGTAGTGTGAAGCCAGCTGGTGATACATACATGCACGAAGGATTAAAACTAGTAAGTTTTAATACTCTTATAATTGAAATAAAAGTCTGTTCTCCTATGACTTGAATGCCCTGTTGAAGTAACAACGAAACAATATGCATTTAAAACATTTTGCATGCATTTTTTTGTTACTGGATCTTACATCCAATAGTCTTTAAGGGCCAAATCCCAGGGTCCTTACTCAAGCAAAGATTGTTCTGGTAGGAGGAAAAACCCATGTAGGGGCTTGGAAATCCTGTGAGGTTTGCCTTATGGAGTTTCTTTTGTATTGTTTCCTAGGCCTGGTCTACACTAGGCGGGGGGGGGATCGATCTAAGATACGCAACTTCAGCTACGAGAATAGCGTAGCTGAAGTCGACGTATCTTAGATCGAATTAAAATTACTTACTTCACATCCTCGCGGCGCGGGATCGACGGCCGTGGCTCCCCTGTCGACTTTGCTTCCGCCTCTCGCACTGCTGGAGTTCAGCAGTCGACAGGAGAGCGATCGGGGATCAATTTATCGTGTCTACATTACACGCGATAAATCGATCCCCGATAGATCGATCGCTACACGCCGATCCGGATACTGTAGACATACCCCTAGAGTCAAGAGGTGGACCTTAGTTTTCCCATATGGAATAAGTAACTAACACTGTATAACAGTTAAAGAATGGGTATAGTAAATAACCACAGCTTTATAGTGTTGCTGTTATTATTACAGAACATTAATAGAGCATCTAAAATGTTCATGTTTGTTTACAAACCGAGATAAAGACATGGGCCAAAATATTCCATAGGACTAGTGATTTTAGCTCCCTTAATTTTGGGGTATCCAATTTGCAGTGTTGTTGACTCTTGTAATTTTATTGAGAGTCTCACAATATTTGATGTTTAATTTAAAGGCCCAGGTCCTGGGGACCAGGGAATCTGTGAGAATCTAACTTTTCATCAAAAAGAAAAAGTACGTTTCTAGCCATCACGGTTGTGGAGAAAAGTTTGACACTGTGACGTAAAGGGCTGAAAAATTAGAAGACAAATAAAAAGAACCCCAAATTTGTTGTTTAAAAAAACCTTATTCTTTTTAATCTGATTTCATTATATTTTGGGGCCTGTCTAATGATTTTTGAAGGTTTGGGGTTGGCAATATTGAAAGTGAGACCCCTTAAAGGGACATAATCATAAAAAATTGCAGAGTATGAAAATCATACCGCTTTAAATGTGTGTCAGTTTGTGGACCCAAACGCTGGGGCTCTTAAAGTCACTAGTAACTTTGGAAAATGTTGGTCATGCTCCTTAGCCTAAACAAATTACAATCCAAGGCTGTGATCCAACTCTGGTTTAAATTAATGAAAGGATGATAGGTAGAGGGGAGATGGGGGATTGCTTGAAGAGGTGAGTTCTAGGGATGGATTTTGCTCATTCAGTCTTATTTGGATTATTTCAAATGGCTGCATTCATTTAGTAGAAGCACCTTGGTTATAAGTTCGGATATGACTGCAAACTGGATAATTATTGTTCATTTTCAGGCAAATCAACAAATTGAGGGTGCAGGAGGCTCAAAGTTCTCCAGTATAATAATTGCTTTGACAGATGGTAAATTGGATGGTCAGATCCCCTTGTATGCAGAAAAAGAGGTGAGTACCGAACTGCAACTGTCTGTTACATTCTGCTGTGTTTTTGTGTGTGTATAGCCTGGTGTGTAAATAGTGTATTTCTTTCTTCATTCTATTTTGGAACAGGCAAATAAGGCCAGAACTTTAGGGGCTAGAGTTTACTGTGTTGGGGTCCTTGATTTTAAACAAGAACAAGTAAGTGCATTGTTGTTATTATTACTAATTCATGTCATAATTCAAGTTTTTATAAGGCAGCCATCACTGTGGTAGATGAATGTACTTTACTTATGTTGGAACAGTGCAATATCTTCTCCAGAGCAGGAAGTAGATACTTAGACATTTGCTTATTAATAGAAGTAAAAAGAATGAGTGGATGCCACTGTTCTATTACATAAAGGATCTCTCAGAAATGAATTACACTTATTGATAGCCGCCTGAACCAGATAATTTAGGTAAACTTTCCATTCAAATGTTAACCAGCTTAGACCACAGCTTGCATGAGTACAGTGTCTATAGATAAGCTTTGAGTTGACAGGGGACAATAGTCTTTGTTTTGGAAAACAAAAGAAGGACTATTGTTTTTTTTTCATCAACTGAAGATTTATCTATAGGTCCTGTGCTCATATAAACTGATCATTTGCAGAATTAGCACTATAGAGCGGATGGAAATGGGGTAGGAAGACTTGGACTTTAAATGGAAAAGTGTACAGAAGGAACCTTAAAGAAAGGGTATGTGGAAAAACTTTGTAAAGTAAGATGAAGCAAACGGGGAAGCAGAAAATTTGCACCACCTATCTCTCTCTTAGTTTTAGTGCTGATTTTTAACTCCACTCCAAGAAGAGAAGTAAAATGATTGTCTGAAACGGTCTGTATTTAGGGATCCTCTTACTCTGGTTTTATTTGAATTTGAGTGGTTACCATACAGTGGGATTAGCTGCATATCATGTAGCAGCAAGTACTCCTGCTCAGAAAAAACATAACTGCTCTCTTTAACTGTGGGCCAGAATGTCCATGGGATCCAGGATTTTCATTCCCTTGCTAAATGATAGAGCCTGTTGCTTTTAGACCGATGTTTAGATTTTCAGGCTGAAAAATATTGTGCAACGTGTTTGGTCTGCCAAGTTATTTGTGTTTGTTTTTCAAAGCTTGAAAAAATTGCTGATACAAAAGAACAAGTCTTCCCTGTCACTGGAGGATTCCAAGCGCTTAAAGGAATAATTAATTCTGTGAGTATTATTAAACACTCATTCTCAGAACATTTGATGGATTTTAGAAGCAATTTCTTGATTTCTGTGGAGGCTTGGTTTTGCCAGAAAGGCAATTGCATTATAATTAGCTAGGTTTAGTCTAAAGGCCTGCAAGGAGCTGATTGCCTTCTGAGAGGTGCTGAGAGCCCTCCATTTCCATTGATTTCATTGAGCCGAATTGGGCCCTAAATTCATAGTTCCCAGTCACTGGTATCTGCAATACATTTACCCTTCTTACCTTAGTGATGCATTTCCATACATTGCTGTTGCCTGCCATCTACTGAATTGCATGTGGTCTGGCTCAGTATAGAGTTAGCAAAATGCAAGCTTAGGTGAGTTTTCCTAAATCAAGGGGACGAGGTGGAAACTTTTACAGTTAAGGGCTTAGTCTGGTGACGTGGTACAGCTATTCAAAATAGTTTGGTAACAACTGGCTTTAAAGTATTCCATAAGCTAGTTATGGTACTAACCAGAAATGAGTAAGAATATGGAAGTATTCTGGAAGCATCACTTTGGCCTCTGCTTTTACCCACTTTTTTCCCCTGTAAGAACACAGTCTTTTAGTTTGGTTTGTTACTCCTGCATTTTATGCATTTCACCAAAGGGTCCCATTAATGAGTGTGGGTGAATGAACTGATTTGCAGTGATTTGTTTGAAAGGGATATGAAGGGATGAAACCAAGAGACGCGGTTCATGCTTTTGATGTGGTCAGTGACGAGGCTATATTTTAGTTGGTTCGGTCAAGTAGGCATCTTCAGTTGAATGGACCATAACTTACGTATTTGGTTTTAGAGGAAATTCGGTGTCGTTTGGATAATTGTCAGAGCACCAGTGCCTTAAAAGATGATGTTTGTTATTGTTGTTAATGATTTGTGTTGCGGTAGGTGCATAAGAGCTCTGGCCGCGGACAAGGACCGCATTGTGCTGGGTGCTGTACAAACCCAGAACAAAAAGGCTGTCCCTGCCCCAAAGAGTTTGCTATCGAAGTATAAGGCAAAAGACAACAGATGGATGCAGACAGACAGAGGAGTAGAAGGAAACAATGCGACTGTTGGTCAGCCTGATAGGCAGTGATCTCAAGCTGGTTTAAGCTCCATATGTTGTTCAATATAGCTTTTATTCATAAAGGAAAATAGTGCAAACTGAATGTCAAATGTAAGGCTATAATATACTAATGAATGAAGCTCTCTTCCCAAGACAGACCCCACTGCTGTTCCCCCTCCATCCCCCCCCCTTTTTTTTAAACAAAGGACACTACTTATAACTAAGTTATGAAATCATGAACTTGTCTCTACTTTTCCATTGAATAATGTGGTTTTTCTCTAGAAGTTACTGGTATAGATTAAACTATTTTTTCTTCTCTTTGCTTGTATATTGTTTCAGAAGATTCTTCGTCCAGTCTAAAGAGATGCAGTCAATCTGTTCAGGCTCTTACTTCATCTCCCTTAAGAGATAGTCAATCCATGTGGGAAATGCTAGGGAATGCCTGTTTGTCATTATTTTGAAGACTTTAAGGGCCAGTTCCTTTGCTGCTGTAAATCGGCCTAGCACAGTTAATGGAGCTAAACTGATTTACACCAGCTGAGTATTTGGCCTTAATTGTTTAATGTCCTTGGAAACCCCATGACCTAAACATTTATAATGTTTTTCAACTATATATGGCAAGAGTCAACCTCATAAATACAAGGAGTATCAGTTTGCACCTCCTAGTGCTAGCAAGGGGCTGCTGTTTCCTTGTTAGAGGCTAAGCGGTGGTTCCACCATGCTCCTCTCTCAGGTTTTGAAGGATAGGGGAAGTATAGTTTCTCATAGGCTTTCCTTAGGAGCCCAACTTGTGGAAGGTACAATTAGGATGTGTAGAGTCAATGCATCCCCTAGCTGGTTTGGCCACCTACTTTAGCTGGTCAGTGACACCCATTTTTGAGGCTGCATTTGTTGTCTGTCAGACTCCTGGCAGAGATGGCTGAGAAGAGGGTCTGTGTATCTGCATTATTTCACCCCAAGAACTATGAGCCACCATGGGCCCTGTGCCCTGGCAGAAACTGATGTACACTGGGGTGAATTTAATCTTTAGTTTTTCAGGGTGGGATTAAAAAAGCTCTTAAAGAGTTCAGCACCAAACTCCCATTGAAATTCAATTCCCTTTGGTGCTTGTGAAAATCCCATCCTTAAAATAGGATGTGCTTCATCCCAGAAATACTGTGTGGGACTGACTGGCTTTTTAAGGAAGATCTAGTCTAGATCGTAAACGCATGGACTATTCCTTATAAGCTGTAACTGAGCGCTTGAATAGCGTAGATTTATATTTAACAGACAGCAGTTTGAACAAATGTTTCAGGGCTTAGCTTATTGCTTGTATATTTCCAAGAAAAGCTTGTGTTGCAGCTATTCAGGTTGTCTGGAAACACAAGGAAGGGCTCATTTCGGTTATGTTTGTTGGGATAAACAAAAAATAATCCGGTTGTTGATTTGGTGGTTTAGATTTTTAATTTTTGTTCTTAAGGTCCTGAAAAGTTCTGGCTTTACAGCCCATGACTCCAACTTCAAGGATTTAAATGCTTTGAGAAGCAATCTGAAAAATCCATTGGTATCCATTTCCCCCCTGGAAAATGTTATCCATGTGGAAGCTGGACAGTGGGGCACTGTCGATATCACTTGCTCATTTCTAGGGCAGTGATTGAAACGTCCATACGTTAGTAATGGGGCTTTGGCTAACTTTTTCCACCACAGGGAAAGACTCTGGTAGTGGGGAAAGGCTCTGACAGAGAGAGGCAATGGGGAAGGGAAAGGCTGGGGCAGCTGCCGGGGCCTTTCTCTGCCGCCTCCCCACTGCCAGAGCCTTTCACTGATGCATGTAGCCACCCACTGCAGTGTGGACACCACCTGCCTTTCACTGTGGTGGGAAGCTACATGTACTCCCCATGCTGCCACCAGTGGTGTGCAGTGCAACATAGACATAACCTTTGAAAAATTCTAGCCCAAATCCTGAAGTTCTTTCTTAGTTTTTACTTGCTCCAATTCCCAATGAAGTCAGCAAGGATTTACCCATCTACGTATTGTGCCACATTTCTTTTGAATAATATCCCCATATACTGTATTTGAACAATTTATTTGATTTATGCATACTTCTGTGCGGTGATAACTCACATGAAGTTCTGTAAGCTTTTCTGGCATTGTTAATATCCAGCTTTACAAAGTATCAAATGAACAAAGTTGTCAGAGTAAATAAATCTACGCAGAAAGTCTAGTAGCTTAAAAGAAAAATGCTGAAGGCAAGTTGGTTACCCTATCAGGAATGGTTTACTGATTTAGTTTGGCTGATAATTATGTGGAAGTATGGCTTCATGAGCAAATGGAAGAAATACAGGGGCAATGTGAGATTTAAGAGCTTAGGAGTGCACAGTTGCTTTCACAGTGTGATATTTTGGTACCATATGAGGAGCTCAAATGTTCTCTAATATGGACGGGATTTAATTAAGATATTTCTTCTCTATTAAAGTACCATTCAGGAATGGCTATTTGGAGTGTAATAACCACATCAGTGTTCTAGGGACCAGTGTCGTAAGCGGCTGAGCACCTCTTGTGAGGTGCTGACCATCTTGAACACCTATGGTCTTTGTTGGGAGCTAAAGGATGGTGAGCACGTTTCAAGGAGATGGCCTAGTACATTGGAGGATCCATGTCCTGATTCAGGAAGCATCTAACTTAGAACACTTCAATGGGACTTTAGCATGTGCTTGAGAAGTCGTCCAGGTCCTTAAAAAAATAACTCCAAGCTGAGATTTTCAAAGTTTCCTAGGAGATCCTGGCGCCCAGTTTCCATTAATATGAATAGGAATTGAGTATCCAAATCCCTTAGATGCAGCTTCGAAAAATCTCAACCACAAGTGGAAATGTTCTTCATGAAGTCGCATAAGAATCAAGCTTGTTCTAAAAAAAAAAGTTGTATTGGAAACATTCCTATTTATACACATCTGGAAATTTTACCGCTTTAGCTCTATTTTCTTAATGGTTTCAATTGATTCTGAAATGAACATTGTTGTGGAAGCATTCTACGGAGAAAAAGCAGCAGGCTCTAGTGATTAAAACACAGAGCTGGGAGCCAGATGCGGCCTACATTTTAATCTCTTTCCCTCCCTTCCTCCTCCCACACTCCTCCCCCCCAAATCCTAGTTTTCCTAACGAAGCTCTTATGCTGGAGCTCCACAGGGTTGGGGTTCTGCAGGCTTATGGGGTGAGCAGGGGAACGGGCACTCACTGAGATGTCCTTCCTGGTTGAGCCTCTGTTATTCCAGTAGATATCCAGTTGTAAATCAAATCGATTTGAAAACAGAATTCACTTTGCTAGGACCATCTTCCCTGCTGCTGTTGTACTGACTGGGAACTCCACTCCATTGCTGTACTGCTCTTCCAGTGGGGATAGGTGACAAGGACCTCAAAGGAAGGGGGCCAGCAAGGAGGCAGCAGTCCTTGGACATGTTGGCCCGCATGGAAGTGGGTCTCTTCCTGCTGCTTGTTCCTCAGGGTCCACATGATTGGGAGGCTGCACTCCAAATCTTAAATCAATCTGACCTGATCTAGACTTTTCTCCGGCTTGCAGAAAGGTTCACATTTTGAGTTTCGCCTGCGTTTGTGGAATGTTCAATTACGGACACTGTGTACAGTTGAGCATGTGGTCTTCAGATCTAAATTGCTTGAATAAACCTGGTTCTGAAAAACAAAATAAACGAAAGGATCCTGATTCTATCTTCACATGTGCATGCAGAATTCCCACGGATTTGGGTGCAGGGAGTGGAAGTTGCATGGCTGTTTCTGAGAGCAGAACTGGAACAGAGTACACCTTTAAAAGTAACATTCGTTTTAAAATATGGATTTCTCTTTAGTAACTTCATTAAAGTATGTGACCGGCTATAATTAGACATCACTTAGCTTTCATATTACGAGTTGACAGTGCATAATGTGGGAAGTAAAATATTTAAAACAACCCCAAACACTTATCAGATAAGGGTACAGGAACTTGATGCTTAACAGACACTAAAAGGGAAATAGCTTAAAAAAACCTCCTCCCTCTGAACATTTTTCTGCTGTAACAGGTTGTACCTAAGATTATTATAACTGAAGGAGATTAGAGAGAGAAATATTTGTCTCTGTTGTTTTAATTGATTATTTTGTGTATAGTCAATTTTACTGTTTCCCTTGTAGAGTAAGTTCAGGCTTTCATAGAGGAAGAAGGGAGAGAAAAACACCATTTTAAAAACAGTCCAACATGATTGTCAAACCATATAAATTACATCTCTACCTCGATATAACGCTGTCCTCGGGAGCCAAAAAATCT